>NC_081320.1:33212073-33571843 GCF_026419965.1 Kogia breviceps
GTCCCACAGTGCTCACTGCAGAGGACAAGTGAAAGGTCAGCCCCGGACTAGTTTGCAGGAAGCTTCTGATCTTTATAAATATAGCCTTCTGCTTTGGGCTACAGGATGCTTCGATTCAGACCCTTTCCGATGGGCCGCTTAGCAAAAGACAAGTGCATTGTTGTGGAGAAGTGGTAAATGGAGCAGTTTGAGGAAGAGGGCCACTCTTGAACAGCACCTTCAAACACAGGCACCTCTGTGCTGGCACGGAGACATCGAGATCGGTCCCCTCAGACACATCCCATACTGAGCTGCTGAGTACTAGGGGAGAGGGTGGTGCCATAGTCATGGGAAGGACGGAAGAACCAAGGGGCGGGGGGTGATGAAGTGCTAGTGAGACCGGAGGGCTGAGGAGATGGTGCCCCAGGAGGCTGGGTTGATGTGAGCCTAGATATGGTACCCAGAAGCCGGGTTCTGAGTCTCCTGTTCACTCTGCCTCAGTAGTGGACCTCGTGCTACTCTAGAGACAAGGATCCCAGGGCGAGAGTTCAGTGTGTTTGAAACAGGCAGTATACATGGGGCCCAAGAGGGGTGGCCAAGGTGGGAGTGGTCCTGAACCAAGTTATATTAGATGATTGTTTTCGAAATCTTGAAAGGCATTTCCATGAAAGCCTCAGAAATGACAGACAGCAAGAAATGGTTGGTTTCTCTGTTGTGGAAGGGACAGATGGAGAGGATCATAAGTGCAATGACTTTCGGGTTCTACTGTTTTCCCTGGAAACGGTGAAGACACTTCCTCATGTGCTGCAGCCGTAGGCTCCAGGAATTGCCTTTGCAGCCAGTTTCCCTTCTCCAGGGACTCAGAGAGGTGATGGGCCAAGGCTGTGTTTTGGATGTCCAGTAGATGGAAGGTCTTCGGCCAGAAACTGGGAGAGACTTGAGAGAGGGAAATCCTGCCAGGAGACTGTGTACAGCCGAAGGGACTGATCACTTCTGATTTTCTTTGCAGCAGCAGCGGCTCCCATTTCTCCTCCGACACCTGGTCACTACCACGTCCTCTACCGGGGATGTGAAGAAACGCAGTTGGGCTGGCACAGGGAGACCTACTGCCTGGCTGGTGGCTACCGGGCCTACGGGGACGTTCCTTTGGCCACACCAGCAAAGGTGGAAGCCGAGAAGCCAGTCCCCAGACGAGCTCTGAAGAGAAAGCGTGCTCCGGAGGAGTTGGACGAAGATCTCCGCTGCTCCAGACCAAAAATCCGGCGATTGCAGGAGTCAAGCAGCTTACTAGGATTACAAGGTGCTGTGATTCTCAAGCAGAGTGGCCCCACCTCTGGGCACATCCCCTCTGCAACAGCCCAAGTACACGAATGTCCCATTTTGGCTTTTGCAAGGTGGGCAACAGGGAGTCCCCTCCTAAAGAAGGTTCTCTCTCATTGCCACACTATCCAAGGCTGCCCCAATTGTGCTTCCTTCCTGTGGGCCTGCTCAGGCTAAGGGCAGACTCATCTCTTTCCTTCTCTGAGTCGGACCAAATCGTCTTAGTAACACCTCTTCACGGTGTTGACCATGTCTTTCACGGGGGCTGCTGCTGAGCCTTTCTCTCATCCTTTCATGGTGGAGAGAGGCAGAGAGAGGATTCTAATGATATTTACCTCAAGGGGAGAGGGCGAGTGTCATTATTATGTGATCATTCGGTATGATGTCCTTTCGACAGGAATTTGTTTGGACTTTCACGTTAAAGTGGGCCCACCATTCCCACTTTGTGGGGTCATTCAGCACCCTCATTTTGCACCTTTAACATCTCTCTCAGTATCACCTTGGAAATGTTTGAAATGGCATGAGCTCTTCCTCACGTTCCTATCAGCTGTGAATCTGGGGGCCCAACATGAACCAAACCATTGAGTGCAACACCTCTCCACGACCTGTGTTAACACTGGGGAGGCCCCTTCACCTCTAGGGTTTTTGAAGCCCTCGGGTGTTAAAATGGGAGAGTTCTATGAATTTATATTTGGGGCAGGACAAGGTCGAGAAGAGTGTGTCTCTGCTTTTATTCTTCCAAAATGGAATGTCTGCCCTCTCTTCCCCATGGGTTCACATGTCACTTGTCCTTCAGGCCCACTGCCAAGGAGCCTTCCCTGATTCCCCAGTCCATACACATCTCTGCCTCTTAGGGTCAGGGCCGTACAACCTAGCTGCCTCCTAACGTTCATCTTGCCTCTCAAGCCGATCTCAGGATGTGGGTCTCTCTTGCCCTCCTGTGGCCCCTGGGGCTGTGCCAGCCCACTGGCACGCCCCACGTGGGGTGTCGACTAGACTAGGGCATGGGTGGGGAGGCCCCGGTGTGAGGGCCCAGGCAGAGTACCACTGCCTCCACCCTGCTCTCCTCCACAGAACTGCCCCTCCTCTTGAAGCCTGCCCCTCAACTCACACGTTCCTTATAGGACCTCACTGGCTAGTGATGACCTCACAGGCCTTCTCACAGTTTCCATGGCAGGGTAACGATGCAAACGTGCTGCTGCCCTCAGAGATACTTCCCTACCGGTTCTCCACCAGAGACCAATCTCTTTGGTTGTCTGAGAGAGAATCCCTCACCAGACCTTCTGCATTTACTCTAACCTGTCCTACGTTCCCTGAGAGGGCAGTGCACGAGGTACACCGAGACCGGGCATCTGTCCAAGAGGCATGGTGTACGCACAACTTCCCCTGGCTGCCACATGTTCCCTGGGGCTTGCCCAGCACATAACACCTGAGCACTTTCCCAGCTGTAACGAATACCAGTGACCCGCGGCACCTTCAAGGACCCACAGTGCTCACTGCTGAGGACAAGTGAAAGGTCATCCCTGGACAAGTGTGCGGGAAGGTTCTGATCTTTATCAAAGGAGCCTTCCCCTTTGGGCTACAGGATGCTTCCATTCAGACCCTTTCCTGATGGGCCTCTTAGCAAAAGACAAGTGCGTTGTTGTTGGCGAATGGTCAATGGAGCAGTTTGAGGAAGAGGGCCACCCTTGAACCGCACCTTCAAACCCAGGCACCTCTGTGCTGTCGTGTAGACATCTAGATCGGTCCCGTCAGACACATCCCATACTGAGCGGCTGAGTACTAGGGCCGACGGTGGTGCCCTATTGATGGCAGGAGCGGAAGAACCAAGGGGGCGTGATGAAGTGCTAGTGAGACCGGAGGGCTGAGGAGATGGTGTCCCAGGAGGCTGGGTTGATGTGAGCCTAGACATGGTACTCAGAACCCGGTTCTGAGTCTCCCGATCACTCTGCCTCAGTATGTGGCCTGTTCTAATCGAGATAAAAGGATCAGAGGACTAGAGTTCCGTGTGGTTGAAACAGGCACTGTAAAAATGGGACCCAAGAGGGGTTGCCAAGGTGGGAGGGGTTCTGAACCAACTTATATTAGATTACCTTTTTGCAAAACTTGAACGATATTTCCATTAAAGCCTCACAAGTGACAGACTGCAAGAAATGTTTTCTCTGTTGTGGAAGGGAGAGATGGAGAGGATCATGCTTGCAATGACTTTTGGGTTCTACTGTTTTCCCTGGAAACGGTGAAGGAACTCCCGCATCTGCTGCAGCTGTAGGCCCTAGGAATCGCTCTTGCAGCCAGGGTCCCTTCTCCAGGGACTCAGAGAGGTGATGGGCCAAGGCTGTGTTTTGGATGTCCAGTAGATGAAAGGTCTCTGGCCAGAAACTGGGAGAGACATGAGAGAGGGAGATTCGGCCAGGAGACTGTGCACAGCAGAAGGGACTGATCACTTTTGATTTTCTTTGCAGCAGCAGCGGCTCCCGTTTCTCCTCGTACAGCTGGTCACTGCCACGTCCTCAACCGAGGGTGTGGGGAAACGCAGTTGGGCTGCCATGGGGAGACATACTGCCAGGCTGGTGGCTACCGGGCCTACGGGGATGTTCCTTCGGCCACGCCAGCAAAGGTGGAAGCGGAGCAGGAGCCAGTCGCCAGACGTGCGCCCAAGAGAAAGCGCGCTCCGCAAGAGTCGGACGAAGATCTTTGCTCCCGACCCAAAATCCGGCGATTGTAGCATGGTGCCAGGAGGCGGACTCCACAGAATCTTGCTGGCTGAGCCATTCTCAAGAGAGGGCCATGGCAAAGCTCACAAGGTTACCACCCGACCCCCCCCCACAACCCCCATTTCCTGCTCCCCGAAGCAAGAACAGGATGGAGAGTCAAGCAGCACGCACCCTGCCCCGAGGTTCACATGCTCCTTTATTCCCAGCCCCTTCTGTCCCCAGTGGCGTTCCCTACTGCTCCGCAAAGTGTTTTTCTGTTACAGATTTCTAAAGGTCGCCACAGCTCAGACTTAGGTCACTACCCCTGTGCTAGGCACTCCTGCCACCCGGGAAAGGTTCCAAAGGTGGAGCAGCTCCAGGGGGTGCCAGGGATCAGAGCAAAAACTTGAGAGGCTGGGGATGAAGGAGTTTGGGCACAGTCCCTAAAGCATCTCAGTGGTTGAGCTTCTGTGAGAAGGCACATCCCCACTGTGTGGGGAGGTGGTGGGGGGAAGGGGTCCCTAGAGGAGGCAGCTAGGGGGAGGGCCTGAGGCTGGAAATGGGGAATGGCGTGCGGCCTCTGAGCGAGCACAGGCACTTAGCCCTTGAGGTTTCTGGGAAAGCTAGAGCCACAAGGGCCACGAGAGAAGGCAAGTGGAGCAGCAGAAGCCAGGTGCCAGATCTCTCCTCAGAACCTATACTTCTCCACGAGGCCGGGCCTTCCACACTGAGGTAGGAGCGATCCTGGCCAGAAGGACAGCCAGCGGCAGCTCTGGGAGGAAGGGTGCTGCACTGGGGGCTCTGCTGCCATGGAAATGACTTCATTTCCTTCCACCCAAATACCGTACGGACTGGGTTCCTGCTCTGGTGAGTAAAAGGGTCGCTGACTCTCCCCAGAAGGTTGTTCAGTTCACATCCCCAAAGTCCCTCTATTCGGGCCCTGGGGGGCGTGTAGCAACTCCTGAGGGCGCTCTTTCCTGAGGCTGGCTGACCGAAGTGGGGGAGGTTCCTGATAGGTCCCAGGTGCTGGTTGAAGTCCCCAGAGAATGGTCATGAAGGCTGGAGAGTCAAGTAGGTGGAGAGAGAAGGCCGGGGGCAGAGGGCCCCTACCTGAATCCAGAGCTCACAAGGTTATTACCCCCCACCATTTCCAGAAACTATCTCTTCCCCCATACCAGCCCCAATGGCCCAGTACCGGGAAACCGGGAGCCCAGAGCACTTGTGGCCACAGAGACACTCGCACGCAGCCCTCGGCGTGGGCTGGGCCTGCTGCAGGCGGATGGGGACGAGGTGTGCTCCCGGGAGGCCTCGGGCTGAAGGTGGCCCCCTGAGAGAAGCACCCCAGCTTGGACAGGAAGTTTAGAGGCGGGGGAGAGCAACCTAGGGCGCCCCCTCAGAGCAGTGGGAGTGGGAAGAGGGCCGGGGGCAGAGGGCACCCGCGATGGGAGGCCAGTGGGCTCTCAGGAGAGGCCAGCTGAGCCCGCGGGACCTGCCTCTGAGCAGGGTCCGGGAGGGCAGTGCTGCCCTGTGGCTTCCGGGCTTCGTGGATCACGGCTCTCCGCACACGGGTCATAGGGTCCTCTGACCCTGTATCGCCTCCCTCACCCAGGGCCCCTCGCGAGGCCGTGCCGCTGGGTGGCCTGTGTCGACGGGCACAACCCCATCACCCGCCCCTCTCAGACCCGCCGCCTCTGCCCGCCTGCCTGGCCCTGTGCAGCTTGCGACCCGGGGGGCCTCGAGGGTCCCCGCGCACTCAGCCAGCGGCCTCTGCTGGGTCTGCTGCTCCTGCTGGGTCTGCTGCTGTGGCCGGTAACCCGTGTGCACACCACGCCGGCCACCTCCAGCACCCCAAGTCCGCGGGAGCGCACGCGGGCCCTGATGCGGGACTTCCCGCTTGTGGACGGGTGGCTGCAGTGTGTGAGGGCTGCTTGGGGCCGTTGGGGGCCTAGCCTGGACCTGGGCAGCGGAGGAGGTCCGGAGGTGCCCACACAAGCGTGGTGTGAGGCTCCCTCAGGCTGCCCCAGGCCAGGCAATGTATCCTGCCTGATCCCAAGACCTAAGGGGCCCACCCACTTGCCTTGACCTCCCTCCAGCCACAACGACATGCCCCTGGTCCTGAGGCAGTTGCACCACAATGGGCTCCAGGCTGTTAATCTGCGCAAGTTCAGCCACGGCCACACCAGCTTGGACGGGCTGAAAGACGGTCTCGTGGGTGCGCAGGCACCAAGGGGACACACAAGGTGTCCCCGTGGCTGCTGGGGAATAGTGGGGTAGTTTGGGGGCCTCCGAGACCACAGGTTAGGCACATTGGAACTATGTTACCATAGTGACCTAGAAAGTGCCATGCCATGGATGCTGGGGGCTACAGGGGTCACCGTGAGCCACCCTGACGGGCATCCAAGTACCACAGACAAAAACAATGCGTTACAGGTGACTTCTGGGCACAGTGAGCGCTGTGCCAGCTGAGGAGGCGATGAGAAGCCCAAGGAGTTCCAAGCCCCAAACCAAGCCCTGGCCTTCCCTCACTTCTGGTCAGCCTACGTCCCACGCCAGACCCACCAACGGGATGCCGTGCGCCTCACCCCGGAGCAAATCGACCTCATCCGCCTCACGTGTGCCTCCTATTCTGCGCTGGAGCTTGTGACCTCAGTTAAAGGTACACGGGGGACTTCCCTGGTAGTCCAGAGGTTAGGACTCCACGCTTCCACTGCAGGGGGCTCGGGTTGGATCCCCGCTCACCGGGGAAGAGGCTCAGGTTCAAGGGCTCCTGCTTTGAACCATCTTCTACTCAACATGTAGAAAACAAAGCCTTGATCTGCCCTCCTAAGCCTTGTCCTCTCTCTCCAATTATGGAGTCAACAGACACTTACTGAGCCTCTAAGGTATGTCAAGCACTGGTAGGCACTGGACATAACCTGATGAGACAGGAGGGAAAGGTTCAGTAGAACACAGGGTTATAGAAAAGGCACTTAAAAATATGTGAGAAATTCAAACTGTGTATGGTGCTATGAAGGAGCAGTTATGTAAGGCTGTGGGAGTCTACGTCAGCAGGAAAGAGATGGATGCGGCTTGAGGAGGGCCTCCCTTAAGAAATAAACTCTGGGGACTACCCTGGTGGTGCAGTGGTACAGAATCCGCCTGCCAACACTATTTACGGTGGCCAGGACAGGGAAGCAACCAAAGTGTCCATCGAGAGACGAACAGATAAAGAAGATGTGGCACATATATACAATGGACTCTTACTCCGCCATAAAAGGAAATGAAACTGAGTTATTTGTAGTGAGGTGGATGGACCTAGAGTCTGTCATACAGAGTGAAGTAAGTCACAAAGAGGAAATCAAATACCGTATGCTAATACATATATATGGAATCTAAAAAAAAAAAAAGGTTCTAATGAACCTAGGGGCAGGGCAAGAATAAAGACGCAGACATTGAGAATGGACTTGAGGACTCGGGGAAGGGGAAGGGTAAGCTGGGAGGCAGTAAGAGAGTAGCATTGACAAATATACAATACCAAATGTAAAATACCTGGCTAGTGGGAAGCAGCTGCACAGCACAGGAAGATCAGCTCAGTGCCTTGCAACCACCTAGAGGGGTGGGATCAGGAGGGTGGGAGGGAGATGCAGGAGGGAGGGGATGTGGGGATATACGTATGCATGCAGCTGATTCCCTTTGTTATACAGCAGAAACTGACACACCAGCGTAGAGCAATTATACTCCAACAGACGTTTAAAAACAAAAACAAAAAAAACAATCCACCTGTCAAGCAGGGGACACGGGTCGGCTCCCTGGTCCAGGAAGCTCCCACATGCCGCGGAGCCAGTAAGCCCGCGAGCCACCACTACCGAGTCCACGTGCCACAATTAGTGAGGACCGCGTGCTCAGAGCCCGTGCTCCGCAACATGAGAAGCCACTGCACTGAGAAGCCCGTGCACCGCAAAGAAGAGTAGCCCCGGCTCGCCGCAACTACAGAAAGCCCGCGCCCGGCAACGAAAACCCAACGCAACGAAAAATAAATAAATAAATTCATTCATTAAACAAATAATCAAAAGTTATATTAAAAAAAAGAAAGAGACGAAAAGCAAAAATCTCTGCTGCGAATTCCCCGGTGCTCCGGTGGTCTAGTGGTTAGGACCCCGGGCCTCCACGTCAGGGGGCCCAGGTTCAATCCCTGGTTGGGGAACTGAGATCCTGCAAGCTGGCATCGCAGCCCAATTAAAAATGCAATAAAATAAAATATAACTAAATAAAACAAGAAAGCATCTCTGATTCAAGGTCTAAAGGGTGAGAAGGTGTTTATCGGGCCAGTATGTGGGCAGAAAACGTTTCCCATTTCAGTAAGTAGCACCTCCATTTACCCAATTACACACCCTTAACCCACATTCCCCCCATCCAATTCATCACTAACTCCTATTCACCTCCAAGCCATCACTAACCTTCCAAATAGGACTCTAACCTGCCTGCTTTACTCCACCTCCAAGGCCACCACTGTGCACAAAGCCAGTCTCCTAATGAGTCTCCCCAAATCCAGTCCTGCCCCCTCCTAGCCATTCTCTTACACTAGCCACTATGGTGTCTGAAAAAGGCATCTCTGCCAACCCCACTTCTCTCTTTATACCCTGCAATGGCTTCCCACCAAGTTTACGATCAATCCCAAACAGATGATGGACTGCAGGCTGAAAGACAACAAGGAGGTAGGGAGGGTGTCAGGTTAGAAAGAGGGATGAAGGGTCTGGACAAACAGCGAAGAGGGCTGAAAAGAAAATGATCAGCACTTGCACAACAGTCCTGATGCAGGCAGGAAAAATGCAGCAATAGTGAAGGCATACCAATAGCCTCTTTTGATTTCTGCAATGCCCTTTGCAGTTCCCCACGTGCTTCATTGATAACTGTGATTCTCAAACCTAGCTGTACATTAGAATCATCTGGGGACATTTGAGAAACTACCAATGGCCAGGCCTCACCCTAAAGCAATTACATCACAATATACAGTTAACTGGGGCAGGAATTTTGTCGGTGTCGTTCACTGGACATATGAAAAGTAAGTGGCACATACATGCTGCTCAGAAAATAGTTCCTGAATGAAGGAAGGAAGGAAGGAAGGAAGGAAGGAAGGCACCACTATCACCTGAGATCCAAGGAAGAATTCTTTTCAAACCTTAGGGAGTCACCAGGCAAGGACAGTTACCATGGCAGCCGTGGGAAACACAATACCAAGTGACACTAACACTCCCAGGAGCCCACACTGGTTTCCACAGTAAGTAAACCTTTCTCATTTCTAAAGGACTATACTGGGAAATACGCATCTCAGTAACAGCTAGAGGTTACTCAATGTCTGCTGGGAGCAGGAGGAAAAGACAAGGGCCTTACACACTATCGAAAGCCACGACAGGAAGAAACTAGGGGCCACGGGCAGAGACAGACAGGCTCCGACAGGCTCCAATCTCTGTGACATTCCTAGGTGATCCCATTGGAAGGGCTCGAGCACGAGAAAGCAGCCACTAACCAGCTACCCTGTCTCAGATATTTGGAGAAAGTAAATGCAAATACATACCTATGCATTATTCCTTTCTGATCATTCTTTCAGTGTATCCTTTCGGGCTTTGTGCAAAGCGATTCTTTGTTTGGTACCTGAAAAAGGAGTGGCACGTGTCAACGGATGAAACATGTCAGAGCAGACCTCCAAGGAGCTCTGCAGCTCAAGAACGAGGAGCTCCGAGTCCTGGGAAAGAATCGTGAAAGTAGTGTAGAATCACAAGATCTTAGAGCAGCCTTTATATCAGCCTCCCCCCCTCTATCATATCACCAATCAGTGGGCATCAGTCTATACAGGAACTCTTGGACTCTGCAGTGACAGACAACCCAGCACTCTCTAGACAGATCAAGGCATTGCTCGTTGCTACAGCAGTCTATATCAAATTCACAATCTGACTCCCTGGCACCCATCACTCCCAGGCTGCCTTCTGGAATGGGACACCCCAGGGCACACCTCATCTCTTTTCCATCTGGCACATTTCCCAAACACATGAGGACAATGTTGTTCTTCCTAAAGTTCTCTTTAGGAAGAGAACTTTAGGGCTCCCACGTCACCCTCCTAAATCACTCCTTCCTGTGTTTAGGACTTTCAGGAGCCCCCAAGGGTTTCGTACCCCAAGGACATGACAAGCATTGGCATCAACGTGCCTGCTACAGATTCTGGGAAAGGGGCAGGGCCACACAACAGTCTGGCAAATGTGACTGACTACCTGACGTGAGAGTACATCGGACAACCTCAGCCTCTCTTCAGTCCTCAGCCTCTATCCAAGGTTTCTCCATAGCACACTATTGACATTTTGGGCCAGCTCATTCTTTTGGGGTGGTGGGGAAAGGCTGTCCTGTGCCTTGTACGATATGTGGTACCATCCTGGCCTCTACCCACTAGATGCCTGCAGCACCGCCCCGACCAGATGTGAACCAAGGAAAATGTCTCCAGCCATTGTCAAACGTGCTGGGGGAAGGGTGAGGGCAACATCACCCTCACTCAAGAGCCACTGCTCTATCCCATGGCATTGTTCACCCATGAGTACTCAAAACGCTCTCCTCTGCTGGCTTAACAGCTAACCCTCCAGAAAGTCTATCGTGTATCAAAATGCTATAGGAAATTGAATAGTATTTATCTCTATAACGGTATCTCCTGACACCAAAGGAATACTCTTTCTCCAGAGGTTAAGAACCTCCCAGGTGCTTAATCCGCATTTACCTTATCTCCTACCCCAGGCACTGGAAATGACAGAAATGATCTGACACCCATTTTCGGGACCCGTTCAAGAAGTACCAGTAGTGTAAGGCTTTCTGGCAACCTGAACAACCGAACTCACGTAGAATATCCTGCCTGACCCTGGCTTTGTGAGACAAGCCGCAAACCTGTAGCAGGACCCTCCTCGCTGCTATTTACGGAATCGGGGTAGCTGACTGGAAAGCCGGTGGAGGTGAACAAGCCAAGAAAGCAGTGGGCTCAGCATGAGAAGCTGGAAAGGGTGACAAGGGAGGGGAGAATGAGCCTCAGCTGAAAACAAAGGGGAAAAGTACCAAGCGATGAGTTCTCTTGACTGAAGAGAAGATACGCTGAAGGCCATCAGCTTGCCCTCGGGGCCGCCCTCAGCTCTCTGGGGAGCTCTAAGGGAAGGGTGAGCCTGGATCTAGGACTCCGGACTCCTGGTGTCAGCCCCCAGGCCTGACCATTCACTCAGACTCTCAATAAATAACTTGTATTCAAAGACCTTGCACGGGGACCCCATCTGGGAAAACATCGCCACATCCTCATAAGTTACAGGGGGAGACCCGAACTGGCCAAGCCATGACAGGAGCTGTGAGGGTGACAAAAGAGCATTGCAGGGATCCGACATCGGATCACCACAAGCCCTCCGCCCTCCTGGCTCCTAATGCCAGGGCCCCATCACCGCGTATCCTCGGACCCCCGTCCTGCCTCCATCGCGCACCCTTCCCCAAGGTTGGCCGGGGCCTGGAGTCACCAGCCCCTGTTCGGACCTACCCACCTCGCCGCTGCTGAGCTCTACACATCCCGCTCCTTCCACACGCTTCGCCAATTCCGTGGCCCTGACTGAGCCGCGCCAGCCACCGACCGCCAGAACTTGGCGCGCCCGTGAAGTCACTGTCGTGCGCCTCTCCCGCAGCAAGGGGAATATGGCTCTGGCACCCCGGCTGCGGCTCTTGTCGCTCGTGGCTCGATTGCTTCTGGCGCTTCGCCGGGACCTCACGATCCGCGGTCCCAACGAGCCCCGGCCCGTGGTGCGCATCCCGCGGGCTCTACAGTGGCGGCAGGAAGAGCGGCAGAGCGGGCAGCGGAGCCCCCCGCGACCGGTGCTGGTGCGACCCGGGCCGCTGCTGACCTCCGCGTGGCGGCCCGAGTTGAACCAGCCGGTACGCCTCACGCTGGGCCCTTGTCAGCCCGCGCCACTAGGCTTCGCGCGGCTGGAAGAATCGCCGCGCCCACGAGGACCAATTCTCAACATGTAGAAAACAAAAATAAAGCCTTGATCTTCCCTCCTAAGCCTTGTCCTCTGTCTCCAATTAGGGATTCAACAGACACTTACTGAGCCCCTAAGATATGCCAAGCACTGGCAGGCACTGGAGATAAAATGATGAGGCAGGAGGGAAAGGATTAGTAGAACAGAGGGTTATAAAAAGGGAACTTACAAATGTCTGTGAAATTAAAACTGTGTATGGTGCTCGGAAGGAGCAGATACGTAAGGCCGTGGGAGTCTGTGTCAGCAGGGAAGAGACTGGTGGGGCTTGAGGAGGGCCTCCCTTAAGAAATAATCTCTGGGGACTTCCCTGGTGGTGCAGTGGTTCAGAATCCGCCTGCCAGCACAATTTACAGTAGCCAGGACCGGGAAGCAACCTAAGTGTCCATCGACAGACGAATAGATAAAGAAGATGTGACACATACATACCATAGAATATGACTCAGCCATAAAAGAAATGAAACTGAGCTATTTGTAGTGAGGTGGATAGACCTCGAGTCTGTCATACAGAGTGAAGTAAGTCAGGAAGAGAAAAAACAAATATCGTATGCTACCACATATATACGTATATATATATATATATATATATATATATATATATATGTATATAAATGTTCTCATGAACCTAAGGGCAGGGCAGGAATAAAGATGCAGATAGAAAATGAACTTGAGGACACGGGGAGGGGGAAGGGTAAGCTGGGACGAAAGAACAGTAGCATTGACATATATACAATACCAAATGTAAAATACCTAGCTAGCGGGAAGCAGCTGCACAGCACAGGGAGTTCAGCTCAGTGCCTTACGACCACCTAGAGGGTTGGGCACAGGAGGGTGAGAGAGAGAGACGCAGGAGGGAGGGGATATGGGGATATAGGCATGCATAGAGCTGATTCACTTTGTTACACAGCAGAAACTGACACACCAGGGTAAAGCAATTACACTCCAACAAAGATGTTTAAAAACAAAAACAAAAACAAACAATCCGCCTGCCAAGGCAGGGGACACGGGTTTGCACCCTGGTCCGGGAAGGCCCCACATGCCGCGGAGCCAGTAAGCCTGCGCGCCACCTCTACCGAGCCCACGCGCCAGAACTACTGAGGACCGCGTGCATCATAGAGCCCATGCTCCGCAACATGAGAAGCCACTGCACTGAGAAGCCCAGGCACCACAACGAAGAGTAGCCCCTGCTCGCCGCAACTACCGAAAGCCCACGCGCGGCCATAAAGAACCAATGCGACCCAAAATTCATTCATTCATTCATTCATTAACCAATTAATCAAAACTTATATTAAAAAAAGAAAGAAACGAAAAGTAAAAATCTCTGCTGGGAATTCCCCGGTGGTCCAGTGGTTAGGACCCCGTGCCTCCACTTCAGGGGGCCCGGGTTCAATCCCTGGTTGGGGAACTGAGATCCTGCAAGCTGGCATCGCAGCCCAAATAAAAATGCAATAAAATAAAATATAACTAAATAAAACAAGAAAGCATCTCTGATTCAAGGTCTAAAGGGTGAGAAGGTGTTTATCGGGCCAGTATGTGGGCAGAAAACGTTTCCCATTTCAGTAAGTAGCACCTCCATTTACCCAATTACACACCCTTGACCCACATTCCCCACATCCAATTCATCACTAACTCCTATTCACCTCCAAGCCATCACTAACCTTCCAAATAGGACTCTAACCTGCCTGCTTTACTCCACCTCCAAGGCCACCACTGTGCACAAAGCCACTCTCCTAATGAGTCTCCCCAAATCTACTCCTGCCCTCTCCTAGCCATTCTCTTACAGTAGCCAGTGCGGTGTCTGAAAAAGGCATCTCTGCCAACACCACTTCTCTCTTTATACCCTGCAATGGCTTCCCACCAAGTGTAGGATCAATCCCAAACTGATGATGGACTGGAGGCTGAAAGACAAGAAGGAGGTAGGGAGGGTGTCAGGTTCGAAAGAGGGATGAACGGTCGAGGCAAACAGCGAAAAGGGCTGAAAAGAAAATGATCAGCACTTGCACAACAGTCCTGATGCAGGCAGGAAAGAAAATGCAGGAAGAGTGAAGGCATACAAATAGCCACTTTTTATTTCTGCAATGCCTTTGCAATTCCCAAAATGCTTCATCGATAACTGTGATTCTCAAACCTCGCTGTACATGAGAATCATCTGGAGAGATTTTAAACGCTACCAATGGCCAGGCCTCACCCCAAGCCAATTAAATCAGCATAGACATTTCACTGTATTTCATTTTATTCCCTGCCCCCAAACATCCATTTAGACCCAGGAGAAGGAGAAGGGGATGTGAGTAGCAATAGAGAGAAATTTTCTGCACAACAATGGCCATGGCAAGCTTAGGCGCTTTGGGTGAAATCTCTCTGGGAAGTACTGGCAGTGGAGGAAAAAGCCAAACTGACACACAAGTATTGCCTGGTGTGCATTTCCAGCCTCTGCCTTCTTTCTCATCTCTTGGTGGCAGGTGGAGGAAGTGGAGAAAAGGTGAAACTTCTTTATAAACCGGCAGAAGGTTATAGCATCCTCTCACTATCTCTGCATAGGTTCTAGTCTGTGCAGCACTACAGAAGCTTTGCCCAAAGTAATGAACAGTTGAAAGTCAAATGTAATACTTCATCAGACGACTTAAAAATGCTTGCACACTGGAAAGAATTGCAGAGAACACAAATGGACCCAGAACAACCTTTGCCAAAAGAGAATAGTGTGCTCAATGTACAGCCATAGCTCTTTTCCACATGAGCAAACAGTCAGGAGGATAAAAGAACTTGGTCAAACTCACACAAGTAAGTAGGACAGAATCTGGTCTGTCTGTCCTAAGCGTTGTGTTCTTTAACCACCAGGCTAGCTTTTCTCAGATCTGATTCATGCATACTGTAACCATATACCTCTGTTTGCCTCGAATCTTCCCTGTTTATACGTATGCCTGCTGCCGTTTTAAATACGGCCCACTTGGACTCCCCAAAGCAACCGAGAAGACACAATCATTTGGTCACTCTATACATGGACCACTGTGGTGGGGCTGCCCAGGAAGCTTATTTAAAAAGTGCAGCTTAGGGCTTCCCTGGTGGCGCAGTGGTTCAGAGTCCGCCTGCCGATGCAGGGCACACGGGTTCATGCCCCGGTCCGGGAAGATCCCACATGCCGCGGAGCAGCTGGCTCCGTGGGCCATGGCCGCTGAGCCTGCACTCCGCAACGGGAAAGACCACAACAGTGAGAGGCCCACGCACCACACACACACACACACACACACACACACACACACACACACACACACACACACACAAGTTGCAGCTTCCTGAGCCCTACTCCACATCTAGATAAGTTTTCTGAGGGTTGTCTCAAGAATCCAGGTACAAGTCTTTTTAAGTGCTTTTGTGGAACTCCCCAGGTGAGTCTCTCACTCTCCGAAGTTAAGAAACCGTTTATTCGGCCTCCCCCAGATGCCCAGCCAGGTCCTGTTAAGGTTGGAGTCCCCGCACCACATCACAGGGATGCTCCCAGCCAAGTCATCTCTGGAGCCTTGGAGAAGCTGAATGGTCTCATGCTGGCCCACCTGCCACGACAAACCTCCTCCAGAGCATTCCCCTTCACACTTCACCTTCTACCACTCCCAAAGGCAGTCTGCTCCAATGAGGCCTGACTTTGTCTGTCCTAACGGGTACCCGCTGATTCAAGCACTTTAGGAGAACAAGGTGCTGTGCTTCTCAACCAGGGTGGCCCAACCTCTAAAATGGTAGTCCAAGCAGTCTCTACCTCCTGGGCACATCCCCTCTGCAACAGCCCAAGCACACGAATGTCCCATCTTTGCTTTCTCAAGGTCGGCAACAGGGAGTCCCCTCCTAAAGAAGGTTCTCTCTCATTGCCACACTATCCAAGGCTGCCCCAAATGTGCTTCCTCCCTGTGGGCCTGCTCAGGCTAAGGGCAGAGTCATCTCTTTCGTCTCTGAGTCGGACCAAATCGTCTTAGTAACACCTCTTCACGGTGTTGACCATGTCTTTCACGGGGGCTGCTGCTGAGCCTTTCTCTCATCCTTTCATGGTGGAGAGAGAGAGGGGATTCTAATGATTCTTAACTCTAGGGGAGAGGGCGAGTGTCATGATTATGTGATCATTCGGTACGATGTCCTTTCGACAGGAATTTGTTTTGACTTTCACGTTCAAGTGGGCCCACCATTCCCACTTTGTGAGGTCATTCAGCACCCTCATTTTGCACCTTTAACATCTCTCTCAGTATCACCTTGGAAATGTTTGAAACGGCATGAGTTTGTCCTCACGTTCCTATCAGCTGGGAATCCGGGGCCCCAACATGAACCTAACCATTGAGCGCAACACCTCTCCACGACCTGTGTAACACTGGGTAGGCCCCTTCACCTCTCGGGTTTTTGAAGCCCTCGGGTGTAAAAATGGGAGGGTTCTATGAATCTATATTTGGGGCAGGACAAGGTCGAGAAGAGTGTGTCTCTGCTTTTATTCTTCCAAAATGGAATGTCTGCCCTCTCTTCCCCATGGGTTCACATGTCACTTGTCTTTCAGGCCCACTGCCAAGGAGCCTTCCCTGATTCCCCAGTCCACACAAATCTCTGCCTCTTAGGGTCAGCGCCGTACAACCTAGCTGCCTCCTAACGTTCATCTTGCCTCTCAAGCCGATCTCAGGATGTGGGTCTCTCTTGCCCTCCTGTGGCCCCTGGGGCTGTGCCAGCCCACCGGCACGCCCCACGTGGGGTGTCTACTAGACTAGGGCATGGGTGGGGAGGCCCCGGTGTGAGGGCCCAGGCAGAGTACCTCTGCCTCCACCCTGCTCTCCTCCACAGAACTGCCCCTCCTCCTCAAGCCTGACCCCCAAGTCACAGGTTCCATACGATGACCTCACTGGCTAGTGAGGACCTCTCCGGCATTCCACAGTTTCCATGGCAGTGTAACTGTGCAAACAAAGTTTGCTGCCCTCAGAGAAACTTCCCTACTGGTTCTCCACCAGAGACCAATCTCTTTGGTTGTCTGAGAGAGAATGTGTGACCGGATCCTCTACACATATTCCAACCTGTGCTCTGTTCCCTGGCTGGGCGGTGCAGGAGGAACAGCGAGACCGGGCATGTGCGGAACAGGCCTGGGGTACACACAACCTCACCTGGCTGCCACGTGTTTCTGTGGCTCTTGCCCACTACGTACACCCGAGTCCTTTCCCAGATGTAAGTAATACCAGTGACCTGGGACACCTTCAGGGTCCCACAGTGCTCACTGCTGAGGACAAGTGAAAGGTCAGCCCCGGACTAGTGTGCAGGAAGCTTCTGATCTTTATAAATATAGCCTTCCGCTTTGGGCTACAGGATGCTTCCATTCAGACCCTTTCCTGATGGGCCTCTTAGCAAAAGAGAAGTGCGTTGTTGTGGGAAAGTGGTAAATGGAGCAGTTTGAGGAAGAGGGCCACTCCTGAACCACACCTTCAAACCCAGGCACCTCTGTGCTGGCACGGAGACATCGAGATCGGTCCCCTCAGACACATCCCATACTGAGCTGCTGAGTACTAGGGGAGACGGTGGTGCCATAGTCATGGGAAGGATGGAAGAACCAAGGGGCGGGGGGTGATGAAGTGCTAGTGAGACCGGAGGGCTGAGGAGATGGTGCCCCAGGAGGCTGGGTTGATGTGAGCCTACATATGGTACCCAGAAGCCGGGTTCTGAGTCTCCTGTTCACTCTGCCTCAGTAGTGGACCTCGTGCTACTCTAGAGACAAGGATCCCAGGGCGAGAGTTCAGTGTGTTTGAAACAGGCAGTATACATGGGGCCCAAGAGGGGTGGCCAAGGTGGGAGTGGTCCTGAACCAAGTTATATTAGATGATTGTTTTCGAAATCTTGAAAGGCATTTCCATGAAAGCCTCAGAAATGACAGACAGCAAGAAATGGTTGGTTTCTCTGTTGTGGAAGGGACAGATGGAGAGGATCATGAGTGCAATGACTTTCGGGTTCTACTGTTTTCCCTGGAAACGGTGAAGAGACTTCCTCATGTGCTGCAGCCGTAGGCTCCAGGAATTGCCTTTGCAGCCAGTTTCCCTTCTCCAGGGACTCAGAGAGGTGATGGGCCAAGGCTGTGTTTTGGATGTCCAGGAGATGAAAGGTCTTCGGCCAGAAACTGGGAGAGACTTGAGACAGGGAAATCCTGCCAGGAGACTGTGTACAGCCGAAGGGACTGATCACTTCTGATTTTCTTTGCAGCAGCAGCGGCTCCCGTTTCTCCTCCGACACCTGGTCACTACCACGTCCTCTACCGGGGATGTGAAGAAACGCAGTTGGGCTGGCACGGGGAGACCTACTGCCTGGCTGGTGGCTACCGGGCCTACGGGGACGTTCCTTTGGCCACACCAGCAAAGGTGGAAGCCGAGAAGCCAGTCCCCAGACGAGCTCTGAAGAGAAAGCGTGCTCCGGAGGAGTTGGACGAAGATCTCCGCTGCTCCAGACCAAAAATCCGGCGATTGCAGGAGTCAAGCAGCTTACTAGGATTACAAGGTGCTGTGATTCTCAAGCAGAGTGGCCCCACCTCTGGGCACATCCCCTCTGCAACAGCCCAAGTACACGAATGTCCCATTTTGGCTTTTGCAAGGTCGGCAACAGGGAGTCCCTTCCTAAAGAAGGTTCTCTCTCATTGCCACACTATCCAAGGCTGCCCCAATTGTGCTTCCTTCCTGTGGGCCTGCTCAGGCTAAGGGCAGACTCATCTCTTTCCTTCTCTGAGTCGGACCAAATCGTCTTAGTAACACCTCTTCACGGTGTTGACCATGTCTTTCACGGGGGCTGCTGCTGAGCCTTTCTCTCATCCTTTCATGGTGGAGAGAGGCAGAGAGAGGATTCTAATGATATTTACCTCAAGGGGAGAGGGCGAGTGTCATGATTATGTGATCATTCGGTATGATGTCCTTTCGACAGGAATTTGTTTGGACTTTCACGTTAAAGTGGGCCCACCATTCCCACTTGGTGGGGTCATTCAGCACCCTCATTTTGCACCTTTAACATCTCTCTCAGTATCACCTTGGAAATGTTTGAAATGGCATGAGCTCTTCCTCACGTTCCTATCAGCTGTGAATCCGGGGGCCCAACATGAACCTAACCATTGAGTGCAACACCTCTCCACGACCTGTGTTAACACTGGGGAGGCCCCTTCACCTCTAGGGTTTTTGAAGCCCTCGGGTGTTAAAATGGGAGAGTTCTATGAATTTATATTTGGGGCAGGACAAGGTCGAGAAGAGTGTGTCTCTGCTATACTTCTTCCAAAATGGAATGTCTGCCCTCTCTTCCCCATGGGTTCACATGTCACTTGTCCTTCAGGCCCACTGCCAAGGAGCCTTCCCTGATTCCCCAGTCCACACAAATCTCTGCCTCTTAGGGTCAGGGCCGTACAACCTAGCTGCCTCCTAACGTTCATCTTGCCTCTCAAGCCGATCTCAGGATGTGGGTCTCTCTTGCCCTCCTGTGGCCCCTGGGGCTGTGCCAGCCCACTGGCATGCCCCACGTGGGGTGTCTACTAGACTAGGGCATGGGTGGGGAGGCCCCGGTGTGAGGGCCCAGGCAGAGTACCTCTGCCTCCACCCTGCTCTCCTCCACAGAACTGCCCCTCCTCCTGAAGCCTGCCCCTCAACTCACACGTTCCTTATCGGACCTCACTGGCTAGTGATGACCTCACAGGCCTTCTCACAGTTTCCATGGCAGGGTAACGATGCAAACGTGCTGCTGCCCTCAGAGATACTTCCCTACCGGTTCTCCACCAGAGACCAATCTCTTTGCTTGTCTGAGAGAGAATCCCTCACCAGACCTTCTACATTTACTCTAACCTGTCCTACGTTCCCTGAGAGGGCAGTGCACGATGTACACCGAGACCGGGCATCTGTCCAAGAGGCATGGTGTACGCACAACTTCCCCTGGCTGCCACATGTTCCCTGGGGCTTGCCCAGCACATACACCTGAGCACTTTCCCAGCTGTAACGAATACCAGTGACCCGCGGCACCTTCAAGGACCCACAGTGCTCACTGCTGAGGACAAGTGAAAGGTCATCCCTGGACAAGTGTGCGGGAAGGTTCTGATCTTTATCAAAGGAGCCTTCCCCTTTGGGCTACAGGATGCTTCCATTCAGACCCTTTCCTGATGGGCCTCTTAGCAAAAGACAAGTGCGTTGTTGTTGGCGAATGGTCAATGGAGCAGTTTGAGGAAGAGGGCCACCCTTGAACCGCACCTTCAAACCCAGGCACCTCTGTGCTGTCGTGTAGACATCTAGATCGGTCCCGTCAGACACATCCCATACTGAGCGGCTGAGTACTAGGGCCGACGGTGGTGCCCTATTGATGGCAGGAGCGGAAGAACCAAGGGGGCGTGATGAAGTGCTAGTGAGACCGGAGGGCTGAGGAGATGGTGTCCCAGGAGGCTGGGTTGATGTGAGCCTAGACATGGTACTCAGAACCCGGTTCTGAGTCTCCTGATCACTCTGCCTCAGTATGTGGCCTGTTCTAATCGAGATAAAAGGATCAGAGGACTAGAGTTCCGTGTGGTTGAAACAGGCACTGTAAAAATGGGACCCAAGAGGGGTTGCCAAGGTGGGAGGGGTTCTGAACCAACTTATATTAGATTACCTTTTTGCAAAACTTGAACGATATTTCCATTAAAGCCTCACAAGTGACAGACTGCAAGAAATGTTTTCTCTGTTGTGGAAGGGAGAGATGGAGAGGATCATGCTTGCAATGACTTTTGGGTTCTACTGTTTTCCCTGGAATCGGTGAAGGGACTCCCTCATCTGCTGCAGCCGTAGGCCCTAGGAATCGCTTTTGCAGCCAGGGTCCCTTCTCCAGGGACTCAGAGAGGTGATGGGCCAAGGCTGTGTTTTGGATGTCCAGTAGATGAAAGGTCTCTGGCCAGAAACTGGGAGAGACATGAGAGAGGGAGATTCGGCCAGGAGACTGTGCACAGCAGAAGGGACTGATCACTTTTGATTTTCTTTGCAGCAGCAGCGGCTCCCGTTTCTCCTCGTACAGCTGGTCACTGCCACGTCCTCAACCGAGGGTGTGGGGAAACACAGTTGGGCTGCCATGGGGAGACATACTGCCAGGCTGGTGGCTACCGGGCCTACGGGGATGTTCCTTCGGCCACGCCAGCAAAGGTGGAAGCGGAGCAGGAGCCAGTCGCCAGACGTGCGCCCAAGAGAAAGCGCGCTCCGCAAGAGTCGGACGAAGATCTTTGCTCCCGACCCAAAATCCGGCCATTGTAGCATGGTGCCAGGAGGCGGACTCCACAGAATCTTGCTGGCTGAGCCATTCTCAAGAGAGGGCCATGGCAAAGCTCACAAGGTTACCACCCGACCCCCCCCCACAACCCCCATTTCCTGCTCCCCGAAGCAAGAACAGGATGGAGAGTCAAGCAGCACGCACCCTGCCCCGAGGTTCACATGCTCCTTTATTCCCAGCCCCTTCTGTCCCCAGTGGCGTTCCCTACTGCTCGGCAAAGTGTTTTTCTGTTACAGATTTCTAAAGGTCGCCACAGCTCAGACTTAGGTCACTACCCCTGTGCTAGGCACTCCTGCCACCCGGGAAAGGTTCCAAAGGTGGAGCAGCTCCAGCGGGTGCCAGGGATCAGAGCAAAAACTTGAGAGGCTGGGGATGAAGGAGTTTGGGCACAGTCCCTAAAGCATCTCAGTGGTTGAGCTTCTGTGAGAAGGCACATCCCCACTGTGTGGGGAGGTGGTGGGGGGAAGGGGTCCCTAGAGGAGGCAGCTAGGGGGAGGGCCTGAGGCTGGAAATGGGGAATGGCGTGCGGCCTCTGAGCGAGCACAGGCACTTAGCCCTTGAGGTTTCTGGGAAAGCTAGAGCCACAAGGGCCACGAGAGAAGGCAAGTGGAGCAGCAGAAGCCAGGTGCCAGATCTCTCCTCAGAACCTATACTTCTCCACGAGGCCGGGCCTTCCACACTGAGGTAGGAGCGATCCTGGCCAGAAGGACAGCCAGCGGCAGCTCTGGGAGGAAGGGTGCTGCACTGGGGGCTCTGCTGCCATGGAAATGACTTCATTTCCTTCCACCCAAATACCGTACGGACTGGGTTCCTGCTCTGGTGAGTAAAAGGGTCGCTGACTCTCCCCAGAAGGTTGTTCAGTTCACATCCCCAAAGTCCCTCTATTCGGGCCCTGGGGGGCGTGTAGCAACTCCTGAGGGCGCTCTTTCCTGAGGCTGGCTGACCGAAGTGGGGGAGGTTCCTGATAGGTCCCAGGTGCTGGTTGAAGTCCCCAGAGAATGGTCATGAAGGCTGGAGAGTCAAGTAGGTGGAGAGAGAAGGCCGGGGGCAGAGGGCCCCTACCTGAATCCAGAGCTCACAAGGTTATTACCCCCCACCATTTCCAGAAACTATCTCTTCCCCCATACCAGCCCCAATGGCCCGGTACCGGGAAACCGGGAGCCCAGAGCACTTGTGGCCACAGAGACACTCGCACGCAGCCCTCGGCGTGGGCTGGGCCTGCTGCAGGCGGATGGGGACGAGGTGTGCTCCCGGGAGGCCTCGGGCTGAAGGTGGCCCCCTGAGAGAAGCACCCCAGCTTGGACAGGAAGTTTAGAGGCGGGGGAGAGCAACCTAGGGCGCCCCCTCAGAGCAGTGGGAGTGGGAAGAGGGCCGGGGGCAGAGGGCACCCGCGATGGGAGGCCAGTGGGCTCTCAGGAGAGGCCAGCTGAGCCCGCGGGACCTGCCTCTGAGCAGGGGCCGGGAGGGCAGTGCTGCCCTGTGGCTTCCGGGCTTCGTGGATCACGGCTCTCCGCACACGGGTCGTAGGGTCCTCTGACCCTGTATCGCCTCCCTCACCCAGGGCCCCTCGCGAGGCCGTGCCGCTGGGTGGCCTGTGTCGACGGGCACAACCCCATCACCCGCCCCTCTCAGACCCGCCGCCTCTGCCCGCCTGCCTGGCCCTGTGCAGCTTGCGACCCGGGGGGCCTCGAGGGTCCCCGCGCACTCAGCCAGCGGCCTCTGCTGGGTCTGCTGCTCCTGCTGGGTCTGCTGCTGTGGCCGGTAACCCGTGTGCACACCACGCCGGCCACCTCCAGCACCCCAAGTCCGCGGGAGCGCACGCGGGCCCTGATGCGGGACTTCCCGCTTGTGGACGGGTGGCTGCAGTGTGTGAGGGCTGCTTGGGGCCGTTGGGGGCCTAGCCTGGACCTGGGCAGCGGAGGAGGTCCGGAGGTGCCCACACAAGCGTGGTGTGAGGCTCCCTCAGGCTGCCCCAGGCCAGGCAATGTATCCTGCCTGATCCCAAGACCTAAGGGGCCCACCCACTTGCCTTGACCTCCCTCCAGCCACAACGACATGCCCCTGGTCCTGAGGCAGTTGCACCACAATGGGCTCCAGGCTGTTAATCTGCGCAAGTTCAGCCACGGCCACACCAGCTTGGACGGGCTGAAAGACGGTCTCGTGGGTGCGCAGGCACCAAGGGGACACACAAGGTGTCCCCGTGGCTGCTGGGGAATAGTGGGGTAGTTTGGGGGCCTCCGAGACCACAGGTTAGGCACATTGGAACTATGTTACCATAGTGACCTAGAAAGTGCCATGCCATGGATGCTGGGGGCTACAGGGGTCACCGTGAGCCACCCTGACGGGCATCCAAGTACCACAGACAAAAACAATGCGTTACAGGTGACTTCTGGGCACAGTGAGCGCTGTGCCAGCTGAGGAGGCGATGAGAAGCCCAAGGAGTTCCAAGCCCCAAACCAAGCCCTGGCCTTCCCTCACTTCTGGTCAGCCTACGTCCCACGCCAGACCCACCAACGGGATGCCGTGCGCCTCACCCCGGAGCAAATCGACCTCATCCGCCTCACGTGTGCCTCCTATTCTGCGCTGGAGCTTGTGACCTCAGTTAAAGGTACACGGGGGACTTCCCTGGTAGTCCAGAGGTTAGGACTCCACGCTTCCACTGCAGGGGGCTCGGGTTGGATCCCCGCTCACCGGGGAAGAGGCTCAGGTTCAAGGGCTCCTGCTTTGAACCATCTTCTACTCAACATGTAGAAAACAAAGCCTTGATCTGCCCTCCTAAGCCTTGTCCTCTCTCTCCAATTATGGAGTCAACAGACACTTACTGAGCCTCTAAGGTATGTCAAGCACTGGTAGGCACTGGACATAACCTGATGAGACAGGAGGGAAAGGTTCAGTAGAACACAGGGTTATAGAAAAGGCACTTAAAAATATGTGAGAAATTCAAACTGTGTATGGTGCTATGAAGGAGCAGTTATGTAAGGCTGTGGGAGTCTACGTCAGCAGGAAAGAGATGGATGCGGCTTGAGGAGGGCCTCCCTTAAGAAATAAACTCTGGGGACTACCCTGGTGGTGCAGTGGTACAGAATCCGCCTGCCAACACTATTTACGGTGGCCAGGACAGGGAAGCAACCAAAGTGTCCATCGAGAGACGAACAGATAAAGAAGATGTGGCACATATATACAATGGACTCTTACTCCGCCATAAAAGGAAATGAAACTGAGTTATTTGTAGTGAGGTGGATGGACCTAGAGTCTGTCATACAGAGTGAAGTAAGTCACAAAGAGGAAATCAAATACCGTATGCTAATACATATATATGGAATCTAAAAAAAAAAAAAGGTTCTAATGAACCTAGGGGCAGGGCAAGAATAAAGACGCAGACATTGAGAATGGACTTGAGGACTCGGGGAAGGGGAAGGGTAAGCTGGGAGGCAGTAAGAGAGTAGCATTGACAAATATACAATACCAAATGTAAAATACCTGGCTAGTGGGAAGCAGCTGCACAGCACAGGAAGATCAGCTCAGTGCCTTGCAACCACCTAGAGGGGTGGGATCAGGAGGGTGGGAGGGAGATGCAGGAGGGAGGGGATGTGGGGATATACGTATGCATGCAGCTGATTCCCTTTGTTATACAGCAGAAACTGACACACCAGCGTAGAGCAATTATACTCCAACAGACGTTTAAAAACAAAAACAAAAAAAACAATCCACCTGTCAAGCAGGGGACACGGGTCGGCTCCCTGGTCCAGGAAGCTCCCACATGCCGCGGAGCCAGTAAGCCCGCGAGCCACCACTACCGAGTCCACGTGCCACAATTAGTGAGGACCGCGTGCTCAGAGCCCGTGCTCCGCAACATGAGAAGCCACTGCACTGAGAAGCCCGTGCACCGCAAAGAAGAGTAGCCCCGGCTCGCCGCAACTACAGAAAGCCCGCGCCCGGCAACGAAAACCCAACGCAACGAAAAATAAATAAATAAATAAATTCATTCATTAAACAAATAATCAAAAGTTATATTAAAAAAAAGAAAGAAACGAAAAGCAAAAATCTCTGCTGGGAATTCCCCGGTGCTCCGGTGGTCTAGTGGTTAGGACCCCGGGCCTCCACGTCAGGGGGCCCGGGTTCAATCCCTGTTTGGGGAACTGAGATCATGCAAGCTGGCATCGCAGCCCAATTAAAAATGCAATAAAATAAAATATAACTAAATAAAACAAGAAAGCATCTCTGATTCAATGTCTAAAGGGTGAGAAGGTGTTTATCGGGCCAGTATGTGGGCAGAAAACGTTTCCCATTTCAGTAAGTAGCACCTCCATTTACCCAATTACACACCCTTAACCCACATTCCACCCATCCAATTCATCACTAACTCCTATTCACCTCCAAGCCATCACTAACCTTCCAAATAGGACTCTAACCTGCCTGCTTTACTCTACCTCCAAGGCCACCACTGTGCACAAAGCCAGTCTCCTAATGAGTCTCCCCAAATCCAGTCCTGCCCCCTCCTAGCCATTCTCTTACACTAGCCAGTATGGTGTCTGAAAAAGGCATCTCTGCCAACCCCACTTCTCTCTTTATACCCTGCAATGGCTTCCCACCAAGTTTACGATCAATCCCAAACAGATGATGGACTGCAGGCTGAAAGACAACAAGGAGGTAGGGAGGGTGTCAGGTTAGAAAGAGGGATGAAGGCTCTGGACAAACAGCGAAAAGGGCTGAAAAGAAAATGATCAGCACTTGCACAACAGTCCTGATGCAGGCAGGAAAAATGCAGCAATAGTGAAGGCATACCAATAGCCTCTTTTGATTTCTGCAATGCCCTTTGCAGTTCCCCACGTGCTTCATTGATAACTGTGATTCTCAAACCTAGCTGTACATTAGAATCATCTGGGGACATTTGAAAAACTACCAATGGCCAGGCCTCACCCTAAGCCAATTACATCACAATATACAGTTAACTGGGGCAGGAATTTTGTCGGTGTCGTTCACTGGACATATGAAAAGTAAGTGGCACATACATGCTGCTCAGAAAATAGTTCCTGAATGAAGGAAGGAAGGAAGGAAGGAAGGAATGCACCACTATCACCTGAGATCCAAGGAAGAATTCTTTTCAAACCTTAGGGAGTCACCAGGCAACGACAGTTACCATGGCAGCCGTGGGAAACACAATACCAAGTGACACTAACACTCCCAGGAGCCCACACTGGTTTCCACAGTAAGTAAACCTTTCTCGTTTCTAAAGGACTATACTGGGAAATACGCATCTCAGTAACAGCTAGAGGTTACTCAATGTCTGCTGGGAGCAGGAGGAAAAGACAAGGGCCTTACACACTATCGAAAGCCACGACAGGAAGAAACTAGGGGCCACGGGCAGAGACAGACAGGCTCCGACAGGCTCCAATCTCTGTGACATTCCTAGGTGATCCCATTGGAAGGGCTTGAGCACGAGAAAGCAGCCACTAACCAGCTACCCTGTCTCAGATATTTGGAGAAAGTCAATGCAAATACATACCTATGCATTATTCCTTTCTGATCATTCTTTCAGTGTATCCTTTCAGGCTTTGTGCAAAGCGATTCTTTGTTTGGTACCTGAAAAAGGAGTGGCACGTGTCAACGGATGAAACATGTCAGAGCAGACCTCCAAGGAGCTCTGCAGCTCAAGAACGAGGAGCTCCGAGTCCTGGGAAAGAATCGTGAAAGTAGTGTAGAATCACAAGATCTTAGAGCATCCTTTATATCAGCCCCCCCCTCTATCATATCACCAATCAGTGGGCATCAGTCTATACAGGAACTCTTGGACTCTGCAGTGACAGACAACCCAGCACTCTCTAGACAGATCAAGGCATTGCTCGTTGCTACAGCAGTCTATATCAAATTCACAATCTGACTCCCTGGCACCCATCACTCCCAGGCTGCCTTCTGGAATGGGACACCCCAGGGCACACCTCATCTCTTTTCCATCTGGCACATTTCCCAAACACATGAGGACAATGTTGTTCTTCCTAAAGTTCTCTTTAGGAAGAGAACTTTAGGGCTCCCACGTCACCCTCCTAAATCACTCCTTCCTGTGTTTAGGACTTTCAGGAGCCCCCAAGGGTTTCGTACCCCAAGGACATGACAAGCATTGGCATCAACGTGCCTGCTACAGATTCTGGGAAAGGGGCAGGGCCACACAACAGTCTGGCAAATGTGACTGACTACCTGACGTGAGAGTACATCGGACAACCTCAGCCTCTCTTCAGTCCTCAGCCTCTATCCAAGGTTTCTCCATAGCACACTATTGACATTTTGGGCCAGCTCATTCTTTTGGGGTGGTGGGGAAAGGCTGTCCTGTGCCTTGTACGATATGTGGTACCATCCTGGCCTCTACCCACTAGATGCCTGCAGCACCGCCCCGACCAGATGTGAACCAAGGAAAATGTCTCCAGCCATTGTCAAACGTGCTGGGGGAAGGGTGAGGGCAACATCACCCTCACTCAAGAGCCACTGCTCTATCCCATGGCATTGTTCACCCATGAGTACTCAAAACGCTCTCCTCTGCTGGCTTAACAGCTAACCCTCCAGAAAGTCTATCGTGTATCAAAATGCTATAGGAAATTGAATAGTATTTATCTCTATAACGGTATCTCCTGACACCAAAGGAATACTCTTTCTCCAGAGGTTAAGAACCTCCCAGGTGCTTAATCCGCATTTACCTTATCTCCTACCCCAGGCACTGGAAATGACAGAAATGATCTGACACCCATTTTCGGGACCCGTTCAAGAAGTACCAGTAGTGTAAGGCTTTCTGGCAACCTGAACAACCGAACTCACGTAGAATATCCTGCCTGACCCTGGCTTTGTGAGACAAGCCGCAAACCTGTAGCAGGACCCTCCTCGCTGCTATTTACGGAATCGGGGTAGCTGACTGGAAAGCCGGTGGAGGTGAACAAGCCAAGAAAGCAGTGGGCTCAGCATGAGAAGCTGGAAAGGGTGACAAGGGAGGGGAGAATGAGCCTCAGCTGAAAACAAAGGGGAAAAGTACCAAGCGATGAGTTCTCTTGACTGAAGAGAAGATACGCTGAAGGCCATCAGCTTGCCCTCGGGGCCGCCCTCAGCTCTCTGGGGAGCTCTAAGGGAAGGGTGAGCCTGGATCTAGGACTCCGGACTCCTGGTGTCAGCCCCCAGGCCTGACCATTCACTCAGACTCTCAATAAATAACTTGTATTCAAAGACCTTGCACGGGGACCCCATCTGGGAAAACATCGCCACATCCTCATAAGTTACAGGGGGAGACCCGAACTGGCCAAGCCATGACAGGAGCTGTGAGGGTGACAAAAGAGCATTGCAGGGATCCGACATCGGATCACCACAAGCCCTCCGCCCTCCTGGCTCCTAATGCCAGGGCCCCATCACCGCGTATCCTCGGACCCCCGTCCTGCCTCCATCGCGCACCCTTCCCCAAGGTTGGCCGGGGCCTGGAGTCACCAGCCCCTGTTCGGACCTACCCACCTCGCCGCTGCTGAGCTCTACACATCCCGCTCCTTCCACACGCTTCGCCAATTCCGTGGCCCTGACTGAGCCGCGCCAGCCACCGACCGCCAGAACTTGGCGCGCCCGTGAAGTCACTGTCGTGCGCCTCTCCCGCAGCAAGGGGAATATGGCTCTGGCACCCCGGCTGCGGCTCTTGTCGCTCGTGGCTCGATTGCTTCTGGCGCTTCGCCGGGACCTCACGATCCGCGGTCCCAACGAGCCCCGGCCCGTGGTGCGCATCCCGCGGGCTCTACAGTGGCGGCAGGAAGAGCGGCAGAGCGGGCAGCGGAGCCCCCCGCGACCGGTGCTGGTGCGACCCGGGCCGCTGCTGACCTCCGCGTGGCGGCCCGAGTTGAACCAGCCGGTACGCCTCACGCTGGGCCCTTGTCAGCCCGCGCCACTAGGCTTCGCGCGGCTGGAAGAATCGCCGCGCCCACGAGGACCAATTCTCAACATGTAGAAAACAAAAATAAAGCCTTGATCTTCCCTCCTAAGCCTTGTCCTCTGTCTCCAATTAGGGATTCAACAGACACTTACTGAGCCCCTAAGATATGCCAAGCACTGGCAGGCACTGGAGATAAAATGATGAGGCAGGAGGGAAAGGATTAGTAGAACAGAGGGTTATAAAAAGGGAACTTACAAATGTCTGTGAAATTAAAACTGTGTATGGTGCTCGGAAGGAGCAGATACGTAAGGCCGTGGGAGTCTGTGTCAGCAGGGAAGAGACTGGTGGGGCTTGAGGAGGGCCTCCCTTAAGAAATAATCTCTGGGGACTTCCCTGGTGGTGCAGTGGTTCAGAATCCGCCTGCCAGCACAATTTACAGTAGCCAGGACCGGGAAGCAACCTAAGTGTCCATCGACAGACGAATAGATAAAGAAGATGTGACACATACATACCATAGAATATGACTCAGCCATAAAAGAAATGAAACTGAGCTATTTGTAGTGAGGTGGATAGACCTCGAGTCTGTCATACAGAGTGAAGTAAGTCAGGAAGAGAAAAAACAAATATCGTATGCTACCACATATATACGTATATATATATATATATATATATATATATATATATATATATATATATATGTATATAAATGTTCTCATGAACCTAAGGGCAGGGCAGGAATAAAGATGCAGATAGAAAATGAACTTGAGGACACGGGGAGGGGGAAGGGTAAGCTGGGACGAAAGAACAGTAGCATTGACATATATACAATACCAAATGTAAAATACCTAGCTAGCGGGAAGCAGCTGCACAGCACAGGGAGTTCAGCTCAGTGCCTTACGACCACCTAGAGGGTTGGGCACAGGAGGGTGAGAGAGAGAGACGCAGGAGGGAGGGGATATGGGGATATAGGCATGCATAGAGCTGATTCACTTTGTTACACAGCAGAAACTGACACACCAGGGTAAAGCAATTACACTCCAACAAAGATGTTTAAAAACAAAAACAAAAACAAACAATCCGCCTGCCAAGGCAGGGGACACGGGTTTGCACCCTGGTCCGGGAAGGCCCCACATGCCGCGGAGCCAGTAAGCCTGCGCGCCACCTCTACCGAGCCCACGCGCCAGAACTACTGAGGACCGCGTGCATCATAGAGCCCATGCTCCGCAACATGAGAAGCCACTGCACTGAGAAGCCCGGGCACCACAACGAAGAGTAGCCCCTGCTCGCCGCAACTACCGAAAGCCCACGCGCGGCCATAAAGAACCAATGCGACCCAAAATTCATTCATTCATTCATTCATTAACCAATTAATCAAAACTTATATTAAAAAAAGAAAGAAACGAAAAGTAAAAATCTCTGCTGGGAATTCCCCGGTGGTCCAGTGGTTAGGACCCCGTGCCTCCACTTCAGGGGGCCCGGGTTCAATCCCTGGTTGGGGAACTGAGATCCTGCAAGCTGGCATCGCAGCCCAAATAAAAATGCAATAAAATAAAATATAACTAAATAAAACAAGAAAGCATCTCTGATTCAAGGTCTAAAGGGTGAGAAGGTGTTTATCGGGCCAGTATGTGGGCAGAAAACGTTTCCCATTTCAGTAAGTAGCACCTCCATTTACCCAATTACACACCCTTGACCCACATTCCCCACATCCAATTCATCACTAACTCCTATTCACCTCCAAGCCATCACTAACCTTCCAAATAGGACTCTAACCTGCCTGCTTTACTCCACCTCCAAGGCCACCACTGTGCACAAAGCCACTCTCCTAATGAGTCTCCCCAAATCTACTCCTGCCCTCTCCTAGCCATTCTCTTACAGTAGCCAGTGCGGTGTCTGAAAAAGGCATCTCTGCCAACACCACTTCTCTCTTTATACCCTGCAATGGCTTCCCACCAAGTGTAGGATCAATCCCAAACTGATGATGGACTGGAGGCTGAAAGACAAGAAGGAGGTAGGGAGGGTGTCAGGTTCGAAAGAGGGATGAACGGTCGAGGCAAACAGCGAAAAGGGCTGAAAAGAAAATGATCAGCACTTGCACAACAGTCCTGATGCAGGCAGGAAAGAAAATGCAGGAAGAGTGAAGGCATACAAATAGCCACTTTTTATTTCTGCAATGCCTTTGCAATTCCCAAAATGCTTCATCGATAACTGTGATTCTCAAACCTCGCTGTACATGAGAATCATCTGGAGAGATTTTAAACGCTACCAATGGCCAGGCCTCACCCCAAGCCAATTAAATCAGCATAGACATTTCACTGTATTTCATTTTATTCCCTGCCCCCAAACATCCATTTAGACCCAGGAGAAGGAGAAGGGGATGTGAGTAGCAATAGAGAGAAATTTTCTGCACAACAATGGCCATGGCAAGCTTAGGCGCTTTGGGTGAAATCTCTCTGGGAAGTACTGGCAGTGGAGGAAAAAGCCAAACTGACACACAAGTATTGCCTGGTGTGCATTTCCAGCCTCTGCCTTCTTTCTCATCTCTTGGTGGCAGGTGGAGGAAGTGGAGAAAAGGTGAAACTTCTTTATAAACCGGCAGAAGGTTATAGCATCCTCTCACTATCTCTGCATAGGTTCTAGTCTGTGCAGCACTACAGAAGCTTTGCCCAAAGTAATGAACAGTTGAAAGTCAAATGTAATACTTCATCAGACGACTTAAAAATGCTTGCACACTGGAAAGAATTGCAGAGAACACAAATGGACCCAGAACAACCTTTGCCAAAAGAGAATAGTGTGCTCAATGTACAGCCATAGCTCTTTTCCACATGAGCAAACAGTCAGGAGGATAAAAGAACTTGGTCAAACTCACACAAGTAAGTAGGACAGAATCTGGTCTGTCTGTCCTAAGCGTTGTGTTCTTTAACCACCAGGCTAGCTTTTCTCAGATCTGATTCATGCATACTGTAACCATATACCTCTGTTTGCCTCGAATCTTCCCTGTTTATACGTATGCCTGCTGCCGTTTTAAATACGGCCCACTTGGACTCCCCAAAGCAACCGAGAAGACACAATCATTTGGTCACTCTATACATGGACCACTGTGGTGGGGCTGCCCAGGAAGCTTATTTAAAAAGTGCAGCTTAGGGCTTCCCTGGTGGCGCAGTGGTTCAGAGTCCGCCTGCCGATGCAGGGCACACGGGTTCATGCCCCGGTCCGGGAAGATCCCACATGCCGCGGAGCAGCTGGCTCCGTGGGCCATGGCCGCTGAGCCTGCACTCCGCAACGGGAAAGACCACAACAGTGAGAGGCCCACGCACCACACACACACACACACACACACACACACACACACACACACACACACACACACACACACACAAGTTGCAGCTTCCTGAGCCCTACTCCACATCTAGATAAGTTTTCTGAGGGTTGTCTCAAGAATCCAGGTACAAGTCTTTTTAAGTGCTTTTGTGGAACTCCCCAGGTGAGTCTCTCACTCTCCGAAGTTAAGAAACCGTTTATTCGGCCTCCCCCAGATGCCCAGCCAGGTCCTGTTAAGGTTGGAGTCCCCGCACCACATCACAGGGATGCTCCCAGCCAAGTCATCTCTGGAGCCTTGGAGAAGCTGAATGGTCTCATGCTGGCCCACCTGCCACGACAAACCTCCTCCAGAGCATTCCCCTTCACACTTCACCTTCTACCACTCCCAAAGGCAGTCTGCTCCAATGAGGCCTGACTTTGTCTGTCCTAACGGGTACCCGCTGATTCAAGCACTTTAGGAGAACAAGGTGCTGTGCTTCTCAACCAGGGTGGCCCGACCTCTAAAATGGTAGTCCAAGCAGTCTCTACCTCCTGGGCACATCCCCTCTGCAACAGCCCAAGCACACGAATGTCCCATCTTTGCTTCTCAAGGTCGGCAACAGGGAGTCCCCTCCTAAAGAAGGTTCTCTCTCATTGCCACACTATCCAAGGCTGCCCCAAATGTGCTTCCTCCCTGTGGGCCTGCTCAGGCTAAGGGCAGAGTCATCTCTTTCGTCTCTGAGTCGGACCAAATCGTCTTAGTAACACCTCTTCACGGTGTTGACCATGTCTTTCACGGGGGCTGCTGCTGAGCCTTTCTCTCATCCTTTCATGGTGGAGAGAGAGAGGGGATTCTAATGATTCTTAACTCTAGGGGAGAGGGCGAGTGTCATGATTATGTGATCATTCGGTACGATGTCCTTTCGACAGGAATTTGTTTTGACTTTCACGTTCAAGTGGGCCCACCATTCCCACTTTGTGAGGTCATTCAGCACCCTCATTTTGCACCTTTAACATCTCTCTCAGTATCACCTTGGAAATGTTTGAAACGGCATGAGTTTGTCCTCACGTTCCTATCAGCTGGGAATCCGGGGCCCCAACATGAACCTAACCATTGAGCGCAACACCTCTCCACGACCTGTGTAACACTGGGTAGGCCCCTTCACCTCTCGGGTTTTTGAAGCCCTCGGGTGTAAAAATGGGAGGGTTCTATGAATCTATATTTGGGGCAGGACAAGGTCGAGAAGAGTGTGTCTCTGCTTTTATTCTTCCAAAATGGAATGTCTGCCCTCTCTTCCCCATGGGTTCACATGTCACTTGTCTTTCAGGCCCACTGCCAAGGAGCCTTCCCTGATTCCCCAGTCCACACAAATCTCTGCCTCTTAGGGTCAGCGCCGTACAACCTAGCTGCCTCCTAACGTTCATCTTGCCTCTCAAGCCGATCTCAGGATGTGGGTCTCTCTTGCCCTCCTGTGGCCCCTGGGGCTGTGCCAGCCCACCGGCACGCCCCACGTGGGGTGTCTACTAGACTAGGGCATGGGTGGGGAGGCCCCGGTGTGAGGGCCCAGGCAGAGTACCTCTGCCTCCACCCTGCTCTCCTCCACAGAACTGCCCCTCCTCCTCAAGCCTGACCCCCAAGTCACAGGTTCCATACGATGACCTCACTGGCTAGTGAGGACCTCTCCGGCATTCCACAGTTTCCATGGCAGTGTAACTGTGCAAACAAAGTTTGCTGCCCTCAGAGAAACTTCCCTACTGGTTCTCCACCAGAGACCAATCTCTTTGGTTGTCTGAGAGAGAATGTGTGACCGGATCCTCTACACATATTCCAACCTGTGCTCTGTTCCCTGGCTGGGCGGTGCAGGAGGAACAGCGAGACCGGGCATGTGCGGAACAGGCCTGGGGTACACACAACCTCACCTGGCTGCCACGTGTTTCTGTGGCTCTTGCCCACTACGTACACCCGAGTCCTTTCCCAGATGTAAGTAATACCAGTGACCTGGGACACCTTCAGGGTCCCACAGTGCTCACTGCTGAGGACAAGTGAAAGGTCAGCCCCGGACTAGTGTGCAGGAAGCTTCTGATCTTTATAAATATAGCCTTCCGCTTTGGGCTACAGGATGCTTCCATTCAGACCCTTTCCTGATGGGCCTCTTAGCAAAAGAGAAGTGCGTTGTTGTGGGAAAGTGGTAAATGGAGCAGTTTGAGGAAGAGGGCCACTCCTGAACCACACCTTCAAACCCAGGCACCTCTGTGCTGGCACGGAGACATCGAGATCGGTCCCCTCAGACACATCCCATACTGAGCTGCTGAGTACTAGGGGAGACGGTGGTGCCATAGTCATGGGAAGGATGGAAGAACCAAGGGGCGGGGGGTGATGAAGTGCTAGTGAGACCGGAGGGCTGAGGAGATGGTGCCCCAGGAGGCTGGGTTGATGTGAGCCTACATATGGTACCCAGAAGCCGGGTTCTGAGTCTCCTGTTCACTCTGCCTCAGTAGTGGACCTCGTGCTACTCTAGAGACAAGGATCCCAGGGCGAGAGTTCAGTGTGTTTGAAACAGGCAGTATACATGGGGCCCAAGAGGGGTGGCCAAGGTGGGAGTGGTCCTGAACCAAGTTATATTAGATGATTGTTTTCGAAATCTTGAAAGGCATTTCCATGAAAGCCTCAGAAATGACAGACAGCAAGAAATGGTTGGTTTCTCTGTTGTGGAAGGGACAGATGGAGAGGATCATGAGTGCAATGACTTTCGGGTTCTACTGTTTTCCCTGGAAACGGTGAAGAGACTTCCTCATGTGCTGCAGCCGTAGGCTCCAGGAATTGCCTTTGCAGCCAGTTTCCCTTCTCCAGGGACTCAGAGAGGTGATGGGCCAAGGCTGTGTTTTGGATGTCCAGGAGATGAAAGGTCTTCGGCCAGAAACTGGGAGAGACTTGAGACAGGGAAATCCTGCCAGGAGACTGTGTACAGCCGAAGGGACTGATCACTTCTGATTTTCTTTGCAGCAGCAGCGGCTCCCGTTTCTCCTCCGACACCTGGTCACTACCACGTCCTCTACCGGGGATGTGAAGAAACGCAGTTGGGCTGGCACGGGGAGACCTACTGCCTGGCTGGTGGCTACCGGGCCTACGGGGACGTTCCTTTGGCCACACCAGCAAAGGTGGAAGCCGAGAAGCCAGTCCCCAGACGAGCTCTGAAGAGAAAGCGTGCTCCGGAGGAGTTGGACGAAGATCTCCGCTGCTCCAGACCAAAAATCCGGCGATTGCAGGAGTCAAGCAGCTTACTAGGATTACAAGGTGCTGTGATTCTCAAGCAGAGTGGCCCCACCTCTGGGCACATCCCCTCTGCAACAGCCCAAGTACACGAATGTCCCATTTTGGCTTTTGCAAGGTCGGCAACAGGGAGTCCCTTCCTAAAGAAGGTTCTCTCTCATTGCCACACTATCCAAGGCTGCCCCAATTGTGCTTCCTTCCTGTGGGCCTGCTCAGGCTAAGGGCAGACTCATCTCTTTCCTTCTCTGAGTCGGACCAAATCGTCTTAGTAACACCTCTTCACGGTGTTGACCATGTCTTTCACGGGGGCTGCTGCTGAGCCTTTCTCTCATCCTTTCATGGTGGAGAGAGGCAGAGAGAGGATTCTAATGATATTTACCTCAAGGGGAGAGGGCGAGTGTCATGATTATGTGATCATTCGGTATGATGTCCTTTCGACAGGAATTTGTTTGGACTTTCACGTTAAAGTGGGCCCACCATTCCCACTTGGTGGGGTCATTCAGCACCCTCATTTTGCACCTTTAACATCTCTCTCAGTATCACCTTGGAAATGTTTGAAATGGCATGAGCTCTTCCTCACGTTCCTATCAGCTGTGAATCCGGGGGCCCAACATGAACCTAACCATTGAGTGCAACACCTCTCCACGACCTGTGTTAACACTGGGGAGGCCCCTTCACCTCTAGGGTTTTTGAAGCCCTCGGGTGTTAAAATGGGAGAGTTCTATGAATTTATATTTGGGGCAGGACAAGGTCGAGAAGAGTGTGTCTCTGCTATACTTCTTCCAAAATGGAATGTCTGCCCTCTCTTCCCCATGGGTTCACATGTCACTTGTCCTTCAGGCCCACTGCCAAGGAGCCTTCCCTGATTCCCCAGTCCACACAAATCTCTGCCTCTTAGGGTCAGGGCCGTACAACCTAGCTGCCTCCTAACGTTCATCTTGCCTCTCAAGCCGATCTCAGGATGTGGGTCTCTCTTGCCCTCCTGTGGCCCCTGGGGCTGTGCCAGCCCACTGGCATGCCCCACGTGGGGTGTCTACTAGACTAGGGCATGGGTGGGGAGGCCCCGGTGTGAGGGCCCAGGCAGAGTACCTCTGCCTCCACCCTGCTCTCCTCCACAGAACTGCCCCTCCTCCTGAAGCCTGCCCCTCAACTCACACGTTCCTTATCGGACCTCACTGGCTAGTGATGACCTCACAGGCCTTCTCACAGTTTCCATGGCAGGGTAACGATGCAAACGTGCTGCTGCCCTCAGAGATACTTCCCTACCGGTTCTCCACCAGAGACCAATCTCTTTGCTTGTCTGAGAGAGAATCCCTCACCAGACCTTCTACATTTACTCTAACCTGTCCTACGTTCCCTGAGAGGGCAGTGCACGATGTACACCGAGACCGGGCATCTGTCCAAGAGGCATGGTGTACGCACAACTTCCCCTGGCTGCCACATGTTCCCTGGGGCTTGCCCAGCACATACACCTGAGCACTTTCCCAGCTGTAACGAATACCAGTGACCCGCGGCACCTTCAAGGACCCACAGTGCTCACTGCTGAGGACAAGTGAAAGGTCATCCCTGGACAAGTGTGCGGGAAGGTTCTGATCTTTATCAAAGGAGCCTTCCCCTTTGGGCTACAGGATGCTTCCATTCAGACCCTTTCCTGATGGGCCTCTTAGCAAAAGACAAGTGCGTTGTTGTTGGCGAATGGTCAATGGAGCAGTTTGAGGAAGAGGGCCACCCTTGAACCGCACCTTCAAACCCAGGCACCTCTGTGCTGTCGTGTAGACATCTAGATCGGTCCCGTCAGACACATCCCATAATGAGCGGCTGAGTACTAGGGCCGACGGTGGTGCCCTATTGATGGCAGGAGCGGAAGAACCAAGGGGGCGTGATGAAGTGCTAGTGAGACCGGAGGGCTGAGGAGATGGTGTCCCAGGAGGCTGGGTTGATGTGAGCCTAGACATGGTACTCAGAACCCGGTTCTGAGTCTCCTGATCACTCTGCCTCAGTATGTGGCCTGTTCTAATCGAGATAAAAGGATCAGAGGACTAGAGTTCCGTGTGGTTGAAACAGGCACTGTAAAAATGGGACCCAAGAGGGGTTGCCAAGGTGGGAGGGGTTCTGAACCAACTTATATTAGATTACCTTTTTGCAAAACTTGAACGATATTTCCATTAAAGCCTCACAAGTGACAGACTGCAAGAAATGTTTTCTCTGTTGTGGAAGGGAGAGATGGAGAGGATCATGCTTGCAATGACTTTTGGGTTCTACTGTTTTCCCTGGAATCGGTGAAGGGACTCCCTCATCTGCTGCAGCCGTAGGCCCTAGGAATCGCTTTTGCAGCCAGGGTCCCTTCTCCAGGGACTCAGAGAGGTGATGGGCCAAGGCTGTGTTTTGGATGTCCAGTAGATGAAAGGTCTCTGGCCAGAAACTGGGAGAGACATGAGAGAGGGAGATTCGGCCAGGAGACTGTGCACAGCAGAAGGGACTGATCACTTTTGATTTTCTTTGCAGCAGCAGCGGCTCCCGTTTCTCCTCGTACAGCTGGTCACTGCCACGTCCTCAACCGAGGGTGTGGGGAAACACAGTTGGGCTGCCATGGGGAGACATACTGCCAGGCTGGTGGCTACCGGGCCTACGGGGATGTTCCTTCGGCCACGCCAGCAAAGGTGGAAGCGGAGCAGGAGCCAGTCGCCAGACGTGCGCCCAAGAGAAAGCGCGCTCCGCAAGAGTCGGACGAAGATCTTTGCTCCCGACCCAAAATCCGGCCATTGTAGCATGGTGCCAGGAGGCGGACTCCACAGAATCTTGCTGGCTGAGCCATTCTCAAGAGAGGGCCATGGCAAAGCTCACAAGGTTACCACCCGACCCCCCCCCACAACCCCCATTTCCTGCTCCCCGAAGCAAGAACAGGATGGAGAGTCAAGCAGCACGCACCCTGCCCCGAGGTTCACATGCTCCTTTATTCCCAGCCCCTTCTGTCCCCAGTGGCGTTCCCTACTGCTCGGCAAAGTGTTTTTCTGTTACAGATTTCTAAAGGTCGCCACAGCTCAGACTTAGGTCACTACCCCTGTGCTAGGCACTCCTGCCACCCGGGAAAGGTTCCAAAGGTGGAGCAGCTCCAGCGGGTGCCAGGGATCAGAGCAAAAACTTGAGAGGCTGGGGATGAAGGAGTTTGGGCACAGTCCCTAAAGCATCTCAGTGGTTGAGCTTCTGTGAGAAGGCACATCCCCACTGTGTGGGGAGGTGGTGGGGGGAAGGGGTCCCTAGAGGAGGCAGCTAGGGGGAGGGCCTGAGGCTGGAAATGGGGAATGGCGTGCGGCCTCTGAGCGAGCACAGGCACTTAGCCCTTGAGGTTTCTGGGAAAGCTAGAGCCACAAGGGCCACGAGAGAAGGCAAGTGGAGCAGCAGAAGCCAGGTGCCAGATCTCTCCTCAGAACCTATACTTCTCCACGAGGCCGGGCCTTCCACACTGAGGTAGGAGCGATCCTGGCCAGAAGGACAGCCAGCGGCAGCTCTGGGAGGAAGGGTGCTGCACTGGGGGCTCTGCTGCCATGGAAATGACTTCATTTCCTTCCACCCAAATACCGTACGGACTGGGTTCCTGCTCTGGTGAGTAAAAGGGTCGCTGACTCTCCCCAGAAGGTTGTTCAGTTCACATCCCCAAAGTCCCTCTATTCGGGCCCTGGGGGGCGTGTAGCAACTCCTGAGGGCGCTCTTTCCTGAGGCTGGCTGACCGAAGTGGGGGAGGTTCCTGATAGGTCCCAGGTGCTGGTTGAAGTCCCCAGAGAATGGTCATGAAGGCTGGAGAGTCAAGTAGGTGGAGAGAGAAGGCCGGGGGCAGAGGGCCCCTACCTGAATCCAGAGCTCACAAGGTTATTACCCCCCACCATTTCCAGAAACTATCTCTTCCCCCATACCAGCCCCAATGGCCCGGTACCGGGAAACCGGGAGCCCAGAGCACTTGTGGCCACAGAGACACTCGCACGCAGCCCTCGGCGTGGGCTGGGCCTGCTGCAGGCGGATGGGGACGAGGTGTGCTCCCGGGAGGCCTCGGGCTGAAGGTGGCCCCCTGAGAGAAGCACCCCAGCTTGGACAGGAAGTTTAGAGGCGGGGGAGAGCAACCTAGGGCGCCCCCTCAGAGCAGTGGGAGTGGGAAGAGGGCCGGGGGCAGAGGGCACCCGCGATGGGAGGCCAGTGGGCTCTCAGGAGAGGCCAGCTGAGCCCGCGGGACCTGCCTCTGAGCAGGGGCCGGGAGGGCAGTGCTGCCCTGTGGCTTCCGGGCTTCGTGGATCACGGCTCTCCGCACACGGGTCGTAGGGTCCTCTGACCCTGTATCGCCTCCCTCACCCAGGGCCCCTCGCGAGGCCGTGCCGCTGGGTGGCCTGTGTCGACGGGCACAACCCCATCACCCGCCCCTCTCAGACCCGCCGCCTCTGCCCGCCTGCCTGGCCCTGTGCAGCTTGCGACCCGGGGGGCCTCGAGGGTCCCCGCGCACTCAGCCAGCGGCCTCTGCTGGGTCTGCTGCTCCTGCTGGGTCTGCTGCTGTGGCCGGTAACCCGTGTGCACACCACGCCGGCCACCTCCAGCACCCCAAGTCCGCGGGAGCGCACGCGGGCCCTGATGCGGGACTTCCCGCTTGTGGACGGGTGGCTGCAGTGTGTGAGGGCTGCTTGGGGCCGTTGGGGGCCTAGCCTGGACCTGGGCAGCGGAGGAGGTCCGGAGGTGCCCACACAAGCGTGGTGTGAGGCTCCCTCAGGCTGCCCCAGGCCAGGCAATGTATCCTGCCTGATCCCAAGACCTAAGGGGCCCACCCACTTGCCTTGACCTCCCTCCAGCCACAACGACATGCCCCTGGTCCTGAGGCAGTTGCACCACAATGGGCTCCAGGCTGTTAATCTGCGCAAGTTCAGCCACGGCCACACCAGCTTGGACGGGCTGAAAGACGGTCTCGTGGGTGCGCAGGCACCAAGGGGACACACAAGGTGTCCCCGTGGCTGCTGGGGAATAGTGGGGTAGTTTGGGGGCCTCCGAGACCACAGGTTAGGCACATTGGAACTATGTTACCATAGTGACCTAGAAAGTGCCATGCCATGGATGCTGGGGGCTACAGGGGTCACCGTGAGCCACCCTGACGGGCATCCAAGTACCACAGACAAAAACAATGCGTTACAGGTGACTTCTGGGCACAGTGAGCGCTGTGCCAGCTGAGGAGGCGATGAGAAGCCCAAGGAGTTCCAAGCCCCAAACCAAGCCCTGGCCTTCCCTCACTTCTGGTCAGCCTACGTCCCACGCCAGACCCACCAACGGGATGCCGTGCGCCTCACCCCGGAGCAAATCGACCTCATCCGCCTCACGTGTGCCTCCTATTCTGCGCTGGAGCTTGTGACCTCAGTTAAAGGTACACGGGGGACTTCCCTGGTAGTCCAGAGGTTAGGACTCCACGCTTCCACTGCAGGGGGCTCGGGTTGGATCCCCGCTCACCGGGGAAGAGGCTCAGGTTCAAGGGCTCCTGCTTTGAACCATCTTCTACTCAACATGTAGAAAACAAAGCCTTGATCTGCCCTCCTAAGCCTTGTCCTCTCTCTCCAATTATGGAGTCAACAGACACTTACTGAGCCTCTAAGGTATGTCAAGCACTGGTAGGCACTGGACATAACCTGATGAGACAGGAGGGAAAGGTTCAGTAGAACACAGGGTTATAGAAAAGGCACTTAAAAATATGTGAGAAATTCAAACTGTGTATGGTGCTATGAAGGAGCAGTTATGTAAGGCTGTGGGAGTCTACGTCAGCAGGAAAGAGATGGATGCGGCTTGAGGAGGGCCTCCCTTAAGAAATAAACTCTGGGGACTACCCTGGTGGTGCAGTGGTACAGAATCCGCCTGCCAACACTATTTACGGTGGCCAGGACAGGGAAGCAACCAAAGTGTCCATCGAGAGACGAACAGATAAAGAAGATGTGGCACATATATACAATGGACTCTTACTCCGCCATAAAAGGAAATGAAACTGAGTTATTTGTAGTGAGGTGGATGGACCTAGAGTCTGTCATACAGAGTGAAGTAAGTCACAAAGAGGAAATCAAATACCGTATGCTAATACATATATATGGAATCTAAAAAAAAAAAAAGGTTCTAATGAACCTAGGGGCAGGGCAAGAATAAAGACGCAGACATTGAGAATGGACTTGAGGACTCGGGGAAGGGGAAGGGTAAGCTGGGAGGCAGTAAGAGAGTAGCATTGACAAATATACAATACCAAATGTAAAATACCTGGCTAGTGGGAAGCAGCTGCACAGCACAGGAAGATCAGCTCAGTGCCTTGCAACCACCTAGAGGGGTGGGATCAGGAGGGTGGGAGGGAGATGCAGGAGGGAGGGGATGTGGGGATATACGTATGCATGCAGCTGATTCCCTTTGTTATACAGCAGAAACTGACACACCAGCGTAGAGCAATTATACTCCAACAGACGTTTAAAAACAAAAACAAAAAAAACAATCCACCTGTCAAGCAGGGGACACGGGTCGGCTCCCTGGTCCAGGAAGCTCCCACATGCCGCGGAGCCAGTAAGCCCGCGAGCCACCACTACCGAGTCCACGTGCCACAATTAGTGAGGACCGCGTGCTCAGAGCCCGTGCTCCGCAACATGAGAAGCCACTGCACTGAGAAGCCCGTGCACCGCAAAGAAGAGTAGCCCCGGCTCGCCGCAACTACAGAAAGCCCGCGCCCGGCAACGAAAACCCAACGCAACGAAAAATAAATAAATAAATAAATTCATTCATTAAACAAATAATCAAAAGTTATATTAAAAAAAAGAAAGAAACTTAAAGCAAAAATCTCTGCTGGGAATTCCCCGGTGCTCCGGTGGTCTAGTGGTTAGGACCCCGGGCCTCCACGTCAGGGGGCCCGGGTTCAATCCCTGGTTGGGGAACTGAGATCATGCAAGCTGGCATCGCAGCCCAATTAAAAATGCAATAAAATAAAATATAACTAAATAAAACAAGAAAGCATCTCTGATTCAATGTCTAAAGGGTGAGAAGGTGTTTATCGGGCCAGTATGTGGGCAGAAAACGTTTCCCATTTCAGTAAGTAGCACCTCCATTTACCCAATTACACACCCTTAACCCACATTCCACCCATCCAATTCATCACTAACTCCTATTCACCTCCAAGCCATCACTAACCTTCCAAATAGGACTCTAACCTGCCTGCTTTACTCTACCTCCAAGGCCACCACTGTGCACAAAGCCAGTCTCCTAATGAGTCTCCCCAAATCCAGTCCTGCCCCCTCCTAGCCATTCTCTTACACTAGCCAGTATGGTGTCTGAAAAAGGCATCTCTGCCAACCCCACTTCTCTCTTTATACCCTGCAATGGCTTCCCACCAAGTTTACGATCAATCCCAAACAGATGATGGACTGCAGGCTGAAAGACAACAAGGAGGTAGGGAGGGTGTCAGGTTAGAAAGAGGGATGAAGGCTCTGGACAAACAGCGAAAAGGGCTGAAAAGAAAATGATCAGCACTTGCACAACAGTCCTGATGCAGGCAGGAAAAATGCAGCAATAGTGAAGGCATACCAATAGCCTCTTTTGATTTCTGCAATGCCCTTTGCAGTTCCCCACGTGCTTCATTGATAACTGTGATTCTCAAACCTAGCTGTACATTAGAATCATCTGGGGACATTTGAAAAACTACCAATGGCCAGGCCTCACCCTAAGCCAATTACATCACAATATACAGTTAACTGGGGCAGGAATTTTGTCGGTGTCGTTCACTGGACATATGAAAAGTAAGTGGCACATACATGCTGCTCAGAAAATAGTTCCTGAATGAAGGAAGGAAGGAAGGAAGGAAGGAATGCACCACTATCACCTGAGATCCAAGGAAGAATTCTTTTCAAACCTTAGGGAGTCACCAGGCAACGACAGTTACCATGGCAGCCGTGGGAAACACAATACCAAGTGACACTAACACTCCCAGGAGCCCACACTGGTTTCCACAGTAAGTAAACCTTTCTCGTTTCTAAAGGACTATACTGGGAAATACGCATCTCAGTAACAGCTAGAGGTTACTCAATGTCTGCTGGGAGCAGGAGGAAAAGACAAGGGCCTTACACACTATCGAAAGCCACGACAGGAAGAAACTAGGGGCCACGGGCAGAGACAGACAGGCTCCGACAGGCTCCAATCTCTGTGACATTCCTAGGTGATCCCATTGGAAGGGCTTGAGCACGAGAAAGCAGCCACTAACCAGCTACCCTGTCTCAGATATTTGGAGAAAGTCAATGCAAATACATACCTATGCATTATTCCTTTCTGATCATTCTTTCAGTGTATCCTTTCAGGCTTTGTGCAAAGCGATTCTTTGTTTGGTACCTGAAAAAGGAGTGGCACGTGTCAACGGATGAAACATGTCAGAGCAGACCTCCAAGGAGCTCTGCAGCTCAAGAACGAGGAGCTCCGAGTCCTGGGAAAGAATCGTGAAAGTAGTGTAGAATCACAAGATCTTAGAGCATCCTTTATATCAGCCCCCCCCTCTATCATATCACCAATCAGTGGGCATCAGTCTATACAGGAACTCTTGGACTCTGCAGTGACAGACAACCCAGCACTCTCTAGACAGATCAAGGCATTGCTCGTTGCTACAGCAGTCTATATCAAATTCACAATCTGACTCCCTGGCACCCATCACTCCCAGGCTGCCTTCTGGAATGGGACACCCCAGGGCACACCTCATCTCTTTTCCATCTGGCACATTTCCCAAACACATGAGGACAATGTTGTTCTTCCTAAAGTTCTCTTTAGGAAGAGAACTTTAGGGCTCCCACGTCACCCTCCTAAATCACTCCTTCCTGTGTTTAGGACTTTCAGGAGCCCCCAAGGGTTTCGTACCCCAAGGACATGACAAGCATTGGCATCAACGTGCCTGCTACAGATTCTGGGAAAGGGGCAGGGCCACACAACAGTCTGGCAAATGTGACTGACTACCTGACGTGAGAGTACATCGGACAACCTCAGCCTCTCTTCAGTCCTCAGCCTCTATCCAAGGTTTCTCCATAGCACACTATTGACATTTTGGGCCAGCTCATTCTTTTGGGGTGGTGGGGAAAGGCTGTCCTGTGCCTTGTACGATATGTGGTACCATCCTGGCCTCTACCCACTAGATGCCTGCAGCACCGCCCCGACCAGATGTGAACCAAGGAAAATGTCTCCAGCCATTGTCAAACGTGCTGGGGGAAGGGTGAGGGCAACATCACCCTCACTCAAGAGCCACTGCTCTATCCCATGGCATTGTTCACCCATGAGTACTCAAAACGCTCTCCTCTGCTGGCTTAACAGCTAACCCTCCAGAAAGTCTATCGTGTATCAAAATGCTATAGGAAATTGAATAGTATTTATCTCTATAACGGTATCTCCTGACACCAAAGGAATACTCTTTCTCCAGAGGTTAAGAACCTCCCAGGTGCTTAATCCGCATTTACCTTATCTCCTACCCCAGGCACTGGAAATGACAGAAATGATCTGACACCCATTTTCGGGACCCGTTCAAGAAGTACCAGTAGTGTAAGGCTTTCTGGCAACCTGAACAACCGAACTCACGTAGAATATCCTGCCTGACCCTGGCTTTGTGAGACAAGCCGCAAACCTGTAGCAGGACCCTCCTCGCTGCTATTTACGGAATCGGGGTAGCTGACTGGAAAGCCGGTGGAGGTGAACAAGCCAAGAAAGCAGTGGGCTCAGCATGAGAAGCTGGAAAGGGTGACAAGGGAGGGGAGAATGAGCCTCAGCTGAAAACAAAGGGGAAAAGTACCAAGCGATGAGTTCTCTTGACTGAAGAGAAGATACGCTGAAGGCCATCAGCTTGCCCTCGGGGCCGCCCTCAGCTCTCTGGGGAGCTCTAAGGGAAGGGTGAGCCTGGATCTAGGACTCCGGACTCCTGGTGTCAGCCCCCAGGCCTGACCATTCACTCAGACTCTCAATAAATAACTTGTATTCAAAGACCTTGCACGGGGACCCCATCTGGGAAAACATCGCCACATCCTCATAAGTTACAGGGGGAGACCCGAACTGGCCAAGCCATGACAGGAGCTGTGAGGGTGACAAAAGAGCATTGCAGGGATCCGACATCGGATCACCACAAGCCCTCCGCCCTCCTGGCTCCTAATGCCAGGGCCCCATCACCGCGTATCCTCGGACCCCCGTCCTGCCTCCATCGCGCACCCTTCCCCAAGGTTGGCCGGGGCCTGGAGTCACCAGCCCCTGTTCGGACCTACCCACCTCGCCGCTGCTGAGCTCTACACATCCCGCTCCTTCCACACGCTTCGCCAATTCCGTGGCCCTGACTGAGCCGCGCCAGCCACCGACCGCCAGAACTTGGCGCGCCCGTGAAGTCACTGTCGTGCGCCTCTCCCGCAGCAAGGGGAATATGGCTCTGGCACCCCGGCTGCGGCTCTTGTCGCTCGTGGCTCGATTGCTTCTGGCGCTTCGCCGGGACCTCACGATCCGCGGTCCCAACGAGCCCCGGCCCGTGGTGCGCATCCCGCGGGCTCTACAGTGGCGGCAGGAAGAGCGGCAGAGCGGGCAGCGGAGCCCCCCGCGACCGGTGCTGGTGCGACCCGGGCCGCTGCTGACCTCCGCGTGGCGGCCCGAGTTGAACCAGCCGGTACGCCTCACGCTGGGCCCTTGTCAGCCCGCGCCACTAGGCTTCGCGCGGCTGGAAGAATCGCCGCGCCCACGAGGACCAATTCTCAACATGTAGAAAACAAAAATAAAGCCTTGATCTTCCCTCCTAAGCCTTGTCCTCTGTCTCCAATTAGGGATTCAACAGACACTTACTGAGCCCCTAAGATATGCCAAGCACTGGCAGGCACTGGAGATAAAATGATGAGGCAGGAGGGAAAGGATTAGTAGAACAGAGGGTTATAAAAAGGGAACTTACAAATGTCTGTGAAATTAAAACTGTGTATGGTGCTCGGAAGGAGCAGATACGTAAGGCCGTGGGAGTCTGTGTCAGCAGGGAAGAGACTGGTGGGGCTTGAGGAGGGCCTCCCTTAAGAAATAATCTCTGGGGACTTCCCTGGTGGTGCAGTGGTTCAGAATCCGCCTGCCAGCACAATTTACAGTAGCCAGGACCGGGAAGCAACCTAAGTGTCCATCGACAGACGAATAGATAAAGAAGATGTGACACATACATACCATAGAATATGACTCAGCCATAAAAGAAATGAAACTGAGCTATTTGTAGTGAGGTGGATAGACCTCGAGTCTGTCATACAGAGTGAAGTAAGTCAGGAAGAGAAAAAACAAATATCGTATGCTACCACATATATACGTATATATATATATATATATATATATATATATATATATATATATATATATATATATATATATGTATATAAATGTTCTCATGAACCTAAGGGCAGGGCAGGAATAAAGATGCAGATAGAAAATGAACTTGAGGACACGGGGAGGGGGAAGGGTAAGCTGGGACGAAAGAACAGTAGCATTGACATATATACAATACCAAATGTAAAATACCTAGCTAGCGGGAAGCAGCTGCACAGCACAGGGAGTTCAGCTCAGTGCCTTACGACCACCTAGAGGGTTGGGCACAGGAGGGTGAGAGAGAGAGACGCAGGAGGGAGGGGATATGGGGATATAGGCATGCATAGAGCTGATTCACTTTGTTACACAGCAGAAACTGACACACCAGGGTAAAGCAATTACACTCCAACAAAGATGTTTAAAAACAAAAACAAAAACAAACAATCCGCCTGCCAAGGCAGGGGACACGGGTTTGCACCCTGGTCCGGGAAGGCCCCACATGCCGCGGAGCCAGTAAGCCTGCGCGCCACCTCTACCGAGCCCACGCGCCAGAACTACTGAGGACCGCGTGCATCATAGAGCCCATGCTCCGCAACATGAGAAGCCACTGCACTGAGAAGCCCGGGCACCACAACGAAGAGTAGCCCCTGCTCGCCGCAACTACCGAAAGCCCACGCGCGGCCATAAAGAACCAATGCGACCCAAAATTCATTCATTCATTCATTCATTAACCAATTAATCAAAACTTATATTAAAAAAAGAAAGAAACGAAAAGTAAAAATCTCTGCTGGGAATTCCCCGGTGGTCCAGTGGTTAGGACCCCGTGCCTCCACTTCAGGGGGCCCGGGTTCAATCCCTGGTTGGGGAACTGAGATCCTGCAAGCTGGCATCGCAGCCCAAATAAAAATGCAATAAAATAAAATATAACTAAATAAAACAAGAAAGCATCTCTGATTCAAGGTCTAAAGGGTGAGAAGGTGTTTATCGGGCCAGTATGTGGGCAGAAAACGTTTCCCATTTCAGTAAGTAGCACCTCCATTTACCCAATTACACACCCTTGACCCACATTCCCCACATCCAATTCATCACTAACTCCTATTCACCTCCAAGCCATCACTAACCTTCCAAATAGGACTCTAACCTGCCTGCTTTACTCCACCTCCAAGGCCACCACTGTGCACAAAGCCACTCTCCTAATGAGTCTCCCCAAATCTACTCCTGCCCTCTCCTAGCCATTCTCTTACAGTAGCCAGTGCGGTGTCTGAAAAAGGCATCTCTGCCAACACCACTTCTCTCTTTATACCCTGCAATGGCTTCCCACCAAGTGTAGGATCAATCCCAAACTGATGATGGACTGGAGGCTGAAAGACAAGAAGGAGGTAGGGAGGGTGTCAGGTTCGAAAGAGGGATGAACGGTCGAGGCAAACAGCGAAAAGGGCTGAAAAGAAAATGATCAGCACTTGCACAACAGTCCTGATGCAGGCAGGAAAGAAAATGCAGGAAGAGTGAAGGCATACAAATAGCCACTTTTTATTTCTGCAATGCCTTTGCAATTCCCAAAATGCTTCATCGATAACTGTGATTCTCAAACCTCGCTGTACATGAGAATCATCTGGAGAGATTTTAAACGCTACCAATGGCCAGGCCTCACCCCAAGCCAATTAAATCAGCATAGACATTTCACTGTATTTCATTTTATTCCCTGCCCCCAAACATCCATTTAGACCCAGGAGAAGGAGAAGGGGATGTGAGTAGCAATAGAGAGAAATTTTCTGCACAACAATGGCCATGGCAAGCTTAGGCGCTTTGGGTGAAATCTCTCTGGGAAGTACTGGCAGTGGAGGAAAAAGCCAAACTGACACACAAGTATTGCCTGGTGTGCATTTCCAGCCTCTGCCTTCTTTCTCATCTCTTGGTGGCAGGTGGAGGAAGTGGAGAAAAGGTGAAACTTCTTTATAAACCGGCAGAAGGTTATAGCATCCTCTCACTATCTCTGCATAGGTTCTAGTCTGTGCAGCACTACAGAAGCTTTGCCCAAAGTAATGAACAGTTGAAAGTCAAATGTAATACTTCATCAGACGACTTAAAAATGCTTGCACACTGGAAAGAATTGCAGAGAACACAAATGGACCCAGAACAACCTTTGCCAAAAGAGAATAGTGTGCTCAATGTACAGCCATAGCTCTTTTCCACATGAGCAAACAGTCAGGAGGATAAAAGAACTTGGTCAAACTCACACAAGTAAGTAGGACAGAATCTGGTCTGTCTGTCCTAAGCGTTGTGTTCTTTAACCACCAGGCTAGCTTTTCTCAGATCTGATTCATGCATACTGTAACCATATACCTCTGTTTGCCTCGAATCTTCCCTGTTTATACGTATGCCTGCTGCCGTTTTAAATACGGCCCACTTGGACTCCCCAAAGCAACCGAGAAGACACAATCATTTGGTCACTCTATACATGGACCACTGTGGTGGGGCTGCCCAGGAAGCTTATTTAAAAAGTGCAGCTTAGGGCTTCCCTGGTGGCGCAGTGGTTCAGAGTCCGCCTGCCGATGCAGGGCACACGGGTTCATGCCCCGGTCCGGGAAGATCCCACATGCCGCGGAGCAGCTGGCTCCGTGGGCCATGGCCGCTGAGCCTGCACTCCGCAACGGGAAAGACCACAACAGTGAGAGGCCCACGCACCACACACACACACACACACACACACACACACACACACACACACACACACACACACAAGTTGCAGCTTCCTGAGCCCTACTCCACATCTAGATAAGTTTTCTGAGGGTTGTCTCAAGAATCCAGGTACAAGTCTTTTTAAGTGCTTTTGTGGAACTCCCCAGGTGAGTCTCTCACTCTCCGAAGTTAAGAAACCGTTTATTCGGCCTCCCCCAGATGCCCAGCCAGGTCCTGTTAAGGTTGGAGTCCCCGCACCACATCACAGGGATGCTCCCAGCCAAGTCATCTCTGGAGCCTTGGAGAAGCTGAATGGTCTCATGCTGGCCCACCTGCCACGACAAACCTCCTCCAGAGCATTCCCCTTCACACTTCACCTTCTACCACTCCCAAAGGCAGTCTGCTCCAATGAGGCCTGACTTTGTCTGTCCTAACGGGTACCCGCTGATTCAAGCACTTTAGGAGAACAAGGTGCTGTGCTTCTCAACCAGGGTGGCCCAACCTCTAAAATGGTAGTCCAAGCAGTCTCTACCTCCTGGGCACATCCCCTCTGCAACAGCCCAAGCACACGAATGTCCCATCTTTGCTTTCTCAAGGTCGGCAACAGGGAGTCCCCTCCTAAAGAAGGTTCTCTCTCATTGCCACACTATCCAAGGCTGCCCCAAATGTGCTTCCTCCCTGTGGGCCTGCTCAGGCTAAGGGCAGAGTCATCTCTTTCGTCTCTGAGTCGGACCAAATCGTCTTAGTAACACCTCTTCACGGTGTTGACCATGTCTTTCACGGGGGCTGCTGCTGAGCCTTTCTCTCATCCTTTCATGGTGGAGAGAGAGAGGGGATTCTAATGATTCTTAACTCTAGGGGAGAGGGCGAGTGTCATGATTATGTGATCATTCGGTACGATGTCCTTTCGACAGGAATTTGTTTTGACTTTCACGTTCAAGTGGGCCCACCATTCCCACTTTGTGAGGTCATTCAGCACCCTCATTTTGCACCTTTAACATCTCTCTCAGTATCACCTTGGAAATGTTTGAAACGGCATGAGTTTGTCCTCACGTTCCTATCAGCTGGGAATCCGGGGCCCCAACATGAACCTAACCATTGAGCGCAACACCTCTCCACGACCTGTGTAACACTGGGTAGGCCCCTTCACCTCTCGGGTTTTTGAAGCCCTCGGGTGTAAAAATGGGAGGGTTCTATGAATCTATATTTGGGGCAGGACAAGGTCGAGAAGAGTGTGTCTCTGCTTTTATTCTTCCAAAATGGAATGTCTGCCCTCTCTTCCCCATGGGTTCACATGTCACTTGTCTTTCAGGCCCACTGCCAAGGAGCCTTCCCTGATTCCCCAGTCCACACAAATCTCTGCCTCTTAGGGTCAGCGCCGTACAACCTAGCTGCCTCCTAACGTTCATCTTGCCTCTCAAGCCGATCTCAGGATGTGGGTCTCTCTTGCCCTCCTGTGGCCCCTGGGGCTGTGCCAGCCCACCGGCACGCCCCACGTGGGGTGTCTACTAGACTAGGGCATGGGTGGGGAGGCCCCGGTGTGAGGGCCCAGGCAGAGTACCTCTGCCTCCACCCTGCTCTCCTCCACAGAACTGCCCCTCCTCCTCAAGCCTGACCCCCAAGTCACAGGTTCCATACGATGACCTCACTGGCTAGTGAGGACCTCTCCGGCATTCCACAGTTTCCATGGCAGTGTAACTGTGCAAACAAAGTTTGCTGCCCTCAGAGAAACTTCCCTACTGGTTCTCCACCAGAGACCAATCTCTTTGGTTGTCTGAGAGAGAATGTGTGACCGGATCCTCTACACATATTCCAACCTGTGCTCTGTTCCCTGGCTGGGCGGTGCAGGAGGAACAGCGAGACCGGGCATGTGCGGAACAGGCCTGGGGTACACACAACCTCACCTGGCTGCCACGTGTTTCTGTGGCTCTTGCCCACTACGTACACCCGAGTCCTTTCCCAGATGTAAGTAATACCAGTGACCTGGGACACCTTCAGGGTCCCACAGTGCTCACTGCTGAGGACAAGTGAAAGGTCAGCCCCGGACTAGTGTGCAGGAAGCTTCTGATCTTTATAAATATAGCCTTCCGCTTTGGGCTACAGGATGCTTCCATTCAGACCCTTTCCTGATGGGCCTCTTAGCAAAAGAGAAGTGCGTTGTTGTGGGAAAGTGGTAAATGGAGCAGTTTGAGGAAGAGGGCCACTCCTGAACCACACCTTCAAACCCAGGCACCTCTGTGCTGGCACGGAGACATCGAGATCGGTCCCCTCAGACACATCCCATACTGAGCTGCTGAGTACTAGGGGAGACGGTGGTGCCATAGTCATGGGAAGGATGGAAGAACCAAGGGGCGGGGGGTGATGAAGTGCTAGTGAGACCGGAGGGCTGAGGAGATGGTGCCCCAGGAGGCTGGGTTGATGTGAGCCTACATATGGTACCCAGAAGCCGGGTTCTGAGTCTCCTGTTCACTCTGCCTCAGTAGTGGACCTCGTGCTACTCTAGAGACAAGGATCCCAGGGCGAGAGTTCAGTGTGTTTGAAACAGGCAGTATACATGGGGCCCAAGAGGGGTGGCCAAGGTGGGAGTGGTCCTGAACCAAGTTATATTAGATGATTGTTTTCGAAATCTTGAAAGGCATTTCCATGAAAGCCTCAGAAATGACAGACAGCAAGAAATGGTTGGTTTCTCTGTTGTGGAAGGGACAGATGGAGAGGATCATGAGTGCAATGACTTTCGGGTTCTACTGTTTTCCCTGGAAACGGTGAAGAGACTTCCTCATGTGCTGCAGCCGTAGGCTCCAGGAATTGCCTTTGCAGCCAGTTTCCCTTCTCCAGGGACTCAGAGAGGTGATGGGCCAAGGCTGTGTTTTGGATGTCCAGGAGATGAAAGGTCTTCGGCCAGAAACTGGGAGAGACTTGAGACAGGGAAATCCTGCCAGGAGACTGTGTACAGCCGAAGGGACTGATCACTTCTGATTTTCTTTGCAGCAGCAGCGGCTCCCGTTTCTCCTCCGACACCTGGTCACTACCACGTCCTCTACCGGGGATGTGAAGAAACGCAGTTGGGCTGGCACGGGGAGACCTACTGCCTGGCTGGTGGCTACCGGGCCTACGGGGACGTTCCTTTGGCCACACCAGCAAAGGTGGAAGCCGAGAAGCCAGTCCCCAGACGAGCTCTGAAGAGAAAGCGTGCTCCGGAGGAGTTGGACGAAGATCTCCGCTGCTCCAGACCAAAAATCCGGCGATTGCAGGAGTCAAGCAGCTTACTAGGATTACAAGGTGCTGTGATTCTCAAGCAGAGTGGCCCCACCTCTGGGCACATCCCCTCTGCAACAGCCCAAGTACACGAATGTCCCATTTTGGCTTTTGCAAGGTCGGCAACAGGGAGTCCCTTCCTAAAGAAGGTTCTCTCTCATTGCCACACTATCCAAGGCTGCCCCAATTGTGCTTCCTTCCTGTGGGCCTGCTCAGGCTAAGGGCAGACTCATCTCTTTCCTTCTCTGAGTCGGACCAAATCGTCTTAGTAACACCTCTTCACGGTGTTGACCATGTCTTTCACGGGGGCTGCTGCTGAGCCTTTCTCTCATCCTTTCATGGTGGAGAGAGGCAGAGAGAGGATTCTAATGATATTTACCTCAAGGGGAGAGGGCGAGTGTCATGATTATGTGATCATTCGGTATGATGTCCTTTCGACAGGAATTTGTTTGGACTTTCACGTTAAAGTGGGCCCACCATTCCCACTTGGTGGGGTCATTCAGCACCCTCATTTTGCACCTTTAACATCTCTCTCAGTATCACCTTGGAAATGTTTGAAATGGCATGAGCTCTTCCTCACGTTCCTATCAGCTGTGAATCCGGGGGCCCAACATGAACCTAACCATTGAGTGCAACACCTCTCCACGACCTGTGTTAACACTGGGGAGGCCCCTTCACCTCTAGGGTTTTTGAAGCCCTCGGGTGTTAAAATGGGAGAGTTCTATGAATTTATATTTGGGGCAGGACAAGGTCGAGAAGAGTGTGTCTCTGCTATACTTCTTCCAAAATGGAATGTCTGCCCTCTCTTCCCCATGGGTTCACATGTCACTTGTCCTTCAGGCCCACTGCCAAGGAGCCTTCCCTGATTCCCCAGTCCACACAAATCTCTGCCTCTTAGGGTCAGGGCCGTACAACCTAGCTGCCTCCTAACGTTCATCTTGCCTCTCAAGCCGATCTCAGGATGTGGGTCTCTCTTGCCCTCCTGTGGCCCCTGGGGCTGTGCCAGCCCACTGGCATGCCCCACGTGGGGTGTCTACTAGACTAGGGCATGGGTGGGGAGGCCCCGGTGTGAGGGCCCAGGCAGAGTACCTCTGCCTCCACCCTGCTCTCCTCCACAGAACTGCCCCTCCTCCTGAAGCCTGCCCCTCAACTCACACGTTCCTTATCGGACCTCACTGGCTAGTGATGACCTCACAGGCCTTCTCACAGTTTCCATGGCAGGGTAACGATGCAAACGTGCTGCTGCCCTCAGAGATACTTCCCTACCGGTTCTCCACCAGAGACCAATCTCTTTGCTTGTCTGAGAGAGAATCCCTCACCAGACCTTCTACATTTACTCTAACCTGTCCTACGTTCCCTGAGAGGGCAGTGCACGATGTACACCGAGACCGGGCATCTGTCCAAGAGGCATGGTGTACGCACAACTTCCCCTGGCTGCCACATGTTCCCTGGGGCTTGCCCAGCACATACACCTGAGCACTTTCCCAGCTGTAACGAATACCAGTGACCCGCGGCACCTTCAAGGACCCACAGTGCTCACTGCTGAGGACAAGTGAAAGGTCATCCCTGGACAAGTGTGCGGGAAGGTTCTGATCTTTATCAAAGGAGCCTTCCCCTTTGGGCTACAGGATGCTTCCATTCAGACCCTTTCCTGATGGGCCTCTTAGCAAAAGACAAGTGCGTTGTTGTTGGCGAATGGTCAATGGAGCAGTTTGAGGAAGAGGGCCACCCTTGAACCGCACCTTCAAACCCAGGCACCTCTGTGCTGTCGTGTAGACATCTAGATCGGTCCCGTCAGACACATCCCATACTGAGCGGCTGAGTACTAGGGCCGACGGTGGTGCCCTATTGATGGCAGGAGCGGAAGAACCAAGGGGGCGTGATGAAGTGCTAGTGAGACCGGAGGGCTGAGGAGATGGTGTCCCAGGAGGCTGGGTTGATGTGAGCCTAGACATGGTACTCAGAACCCGGTTCTGAGTCTCCTGATCACTCTGCCTCAGTATGTGGCCTGTTCTAATCGAGATAAAAGGATCAGAGGACTAGAGTTCCGTGTGGTTGAAACAGGCACTGTAAAAATGGGACCCAAGAGGGGTTGCCAAGGTGGGAGGGGTTCTGAACCAACTTATATTAGATTACCTTTTTGCAAAACTTGAACGATATTTCCATTAAAGCCTCACAAGTGACAGACTGCAAGAAATGTTTTCTCTGTTGTGGAAGGGAGAGATGGAGAGGATCATGCTTGCAATGACTTTTGGGTTCTACTGTTTTCCCTGGAATCGGTGAAGGGACTCCCTCATCTGCTGCAGCCGTAGGCCCTAGGAATCGCTTTTGCAGCCAGGGTCCCTTCTCCAGGGACTCAGAGAGGTGATGGGCCAAGGCTGTGTTTTGGATGTCCAGTAGATGAAAGGTCTCTGGCCAGAAACTGGGAGAGACATGAGAGAGGGAGATTCGGCCAGGAGACTGTGCACAGCAGAAGGGACTGATCACTTTTGATTTTCTTTGCAGCAGCAGCGGCTCCCGTTTCTCCTCGTACAGCTGGTCACTGCCACGTCCTCAACCGAGGGTGTGGGGAAACACAGTTGGGCTGCCATGGGGAGACATACTGCCAGGCTGGTGGCTACCGGGCCTACGGGGATGTTCCTTCGGCCACGCCAGCAAAGGTGGAAGCGGAGCAGGAGCCAGTCGCCAGACGTGCGCCCAAGAGAAAGCGCGCTCCGCAAGAGTCGGACGAAGATCTTTGCTCCCGACCCAAAATCCGGCCATTGTAGCATGGTGCCAGGAGGCGGACTCCACAGAATCTTGCTGGCTGAGCCATTCTCAAGAGAGGGCCATGGCAAAGCTCACAAGGTTACCACCCGACCCCCCCCCACAACCCCCATTTCCTGCTCCCCGAAGCAAGAACAGGATGGAGAGTCAAGCAGCACGCACCCTGCCCCGAGGTTCACATGCTCCTTTATTCCCAGCCCCTTCTGTCCCCAGTGGCGTTCCCTACTGCTCGGCAAAGTGTTTTTCTGTTACAGATTTCTAAAGGTCGCCACAGCTCAGACTTAGGTCACTACCCCTGTGCTAGGCACTCCTGCCACCCGGGAAAGGTTCCAAAGGTGGAGCAGCTCCAGCGGGTGCCAGGGATCAGAGCAAAAACTTGAGAGGCTGGGGATGAAGGAGTTTGGGCACAGTCCCTAAAGCATCTCAGTGGTTGAGCTTCTGTGAGAAGGCACATCCCCACTGTGTGGGGAGGTGGTGGGGGGAAGGGGTCCCTAGAGGAGGCAGCTAGGGGGAGGGCCTGAGGCTGGAAATGGGGAATGGCGTGCGGCCTCTGAGCGAGCACAGGCACTTAGCCCTTGAGGTTTCTGGGAAAGCTAGAGCCACAAGGGCCACGAGAGAAGGCAAGTGGAGCAGCAGAAGCCAGGTGCCAGATCTCTCCTCAGAACCTATACTTCTCCACGAGGCCGGGCCTTCCACACTGAGGTAGGAGCGATCCTGGCCAGAAGGACAGCCAGCGGCAGCTCTGGGAGGAAGGGTGCTGCACTGGGGGCTCTGCTGCCATGGAAATGACTTCATTTCCTTCCACCCAAATACCGTACGGACTGGGTTCCTGCTCTGGTGAGTAAAAGGGTCGCTGACTCTCCCCAGAAGGTTGTTCAGTTCACATCCCCAAAGTCCCTCTATTCGGGCCCTGGGGGGCGTGTAGCAACTCCTGAGGGCGCTCTTTCCTGAGGCTGGCTGACCGAAGTGGGGGAGGTTCCTGATAGGTCCCAGGTGCTGGTTGAAGTCCCCAGAGAATGGTCATGAAGGCTGGAGAGTCAAGTAGGTGGAGAGAGAAGGCCGGGGGCAGAGGGCCCCTACCTGAATCCAGAGCTCACAAGGTTATTACCCCCCACCATTTCCAGAAACTATCTCTTCCCCCATACCAGCCCCAATGGCCCGGTACCGGGAAACCGGGAGCCCAGAGCACTTGTGGCCACAGAGACACTCGCACGCAGCCCTCGGCGTGGGCTGGGCCTGCTGCAGGCGGATGGGGACGAGGTGTGCTCCCGGGAGGCCTCGGGCTGAAGGTGGCCCCCTGAGAGAAGCACCCCAGCTTGGACAGGAAGTTTAGAGGCGGGGGAGAGCAACCTAGGGCGCCCCCTCAGAGCAGTGGGAGTGGGAAGAGGGCCGGGGGCAGAGGGCACCCGCGATGGGAGGCCAGTGGGCTCTCAGGAGAGGCCAGCTGAGCCCGCGGGACCTGCCTCTGAGCAGGGGCCGGGAGGGCAGTGCTGCCCTGTGGCTTCCGGGCTTCGTGGATCACGGCTCTCCGCACACGGGTCGTAGGGTCCTCTGACCCTGTATCGCCTCCCTCACCCAGGGCCCCTCGCGAGGCCGTGCCGCTGGGTGGCCTGTGTCGACGGGCACAACCCCATCACCCGCCCCTCTCAGACCCGCCGCCTCTGCCCGCCTGCCTGGCCCTGTGCAGCTTGCGACCCGGGGGGCCTCGAGGGTCCCCGCGCACTCAGCCAGCGGCCTCTGCTGGGTCTGCTGCTCCTGCTGGGTCTGCTGCTGTGGCCGGTAACCCGTGTGCACACCACGCCGGCCACCTCCAGCACCCCAAGTCCGCGGGAGCACACGCGGGCCCTGATGCGGGACTTCCCGCTTGTGGACGGGTGGCTGCAGTGTGTGAGGGCTGCTTGGGGCCGTTGGGGGCCTAGCCTGGACCTGGGCAGCGGAGGAGGTCCGGAGGTGCCCACACAAGCGTGGTGTGAGGCTCCCTCAGGCTGCCCCAGGCCAGGCAATGTATCCTGCCTGATCCCAAGACCTAAGGGGCCCACCCACTTGCCTTGACCTCCCTCCAGCCACAACGACATGCCCCTGGTCCTGAGGCAGTTGCACCACAATGGGCTCCAGGCTGTTAATCTGCGCAAGTTCAGCCACGGCCACACCAGCTTGGACGGGCTGAAAGACGGTCTCGTGGGTGCGCAGGCACCAAGGGGACACACAAGGTGTCCCCGTGGCTGCTGGGGAATAGTGGGGTAGTTTGGGGGCCTCCGAGACCACAGGTTAGGCACATTGGAACTATGTTACCATAGTGACCTAGAAAGTGCCATGCCATGGATGCTGGGGGCTACAGGGGTCACCGTGAGCCACCCTGACGGGCATCCAAGTACCACAGACAAAAACAATGCGTTACAGGTGACTTCTGGGCACAGTGAGCGCTGTGCCAGCTGAGGAGGCGATGAGAAGCCCAAGGAGTTCCAAGCCCCAAACCAAGCCCTGGCCTTCCCTCACTTCTGGTCAGCCTACGTCCCACGCCAGACCCACCAACGGGATGCCGTGCGCCTCACCCCGGAGCAAATCGACCTCATCCGCCTCACGTGTGCCTCCTATTCTGCGCTGGAGCTTGTGACCTCAGTTAAAGGTACACGGGGGACTTCCCTGGTAGTCCAGAGGTTAGGACTCCACGCTTCCACTGCAGGGGGCTCGGGTTGGATCCCCGCTCACCGGGGAAGAGGCTCAGGTTCAAGGGCTCCTGCTTTGAACCATCTTCTACTCAACATGTAGAAAACAAAGCCTTGATCTGCCCTCCTAAGCCTTGTCCTCTCTCTCCAATTATGGAGTCAACAGACACTTACTGAGCCTCTAAGGTATGTCAAGCACTGGTAGGCACTGGACATAACCTGATGAGACAGGAGGGAAAGGTTCAGTAGAACACAGGGTTATAGAAAAGGCACTTAAAAATATGTGAGAAATTCAAACTGTGTATGGTGCTATGAAGGAGCAGTTATGTAAGGCTGTGGGAGTCTACGTCAGCAGGAAAGAGATGGATGCGGCTTGAGGAGGGCCTCCCTTAAGAAATAAACTCTGGGGACTACCCTGGTGGTGCAGTGGTACAGAATCCGCCTGCCAACACTATTTACGGTGGCCAGGACAGGGAAGCAACCAAAGTGTCCATCGAGAGACGAACAGATAAAGAAGATGTGGCACATATATACAATGGACTCTTACTCCGCCATAAAAGGAAATGAAACTGAGTTATTTGTAGTGAGGTGGATGGACCTAGAGTCTGTCATACAGAGTGAAGTAAGTCACAAAGAGGAAATCAAATACCGTATGCTAATACATATATATGGAATCTAAAAAAAAAAAAGGTTCTAATGAACCTAGGGGCAGGGCAAGAATAAAGACGCAGACATTGAGAATGGACTTGAGGACTCGGGGAAGGGGAAGGGTAAGCTGGGAGGCAGTAAGAGAGTAGCATTGACAAATATACAATACCAAATGTAAAATACCTGGCTAGTGGGAAGCAGCTGCACAGCACAGGAAGATCAGCTCAGTGCCTTGCAACCACCTAGAGGGGTGGGATCAGGAGGGTGGGAGGGAGATGCAGGAGGGAGGGGATGTGGGGATATACGTATGCATGCAGCTGATTCCCTTTGTTATACAGCAGAAACTGACACACCAGCGTAGAGCAATTATACTCCAACAGACGTTTAAAAACAAAAACAAAAAAAACAATCCACCTGTCAAGCAGGGGACACGGGTCGGCTCCCTGGTCCAGGAAGCTCCCACATGCCGCGGAGCCAGTAAGCCCGCGAGCCACCACTACCGAGTCCACGTGCCACAATTAGTGAGGACCGCGTGCTCAGAGCCCGTGCTCCGCAACATGAGAAGCCACTGCACTGAGAAGCCCGTGCACCGCAAAGAAGAGTAGCCCCGGCTCGCCGCAACTACAGAAAGCCCGCGCCCGGCAACGAAAACCCAACGCAACGAAAAATAAATAAATAAATAAATTCATTCATTAAACAAATAATCAAAAGTTATATTAAAAAAAAGAAAGAAACGAAAAGCAAAAATCTCTGCTGGGAATTCCCCGGTGCTCCGGTGGTCTAGTGGTTAGGACCCCGGGCCTCCACGTCAGGGGGCCCGGGTTCAATCCCTGTTTGGGGAACTGAGATCATGCAAGCTGGCATCGCAGCCCAATTAAAAATGCAATAAAATAAAATATAACTAAATAAAACAAGAAAGCATCTCTGATTCAATGTCTAAAGGGTGAGAAGGTGTTTATCGGGCCAGTATGTGGGCAGAAAACGTTTCCCATTTCAGTAAGTAGCACCTCCATTTACCCAATTACACACCCTTAACCCACATTCCACCCATCCAATTCATCACTAACTCCTATTCACCTCCAAGCCATCACTAACCTTCCAAATAGGACTCTAACCTGCCTGCTTTACTCTACCTCCAAGGCCACCACTGTGCACAAAGCCAGTCTCCTAATGAGTCTCCCCAAATCCAGTCCTGCCCCCTCCTAGCCATTCTCTTACACTAGCCAGTATGGTGTCTGAAAAAGGCATCTCTGCCAACCCCACTTCTCTCTTTATACCCTGCAATGGCTTCCCACCAAGTTTACGATCAATCCCAAACAGATGATGGACTGCAGGCTGAAAGACAACAAGGAGGTAGGGAGGGTGTCAGGTTAGAAAGAGGGATGAAGGCTCTGGACAAACAGCGAAAAGGGCTGAAAAGAAAATGATCAGCACTTGCACAACAGTCCTGATGCAGGCAGGAAAAATGCAGCAATAGTGAAGGCATACCAATAGCCTCTTTTGATTTCTGCAATGCCCTTTGCAGTTCCCCACGTGCTTCATTGATAACTGTGATTCTCAAACCTAGCTGTACATTAGAATCATCTGGGGACATTTGAAAAACTACCAATGGCCAGGCCTCACCCTAAGCCAATTACATCACAATATACAGTTAACTGGGGCAGGAATTTTGTCGGTGTCGTTCACTGGACATATGAAAAGTAAGTGGCACATACATGCTGCTCAGAAAATAGTTCCTGAATGAAGGAAGGAAGGAAGGAAGGAAGGAATGCACCACTATCACCTGAGATCCAAGGAAGAATTCTTTTCAAACCTTAGGGAGTCACCAGGCAACGACAGTTACCATGGCAGCCGTGGGAAACACAATACCAAGTGACACTAACACTCCCAGGAGCCCACACTGGTTTCCACAGTAAGTAAACCTTTCTCGTTTCTAAAGGACTATACTGGGAAATACGCATCTCAGTAACAGCTAGAGGTTACTCAATGTCTGCTGGGAGCAGGAGGAAAAGACAAGGGCCTTACACACTATCGAAAGCCACGACAGGAAGAAACTAGGGGCCACGGGCAGAGACAGACAGGCTCCGACAGGCTCCAATCTCTGTGACATTCCTAGGTGATCCCATTGGAAGGGCTTGAGCACGAGAAAGCAGCCACTAACCAGCTACCCTGTCTCAGATATTTGGAGAAAGTCAATGCAAATACATACCTATGCATTATTCCTTTCTGATCATTCTTTCAGTGTATCCTTTCGGGCTTTGTGCAAAGCGATTCTTTGTTTGGTACCTGAAAAAGGAGTGGCACGTGTCAACGGATGAAACATGTCAGAGCAGACCTCCAAGGAGCTCTGCAGCTCAAGAACGAGGAGCTCCGAGTCCTGGGAAAGAATCGTGAAAGTAGTGTAGAATCACAAGATCTTAGAGCATCCTTTATATCAGCCCCCCCCTCTATCATATCACCAATCAGTGGGCATCAGTCTATACAGGAACTCTTGGACTCTGCAGTGACAGACAACCCAGCACTCTCTAGACAGATCAAGGCATTGCTCGTTGCTACAGCAGTCTATATCAAATTCACAATCTGACTCCCTGGCACCCATCACTCCCAGGCTGCCTTCTGGAATGGGACACCCCAGGGCACACCTCATCTCTTTTCCATCTGGCACATTTCCCAAACACATGAGGACAATGTTGTTCTTCCTAAAGTTCTCTTTAGGAAGAGAACTTTAGGGCTCCCACGTCACCCTCCTAAATCACTCCTTCCTGTGTTTAGGACTTTCAGGAGCCCCCAAGGGTTTCGTACCCCAAGGACATGACAAGCATTGGCATCAACGTGCCTGCTACAGATTCTGGGAAAGGGGCAGGGCCACACAACAGTCTGGCAAATGTGACTGACTACCTGACGTGAGAGTACATCGGACAACCTCAGCCTCTCTTCAGTCCTCAGCCTCTATCCAAGGTTTCTCCATAGCACACTATTGACATTTTGGGCCAGCTCATTCTTTTGGGGTGGTGGGGAAAGGCTGTCCTGTGCCTTGTACGATATGTGGTACCATCCTGGCCTCTACCCACTAGATGCCTGCAGCACCGCCCCGACCAGATGTGAACCAAGGAAAATGTCTCCAGCCATTGTCAAACGTGCTGGGGGAAGGGTGAGGGCAACATCACCCTCACTCAAGAGCCACTGCTCTATCCCATGGCATTGTTCACCCATGAGTACTCAAAACGCTCTCCTCTGCTGGCTTAACAGCTAACCCTCCAGAAAGTCTATCGTGTATCAAAATGCTATAGGAAATTGAATAGTATTTATCTCTATAACGGTATCTCCTGACACCAAAGGAATACTCTTTCTCCAGAGGTTAAGAACCTCCCAGGTGCTTAATCCGCATTTACCTTATCTCCTACCCCAGGCACTGGAAATGACAGAAATGATCTGACACCCATTTTCGGGACCCGTTCAAGAAGTACCAGTAGTGTAAGGCTTTCTGGCAACCTGAACAACCGAACTCACGTAGAATATCCTGCCTGACCCTGGCTTTGTGAGACAAGCCGCAAACCTGTAGCAGGACCCTCCTCGCTGCTATTTACGGAATCGGGGTAGCTGACTGGAAAGCCGGTGGAGGTGAACAAGCCAAGAAAGCAGTGGGCTCAGCATGAGAAGCTGGAAAGGGTGACAAGGGAGGGGAGAATGAGCCTCAGCTGAAAACAAAGGGGAAAAGTACCAAGCGATGAGTTCTCTTGACTGAAGAGAAGATACGCTGAAGGCCATCAGCTTGCCCTCGGGGCCGCCCTCAGCTCTCTGGGGAGCTCTAAGGGAAGGGTGAGCCTGGATCTAGGACTCCGGACTCCTGGTGTCAGCCCCCAGGCCTGACCATTCACTCAGACTCTCAATAAATAACTTGTATTCAAAGACCTTGCACGGGGACCCCATCTGGGAAAACATCGCCACATCCTCATAAGTTACAGGGGGAGACCCGAACTGGCCAAGCCATGACAGGAGCTGTGAGGGTGACAAAAGAGCATTGCAGGGATCCGACATCGGATCACCACAAGCCCTCCGCCCTCCTGGCTCCTAATGCCAGGGCCCCATCACCGCGTATCCTCGGACCCCCGTCCTGCCTCCATCGCGCACCCTTCCCCAAGGTTGGCCGGGGCCTGGAGTCACCAGCCCCTGTTCGGACCTACCCACCTCGCCGCTGCTGAGCTCTACACATCCCGCTCCTTCCACACGCTTCGCCAATTCCGTGGCCCTGACTGAGCCGCGCCAGCCACCGACCGCCAGAACTTGGCGCGCCCGTGAAGTCACTGTCGTGCGCCTCTCCCGCAGCAAGGGGAATATGGCTCTGGCACCCCGGCTGCGGCTCTTGTCGCTCGTGGCTCGATTGCTTCTGGCGCTTCGCCGGGACCTCACGATCCGCGGTCCCAACGAGCCCCGGCCCGTGGTGCGCATCCCGCGGGCTCTACAGTGGCGGCAGGAAGAGCGGCAGAGCGGGCAGCGGAGCCCCCCGCGACCGGTGCTGGTGCGACCCGGGCCGCTGCTGACCTCCGCGTGGCGGCCCGAGTTGAACCAGCCGGTACGCCTCACGCTGGGCCCTTGTCAGCCCGCGCCACTAGGCTTCGCGCGGCTGGAAGAATCGCCGCGCCCACGAGGACCAATTCTCAACATGTAGAAAACAAAAATAAAGCCTTGATCTTCCCTCCTAAGCCTTGTCCTCTGTCTCCAATTAGGGATTCAACAGACACTTACTGAGCCCCTAAGATATGCCAAGCACTGGCAGGCACTGGAGATAAAATGATGAGGCAGGAGGGAAAGGATTAGTAGAACAGAGGGTTATAAAAAGGGAACTTACAAATGTCTGTGAAATTAAAACTGTGTATGGTGCTCGGAAGGAGCAGATACGTAAGGCCGTGGGAGTCTGTGTCAGCAGGGAAGAGACTGGTGGGGCTTGAGGAGGGCCTCCCTTAAGAAATAATCTCTGGGGACTTCCCTGGTGGTGCAGTGGTTCAGAATCCGCCTGCCAGCACAATTTACAGTAGCCAGGACCGGGAAGCAACCTAAGTGTCCATCGACAGACGAATAGATAAAGAAGATGTGACACATACATACCATAGAATATGACTCAGCCATAAAAGAAATGAAACTGAGCTATTTGTAGTGAGGTGGATAGACCTCGAGTCTGTCATACAGAGTGAAGTAAGTCAGGAAGAGAAAAAACAAATATCGTATGCTACCACATATATACGTATATATATATATATATATATATATATATATATATATATATATATATATATATGTATATAAATGTTCTCATGAACCTAAGGGCAGGGCAGGAATAAAGATGCAGATAGAAAATGAACTTGAGGACACGGGGAGGGGGAAGGGTAAGCTGGGACGAAAGAACAGTAGCATTGACATATATACAATACCAAATGTAAAATACCTAGCTAGCGGGAAGCAGCTGCACAGCACAGGGAGTTCAGCTCAGTGCCTTACGACCACCTAGAGGGTTGGGCACAGGAGGGTGAGAGAGAGAGACGCAGGAGGGAGGGGATATGGGGATATAGGCATGCATAGAGCTGATTCACTTTGTTACACAGCAGAAACTGACACACCAGGGTAAAGCAATTACACTCCAACAAAGATGTTTAAAAACAAAAACAAAAACAAACAATCCGCCTGCCAAGGCAGGGGACACGGGTTTGCACCCTGGTCCGGGAAGGCCCCACATGCCGCGGAGCCAGTAAGCCTGCGCGCCACCTCTACCGAGCCCACGCGCCAGAACTACTGAGGACCGCGTGCATCATAGAGCCCATGCTCCGCAACATGAGAAGCCACTGCACTGAGAAGCCCAGGCACCACAACGAAGAGTAGCCCCTGCTCGCCGCAACTACCGAAAGCCCACGCGCGGCCATAAAGAACCAATGCGACCCAAAATTCATTCATTCATTCATTCATTAACCAATTAATCAAAACTTATATTAAAAAAAGAAAGAAACGAAAAGTAAAAATCTCTGCTGGGAATTCCCCGGTGGTCCAGTGGTTAGGACCCCGTGCCTCCACTTCAGGGGGCCTGGGTTCAATCCCTGGTTGGGGAACTGAGATCCTGCAAGCTGGCATCGCAGCCCAAATAAAAATGCAATAAAATAAAATATAACTAAATAAAACAAGAAAGCATCTCTGATTCAAGGTCTAAAGGGTGAGAAGGTGTTTATCGGGCCAGTATGTGGGCAGAAAACGTTTCCCATTTCAGTAAGTAGCACCTCCATTTACCCAATTACACACCCTTGACCCACATTCCCCACATCCAATTCATCACTAACTCCTATTCACCTCCAAGCCATCACTAACCTTCCAAATAGGACTCTAACCTGCCTGCTTTACTCCACCTCCAAGGCCACCACTGTGCACAAAGCCACTCTCCTAATGAGTCTCCCCAAATCTACTCCTGCCCTCTCCTAGCCATTCTCTTACAGTAGCCAGTGCGGTGTCTGAAAAAGGCATCTCTGCCAACACCACTTCTCTCTTTATACCCTGCAATGGCTTCCCACCAAGTGTAGGATCAATCCCAAACTGATGATGGACTGGAGGCTGAAAGACAAGAAGGAGGTAGGGAGGGTGTCAGGTTCGAAAGAGGGATGAACGGTCGAGGCAAACAGCGAAAAGGGCTGAAAAGAAAATGATCAGCACTTGCACAACAGTCCTGATGCAGGCAGGAAAGAAAATGCAGGAAGAGTGAAGGCATACAAATAGCCACTTTTTATTTCTGCAATGCCTTTGCAATTCCCAAAATGCTTCATCGATAACTGTGATTCTCAAACCTCGCTGTACATGAGAATCATCTGGAGAGATTTTAAACGCTACCAATGGCCAGGCCTCACCCCAAGCCAATTAAATCAGCATAGACATTTCACTGTATTGCATTTTATTCCCTGCCCCCAAACATCCATTTAGACCCAGGAGAAGGAGAAGGGGATGTGAGTAGCAATAGAGAGAAATTTTCTGCACAACAATGGCCATGGCAAGCTTAGGCGCTTTGGGTGAAATCTCTCTGGGAAGTACTGGCAGTGGAGGAAAAAGCCAAACTGACACACAAGTATTGCCTGGTGTGCATTTCCAGCCTCTGCCTTCTTTCTCATCTCTTGGTGGCAGGTGGAGGAAGTGGAGAAAAGGTGAAACTTCTTTATAAACCGGCAGAAGGTTATAGCATCCTCTCACTATCTCTGCATAGGTTCTAGTCTGTGCAGCACTACAGAAGCTTTGCCCAAAGTAATGAACAGTTGAAAGTCAAATGTAATACTTCATCAGACGACTTAAAAATGCTTGCACACTGGAAAGAATTGCAGAGAACACAAATGGACCCAGAGAAACCTTTGCCAAAAGAGAATAGTGTGCTCAATGTACAGCCATAGCTCTTTTCCACATGAGCAAACAGTCAGGAGGATAAAAGAACTTGGTCAAACTCACACAAGTAAGTAGGACAGAATCTGGTCTGTCTGTCCTAAGCGTTGTGTTCTTTAACCACCAGGCTAGCTTTTCTCAGATCTGATTCATGCATACTGTAACCATATACCTCTGTTTGCCTCGAATCTTCCCTGTTTATACGTATGCCTGCTGCCGTTTTAAATACGGCCCACTTGGACTCCCCAAAGCAACCGAGAAGACACAATCATTTGGTCACTCTATACATGGACCACTGTGGTGGGGCTGCCCAGGAAGCTTATTTAAAAAGTGCAGCTTAGGGCTTCCCTGGTGGCGCAGTGGTTCAGAGTCCGCCTGCCGATGCAGGGCACACGGGTTCATGCCCCGGTCCGGGAAGATCCCACATGCCGCGGAGCAGCTGGCTCCGTGGGCCATGGCCGCTGAGCCTGCACTCCGCAACGGGAAAGACCACAACAGTGAGAGGCCCACGCACCACACACACACACACACACACACACACACACACACACACACACACACACACACACACACACAAGTTGCAGCTTCCTGAGCCCTACTCCACATCTAGATAAGTTTTCTGAGGGTTGTCTCAAGAATCCAGGTACAAGTCTTTTTAAGTGCTTTTGTGGAACTCCCCAGGTGAGTCTCTCACTCTCCGAAGTTAAGAAACCGTTTATTCGGCCTCCCCCAGATGCCCAGCCAGGTCCTGTTAAGGTTGGAGTCCCCGCACCACATCACAGGGATGCTCCCAGCCAAGTCATCTCTGGAGCCTTGGAGAAGCTGAATGGTCTCATGCTGGCCCACCTGCCACGACAAACCTCCTCCAGAGCATTCCCCTTCACACTTCACCTTCTACCACTCCCAAAGGCAGTCTGCTCCAATGAGGCCTGACTTTGTCTGTCCTAACGGGTACCCGCTGATTCAAGCACTTTAGGAGAACAAGGTGCTGTGCTTCTCAACCAGGGTGGCCCAACCTCTAAAATGGTAGTCCAAGCAGTCTCTACCTCCTGGGCACATCCCCTCTGCAACAGCCCAAGCACACGAATGTCCCATCTTTGCTTTCTCAAGGTCGGCAACAGGGAGTCCCCTCCTAAAGAAGGTTCTCTCTCATTGCCACACTATCCAAGGCTGCCCCAAATGTGCTTCCTCCCTGTGGGCCTGCTCAGGCTAAGGGCAGAGTCATCTCTTTCGTCTCTGAGTCGGACCAAATCGTCTTAGTAACACCTCTTCACGGTGTTGACCAGGTCTTTCACGGGGGCTGCTGCTGAGCCTTTCTCTCATCCTTTCATGGTGGAGAGAGAGAGGGGATTCTAATGATTCTTAACTCTAGGGGAGAGGGCGAGTGTCATGATTATGTGATCATTCGGTACGATGTCCTTTCGACAGGAATTTGTTTTGACTTTCACGTTCAAGTGGGCCCACCATTCCCACTTTGTGAGGTCATTCAGCACCCTCATTTTGCACCTTTAACATCTCTCTCAGTATCACCTTGGAAATGTTTGAAACGGCATGAGTTTGTCCTCACGTTCCTATCAGCTGGGAATCCGGGGCCCCAACATGAACCTAACCATTGAGCGCAACACCTCTCCACGACCTGTGTAACACTGGGTAGGCCCCTTCACCTCTCGGGTTTTTGAAGCCCTCGGGTGTAAAAATGGGAGGGTTCTATGAATCTATATTTGGGGCAGGACAAGGTCGAGAAGAGTGTGTCTCTGCTTTTATTCTTCCAAAATGGAATGTCTGCCCTCTCTTCCCCATGGGTTCACATGTCACTTGTCTTTCAGGCCCACTGCCAAGGAGCCTTCCCTGATTCCCCAGTCCACACAAATCTCTGCCTCTTAGGGTCAGCGCCGTACAACCTAGCTGCCTCCTAACGTTCATCTTGCCTCTCAAGCCGATCTCAGGATGTGGGTCTCTCTTGCCCTCCTGTGGCCCCTGGGGCTGTGCCAGCCCACCGGCACGCCCCACGTTGGGTGTCTACTAGACCAGGGCATGGGTGGGGAGGCCCCGGTGTGAGGGCCCAGGCAGAGTACCTCTGCCTCCACCCTGCTCTCCTCCACAGAACTGCCCCTCCTCCTCAAGCCTGACCCCCAAGTCACAGGTTCCATACGATGACCTCACTGGCTAGTGAGGACCTCTCCGGCATTCCACAGTTTCCATGGCAGTGTAACTGTGCAAACAAAGTTTGCTGCCCTCAGAGAAACTTCCCTACTGGTTCTCCACCAGAGACCAATCTCTTTGGTTGTCTGAGAGAGAATGTGTGACCGGATCCTCTACACATATTCCAACCTGTGCTCTGTTCCCTGGCTGGGCGGTGCAGGAGGAACAGCGAGACCGGGCATCTGCGGAACAGGCGTGGGGTACACACAACCTCACCTGGCTGCCACGTGTTTCTGTGGCTCTTGCCCACTACGTACACCCGAGTCCCTTCCCAGATGTAAGTAATACCAGTGACCTGGGACACCTTCAGGGTCCCACAGTGCTCACTGCTGAGGACAAGTGAAAGGTCAGCCCCGGACTAGTGTGCAGGAAGCTTCTGATCTTTATAAATATAGCCTTCCGCTTTGGGCTACAGGATGCTTCCATTCAGACCCTTTCCTGATGGGCCTCTTAGCAAAAGAGAAGTGCGTTGTTGTGGGAAAGTGGTAAATGGAGCAGTTTGAGGAAGAGGGCCACTCCTGAACCACACCTTCAAACCCAGGCACCTCTGTGCTGGCACGGAGACATCGAGATCGGTCCCCTCAGACACATCCCATACTGAGCTGCTGAGTACTAGGGGAGACGGTGGTGCCATAGTCATGGGAAGGATGGAAGAACCAAGGGGCGGGGGGTGATGAAGTGCTAGTGAGACCGGAGGGCTGAGGAGATGGTGCCCCAGGAGGCTGGGTTGATGTGAGCCTACATATGGTACCCAGAAGCCGGGTTCTGAGTCTCCTGTTCACTCTGCCTCAGTAGTGGACCTCGTGCTACTCTAGAGACAAGGATCCCAGGGCGAGAGTTCAGTGTGTTTGAAACAGGCAGTATACATGGGGCCCAAGAGGGGTGGCCAAGGTGGGAGTGGTCCTGAACCAAGTTATATTAGATGATTGTTTTCGAAATCTTGAAAGGCATTTCCATGAAAGCCTCAGAAATGACAGACAGCAAGAAATGGTTGGTTTCTCTGTTGTGGAAGGGACAGATGGAGAGGATCATGAGTGCAATGACTTTCGGGTTCTACTGTTTTCCCTGGAAACGGTGAAGAGACTTCCTCATGTGCTGCAGCCGTAGGCTCCAGGAATTGCCTTTGCAGCCAGTTTCCCTTCTCCAGGGACTCAGAGAGGTGATGGGCCAAGGCTGTGTTTTGGATGTCCAGGAGATGAAAGGTCTTCGGCCAGAAACTGGGAGAGACTTGAGACAGGGAAATCCTGCCAGGAGACTGTGTACAGCCGAAGGGACTGATCACTTCTGATTTTCTTTGCAGCAGCAGCGGCTCCCGTTTCTCCTCCGACACCTGGTCACTACCACGTCCTCTACCGGGGATGTGAAGAAACGCAGTTGGGCTGGCACGGGGAGACCTACTGCCTGGCCGGTGGCTACCGGGCCTACGGGGACGTTCCTTTGGCCACACCAGCAAAGGTGGAAGCCGAGAAGCCAGTCCCCAGACGAGCTCTGAAGAGAAAGCGTGCTCCGGAGGAGTTGGACGAAGATCTCCGCTGCTCCAGACCAAAAATCCGGCGATTGCAGGAGTCAAGCAGCTTACTAGGATTACAAGGTGCTGTGATTCTCAAGCAGAGTGGCCCCACCTCTGGGCATATCCCCTCTGCAACAGCCCAAGTACACGAATGTCCCATTTTGGCTTTTGCAAGGTCGGCAACAGGGAGTCCCTTCCTAAAGAAGGTTCTCTCTCATTGCCACACTATCCAAGGCTGCCCCAATTGTGCTTCCTTCCTGTGGGCCTGCTCAGGCTAAGGGCAGACTCATCTCTTTCCTTCTCTGAGTCGGACCAAATCGTCTTAGTAACACCTCTTCACGGTGTTGACCATGTCTTTCACGGGGGCTGCTGCTGAGCCTTTCTCTCATCCTTTCATGGTGGAGAGAGGCAGAGAGAGGATTCTAATGATATTTACCTCAAGGGGAGAGGGCGAGTGTCATGATTATGTGATCATTCGGTATGATGTCCTTTCGACAGGAATTTGTTTGGACTTTCACGTTAAAGTGGGCCCACCATTCCCACTTGGTGGGGTCATTCAGCACCCTCATTTTGCACCTTTAACATCTCTCTCAGTATCACCTAGGAAATGTTTGAAATGGCATGAGCTCTTCCTCACGTTCCTATCAGCTGTGAATCCGGGGGCCCAACATGAACCTAACCATTGAGTGCAACACCTCTCCACGACCTGTGTTAACACTGGGGAGGCCCCTTCACCTCTAGGGTTTTTGAAGCCCTCGGGTGTTAAAATGGGAGAGTTCTATGAATTTATATTTGGGGCAGGACAAGGTCGAGAAGAGTGTGTCTCTGCTATACTTCTTCCAAAATGGAATGTCTGCCCTCTCTTCCCCATGGGTTCACATGTCACTTGTCCTTCAGGCCCACTGCCAAGGAGCCTTCCCTGATTCCCCAGTCCACACAAATCTCTGCCTCTTAGGGTCAGGGCCGTACAACCTAGCTGCCTCCTAACGTTCATCTTGCCTCTCAAGCCGATCTCAGGATGTGGGTCTCTCTTGCCCTCCTGTGGCCCCTGGGGCTGTGCCAGCCCACTGGCATGCCCCACGTGGGGTGTCTACTAGACTAGGGCATGGGTGGGGAGGCCCCGGTGTGAGGGCCCAGGCAGAGTACCTCTGCCTCCACCCTGCTCTCCTCCACAGAACTGCCCCTCCTCCTGAAGCCTGCCCCTCAACTCACACGTTCCTTATCGGACCTCACTGGCTAGTGATGACCTCACAGGCCTTCTCACAGTTTCCATGGCAGGGTAACGATGCAAACGTGCTGCTGCCCTCAGAGATACTTCCCTACCGGTTCTCCACCAGAGACCAATCTCTTTGCTTGTCTGAGAGAGAATCCCTCACCAGACCTTCTACATTTACTCTAACCTGTCCTACGTTCCCTGAGAGGGCAGTGCACGATGTACACCGAGACCGGGCATCTGTCCAAGAGGCATGGTGTACGCACAACTTCCCCTGGCTGCCACATGTTCCCTGGGGCTTGCCCAGCACATACACCTGAGCACTTTCCCAGCTGTAACGAATACCAGTGACCCGCGGCACCTTCAAGGACCCACAGTGCTCACTGCTGAGGACAAGTGAAAGGTCATCCCTGGACAAGTGTGCGGGAAGGTTCTGATCTTTATCAAAGGAGCCTTCCCCTTTGGGCTACAGGATGCTTCCATTCAGACCCTTTCCTGATGGGCCTCTTAGCAAAAGACAAGTGCGTTGTTGTTGGCGAATGGTCAATGGAGCAGTTTGAGGAAGAGGGCCACCCTTGAACCGCACCTTCAAACCCAGGCACCTCTGTGCTGTCGTGTAGACATCTAGATCGGTCCCGTCAGACACATCCCATACTGAGCGGCTGAGTACTAGGGCCGACGGTGGTGCCCTATTGATGGCAGGAGCGGAAGAACCAAGGGGGCGTGATGAAGTGCTAGTGAGACCGGAGGGCTGAGGAGATGGTGTCCCAGGAGGCTGGGTTGATGTGAGCCTAGACATGGTACTCAGAACCCGGTTCTGAGTCTCCTGATCACTCTGCCTCAGTATGTGGCCTGTTCTAATCGAGATAAAAGGATCAGAGGACTAGAGTTCCGTGTGGTTGAAACAGGCACTGTAAAAATGGGACCCAAGAGGGGTTGCCAAGGTGGGAGGGGTTCTGAACCAACTTATATTAGATTACCTTTTTGCAAAACTTGAACGATATTTCCATTAAAGCCTCACAAGTGACAGACTGCAAGAAATGTTTTCTCTGTTGTGGAAGGGAGAGATGGAGAGGATCATGCTTGCAATGACTTTTGGGTTCTACTGTTTTCCCTGGAATCGGTGAAGGGACTCCCTCATCTGCTGCAGCCGTAGGCCCTAGGAATCGCTTTTGCAGCCAGGGTCCCTTCTCCAGGGACTCAGAGAGGTGATGGGCCAAGGCTGTGTTTTGGATGTCCAGTAGATGAAAGGTCTCTGGCCAGAAACTGGGAGAGACATGAGAGAGGGAGATTCGGCCAGGAGACTGTGCACAGCAGAAGGGACTGATCACTTTTGATTTTCTTTGCAGCAGCAGCGGCTCCCGTTTCTCCTCGTACAGCTGGTCACTGCCACGTCCTCAACCGAGGGTGTGGGGAAACACAGTTGGGCTGCCATGGGGAGACATACTGCCAGGCTGGTGGCTACCGGGCCTACGGGGATGTTCCTTCGGCCACGCCAGCAAAGGTGGAAGCGGAGCAGGAGCCAGTCGCCAGACGTGCGCCCAAGAGAAAGCGCGCTCCGCAAGAGTCGGACGAAGATCTTTGCTCCCGACCCAAAATCCGGCCATTGTAGCATGGTGCCAGGAGGCGGACTCCACAGAATCTTGCTGGCTGAGCCATTCTCAAGAGAGGGCCATGGCAAAGCTCACAAGGTTACCACCCGACCCCCCCCCACAACCCCCATTTCCTGCTCCCCGAAGCAAGAACAGGATGGAGAGTCAAGCAGCACGCACCCTGCCCCGAGGTTCACATGCTCCTTTATTCCCAGCCCCTTCTGTCCCCAGTGGCGTTCCCTACTGCTCGGCAAAGTGTTTTTCTGTTACAGATTTCTAAAGGTCGCCACAGCTCAGACTTAGGTCACTACCCCTGTGCTAGGCACTCCTGCCACCCGGGAAAGGTTCCAAAGGTGGAGCAGCTCCAGCGGGTGCCAGGGATCAGAGCAAAAACTTGAGAGGCTGGGGATGAAGGAGTTTGGGCACAGTCCCTAAAGCATCTCAGTGGTTGAGCTTCTGTGAGAAGGCACATCCCCACTGTGTGGGGAGGTGGTGGGGGGAAGGGGTCCCTAGAGGAGGCAGCTAGGGGGAGGGCCTGAGGCTGGAAATGGGGAATGGCGTGCGGCCTCTGAGCGAGCACAGGCACTTAGCCCTTGAGGTTTCTGGGAAAGCTAGAGCCACAAGGGCCACGAGAGAAGGCAAGTGGAGCAGCAGAAGCCAGGTGCCAGATCTCTCCTCAGAACCTATACTTCTCCACGAGGCCGGGCCTTCCACACTGAGGTAGGAGCGATCCTGGCCAGAAGGACAGCCAGCGGCAGCTCTGGGAGGAAGGGTGCTGCACTGGGGGCTCTGCTGCCATGGAAATGACTTCATTTCCTTCCACCCAAATACCGTACGGACTGGGTTCCTGCTCTGGTGAGTAAAAGGGTCGCTGACTCTCCCCAGAAGGTTGTTCAGTTCACATCCCCAAAGTCCCTCTATTCGGGCCCTGGGGGGCGTGTAGCAACTCCTGAGGGCGCTCTTTCCTGAGGCTGGCTGACCGAAGTGGGGGAGGTTCCTGATAGGTCCCAGGTGCTGGTTGAAGTCCCCAGAGAATGGTCATGAAGGCTGGAGAGTCAAGTAGGTGGAGAGAGAAGGCCGGGGGCAGAGGGCCCCTACCTGAATCCAGAGCTCACAAGGTTATTACCCCCCACCATTTCCAGAAACTATCTCTTCCCCCATACCAGCCCCAATGGCCCGGTACCGGGAAACCGGGAGCCCAGAGCACTTGTGGCCACAGAGACACTCGCACGCAGCCCTCGGCGTGGGCTGGGCCTGCTGCAGGCGGATGGGGATGAGGTGTGCTCCCGGGAGGCCTCGGGCTGAAGGTGGCCCCCTGAGAGAAGCACCCCAGCTTGGACAGGAAGTTTAGAGGCGGGGGAGAGCAACCTAGGGCGCCCCCTCAGAGCAGTGGGAGTGGGAAGAGGGCCGGGGGCAGAGGGCACCCGCGATGGGAGGCCAGTGGGCTCTCAGGAGAGGCCAGCTGAGCCCGCGGGACCTGCCTCTGAGCAGGGGCCGGGAGGGCAGTGCTGCCCTGTGGCTTCCGGGCTTCGTGGATCACGGCTCTCCGCACACGGGTCGTAGGGTCCTCTGACCCTGTATCGCCTCCCTCACCCAGGGCCCCTCGCGAGGCCGTGCCGCTGGGTGGCCTGTGTCGACGGGCACAACCCCATCACCCGCCCCTCTCAGACCCGCCGCCTCTGCCCGCCTGCCTGGCCCTGTGCAGCTTGCGACCCGGGGGGCCTCGAGGGTCCCCGCGCACTCAGCCAGCGGCCTCTGCTGGGTCTGCTGCTCCTGCTGGGTCTGCTGCTGTGGCCGGTAACCCGTGTGCACACCACGCTGGCTACCTCCAGCACCCCAAGTCCGCGGGAGCGCACGCGGGCCCTGATGCGGGACTTCCCGCTTGTGGACGGGTGGCTGCAGTGTGTGAGGGCTGCTTGGGGCCGTTGGGGGCCTAGCCTGGACCTGGGCAGCGGAGGAGGTCCGGAGGTGCCCACACAAGCGTGGTGTGAGGCTCCCTCAGGCTGCCCCAGGCCAGGCAATGTATCCTGCCTGATCCCAAGACCTAAGGGGCCCACCCACTTGCCTTGACCTCCCTCCAGCCACAACGACATGCCCCTGGTCCTGAGGCAGTTGCACCACAATGGGCTCCAGGCTGTTAATCTGCGCAAGTTCAGCCACGGCCACACCAGCTTGGACGGGCTGAAAGACGGTCTCGTGGGTGCGCAGGCACCAAGGGGACACACAAGGTGTCCCCGTGGCTGCTGGGGAATAGTGGGGTAGTTTGGGGGCCTCCGAGACCACAGGTTAGGCACATTGGAACTATGTTACCATAGTGACCTAGAAAGTGCCATGCCATGGATGCTGGGGGCTACAGGGGTCACCGTGAGCCACCCTGAGGGGCATCCAAGTACCACAGACAAAAACAATGCGTTACAGGTGACTTCTGGGCACAGTGAGCGCTGTGCCAGCTGAGGAGGCGATGAGAAGCCCAAGGAGTTCCAAGCCCCAAACCAAGCCCTGGCCTTCCCTCACTTCTGGTCAGCCTACGTCCCACGCCAGACCCACCAACGGGATGCCGTGCGCCTCACCCCGGAGCAAATCGACCTCATCCGCCTCACGTGTGCCTCCTATTCTGCGCTGGAGCTTGTGACCTCAGTTAAAGGTACACGGGGGACTTCCCTGGTAGTCCAGAGGTTAGGACTCCACGCTTCCACTGCAGGGGGCTCGGGTTGGATCCCCGCTCACCGGGGAAGAGGCTCAGGTTCAAGGGCTCCTGCTTTGAACCATCTTCTACTCAACATGTAGAAAACAAAGCCTTGATCTGCCCTCCTAAGCCTTGTCCTCTCTCTCCAATTATGGAGTCAACAGACACTTACTGAGCCTCTAAGGTATGTCAAGCACTGGTAGGCACTGGACATAACCTGATGAGACAGGAGGGAAAGGTTCAGTAGAACACAGGGTTATAGAAAAGGCACTTAAAAATATGTGAGAAATTCAAACTGTGTATGGTGCTATGAAGGAGCAGTTATGTAAGGCTGTGGGAGTCTACGTCAGCAGGAAAGAGATGGATGCGGCTTGAGGAGGGCCTCCCTTAAGAAATAAACTCTGGGGACTACCCTGGTGGTGCAGTGGTACAGAATCCGCCTGCCAACACTATTTACGGTGGCCAGGACAGGGAAGCAACCAAAGTGTCCATCGAGAGACGAACAGATAAAGAAGATGTGGCACATATATACAATGGACTCTTACTCCGCCATAAAAGGAAATGAAACTGAGTTATTTGTAGTGAGGTGGATGGACCTAGAGTCTGTCATACAGAGTGAAGTAAGTCACAAAGAGGAAATCAAATACCATATGCTAATACATATATATGGAATCTAAAAAAAAAAAAAGGTTCTAATGAACCTAGGGGCAGGGCAAGAATAAAGACGCAGACATTGAGAATGGACTTGAGGACTCGGGGAAGGGGAAGGGTAAGCTGGGAGGCAGTAAGAGAGTAGCATTGACAAATATACAATACCAAATGTAAAATACCTGGCTAGTGGGAAGCAGCTGCACAGCACAGGAAGATCAGCTCAGTGCCTTGCAACCACCTAGAGGGGTGGGATCAGGAGGGTGGGAGGGAGATGCAGGAGGGAGGGGATGTGGGGATATACGTATGCATGCAGCTGATTCCCTTTGTTATACAGCAGAAACTGACACACCAGCGTAGAGCAATTATACTCCAACAGACGTTTAAAAACAAAAACAAAAAAAACAATCCACCTGTCAAGCAGGGGACACGGGTCGGCTCCCTGGTCCAGGAAGCTCCCACATGCCGCGGAGCCAGTAAGCCCGCGAGCCACCACTACCGAGTCCACGTGCCACAATTAGTGAGGACCGCGTGCTCAGAGCCCGTGCTCCGCAACATGAGAAGCCACTGCACTGAGAAGCCCGTGCACCGCAAAGAAGAGTAGCCCCGGCTCGCCGCAACTACAGAAAGCCCGCGCCCGGCAACGAAAACCCAACGCAACGAAAAATAAATAAATAAATAAATTCATTCATTAAACAAATAATCAAAAGTTATATTAAAAAAAAGAAAGAAACGAAAAGCAAAAATCTCTGCTGGGAATTCCCCGGTGCTCCGGTGGTCTAGTGGTTAGGACCCCGGGCCTCCACGTCAGGGGGCCCGGGTTCAATCCCTGGTTGGGGAACTGAGATCATGCAAGCTGGCATCGCAGCCCAATTAAAAATGCAATAAAATAAAATATAACTAAATAAAACAAGAAAGCATCTCTGATTCAATGTCTAAAGGGTGAGAAGGTGTTTATCGGGCCAGTATGTGGGCAGAAAACGTTTCCCATTTCAGTAAGTAGCACCTCCATTTACCCAATTACACACCCTTAACCCACATTCCACCCATCCAATTCATCACTAACTCCTATTCACCTCCAAGCCATCACTAACCTTCCAAATAGGACTCTAACCTGCCTGCTTTACTCTACCTCCAAGGCCACCACTGTGCACAAAGCCAGTCTCCTAATGAGTCTCCCCAAATCCAGTCCTGCCCCCTCCTAGCCATTCTCTTACACTAGCCAGTATGGTGTCTGAAAAAGGCATCTCTGCCAACCCCACTTCTCTCTTTATACCCTGCAATGGCTTCCCACCAAGTTTACGATCAATCCCAAACAGATGATGGACTGCAGGCTGAAAGACAACAAGGAGGTAGGGAGGGTGTCAGGTTAGAAAGAGGGATGAAGGCTCTGGACAAACAGCGAAAAGGGCTGAAAAGAAAATGATCAGCACTTGCACAACAGTCCTGATGCAGGCAGGAAAAATGCAGCAATAGTGAAGGCATACCAATAGCCTCTTTTGATTTCTGCAATGCCCTTTGCAGTTCCCCACGTGCTTCATTGATAACTGTGATTCTCAAACCTAGCTGTACATTAGAATCATCTGGGGACATTTGAAAAACTACCAATGGCCAGGCCTCACCCTAAACCAATTACATCACAATATACAGTTCACTGGGGCAGGAATTTTGTCGGTGTCGTTCACTGGACATATGAAAAGTAAGTGGCACATACATGCTGTTCAGAAAATAGTTCCTGAATGAAGGAAGGAAGGAAGGAAGGAAGGAATGCACCACTATCACCTGAGATCCAAGGAAGAATTCTTTTCAAACCTTAGGGAGTCACCAGGCAACGACAGTTACCATGGCAGCCGTGGGAAACACAATACCAAGTGACACTAACACTCCCAGGAGCCCACACTGGTTTCCACAGTAAGTAAACCTTTCTCGTTTCTAAAGGACTATACTGGGAAATACGCATCTCAGTAACAGCTAGAGGTTACTCAATGTCTGCTGGGAGCAGGAGGAAAAGACAAGGGCCTTACACACTATCGAAAGCCACGACAGGAAGAAACTAGGGGCCACGGGCAGAGACAGACAGGCTCCGACAGGCTCCAATCTCTGTGACATTCCTAGGTGATCCCATTGGAAGGGCTTGAGCACGAGAAAGCAGCCACTAACCAGCTACCCTGTCTCAGATATTTGGAGAAAGTCAATGCAAATACATACCTATGCATTATTCCTTTCTGATCATTCTTTCAGTGTATCCTTTCGGGCTTTGTGCAAAGCGATTCTTTGTTTGGTACCTGAAAAAGGAGTGGCACGTGTCAACGGATGAAACATGTCAGAGCAGACCTCCAAGGAGCTCTGCAGCTCAAGAACGAGGAGCTCCGAGTCCTGGGAAAGAATCGTGAAAGTAGTGTAGAATCACAAGATCTTAGAGCATCCTTTATATCAGCCCCCCCCTCTATCATATCACCAATCAGTGGGCATCAGTCTATACAGGAACTCTTGGACTCTGCAGTGACAGACAACCCAGCACTCTCTAGACAGATCAAGGCATTGCTCGTTGCTACAGCAGTCTATATCAAATTCACAATCTGACTCCCTGGCACCCATCACTCCCAGGCTGCCTTCTGGAATGGGACACCCCAGGGCACACCTCATCTCTTTTCCATCTGGCACATTTCCCAAACACATGAGGACAATGTTGTTCTTCCTAAAGTTCTCTTTAGGAAGAGAACTTTAGGGCTCCCACGTCACCCTCCTAAATCACTCCTTCCTGTGTTTAGGACTTTCAGGAGCCCCCAAGGGTTTCGTACCCCAAGGACATGACAAGCATTGGCATCAACGTGCCTGCTACAGATTCTGGGAAAGGGGCAGGGCCACACAACAGTCTGGCAAATGTGACTGACTACCTGACGTGAGAGTACATCGGACAACGCCTCTCTTCAGTCCTCAGCCTCTATCCAAGGTTTCTCCATAGCACACTATTGACATTTTGGGCCAGCTCATTCTTTTGGGGTGGTGGGGAAAGGCTGTCCTGTGCCTTGTACGATATGTGGTACCATCCTGGCCTCTACCCACTAGATGCCTGCAGCACCGCCCCGACCAGATGTGAACCAAGGAAAATGTCTCCAGCCATTGTCAAACGTGCTGGGGGAAGGGTGAGGGCAACATCACCCTCACTCAAGAGCCACTGCTCTATCCCATGGCGTTGTTCACCCATGAGTACTCAAAACGCTCTCCTCTGCTGGCTTAACAGCTAACCCTCCAGAAAGTCTATCGTGTATCAAAATGCTATAGGAAATTGAATAGTATTTATCTCTATAACGGTATCTCCTGACACCAAAGGAATACTCTTTCTCCAGAGGTTAAGAACCTCCCAGGTGCTTAATCCGCATTTACCTTATCTCCTACCCCAGGCACTGGAAATGACAGAAATGATCTGACACCCATTTTCGGGACCCGTTCAAGAAGTACCAGTAGTGTAAGGCTTTCTGGCAACCTGAACAACCGAACTCACGTAGAATATCCTGCCTGACCCTGGCTTTGTGAGACAAGCCGCAAACCTGTAGCAGGACCCTCCTCGCTGCTATTTACGGAATCGGGGTAGCTGACTGGAAAGCCGGTGGAGGTGAACAAGCCAAGAAAGCAGTGGGCTCAGCATGAGAAGCTGGAAAGGGTGACAAGGGAGGGGAGAATGAGCCTCAGCTGAAAACAAAGGGGAAAAGTACCAAGCGATGAGTTCTCTTGACTGAAGAGAAGATACGCTGAAGGCCATCAGCTTGCCCTCGGGGCCGCCCTCAGCTCTCTGGGGAGCTCTAAGGGAAGGGTGAGCCTGGATCTAGGACTCCGGACTCCTGGTGTCAGCCCCCAGGCCTGACCATTCACTCAGACTCTCAATAAATAACTTGTATTCAAAGACCTTGCACGGGGACCCCATCTGGGAAAACATCGCCACATCCTCATAAGTTACAGGGGGAGACCCGAACTGGCCAAGCCATGACAGGAGCTGTGAGGGTGACAAAAGAGCATTGCAGGGATCCGACATCGGATCACCACAAGCCCTCCGCCCTCCTGGCTCCTAATGCCAGGGCCCCATCACCGCGTATCCTCGGACCCCCGTCCTGCCTCCATCGCGCACCCTTCCCCAAGGTTGGCCGGGGCCTGGAGTCACCAGCCCCTGTTCGGACCTACCCACCTCGCCGCTGCTGAGCTCTACACATCCCGCTCCTTCCACACGCTTCGCCAATTCCGTGGCCCTGACTGAGCCGCGCCAGCCACCGACCGCCAGAACTTGGCGCGCCCGTGAAGTCACTGTCGTGCGCCTCTCCCGCAGCAAGGGGAATATGGCTCTGGCACCCCGGCTGCGGCTCTTGTCGCTCGTGGCTCGATTGCTTCTGGCGCTTCGCCGGGACCTCACGATCCGCGGTCCCAACGAGCCCCGGCCCGTGGTGCGCATCCCGCGGGCTCTACAGTGGCGGCAGGAAGAGCGGCAGAGCGGGCAGCGGAGCCCCCCGCGACCGGTGCTGGTGCGACCCGGGCCGCTGCTGACCTCCGCGTGGCGGCCCGAGTTGAACCAGCCGGTACGCCTCACGCTGGGCCCTTGTCAGCCCGCGCCACTAGGCTTCGCGCGGCTGGAAGAATCGCCGCGCCCACGAGGACCAATTCTCAACATGTAGAAAACAAAAATAAAGCCTTGATCTTCCCTCCTAAGCCTTGTCCTCTGTCTCCAATTAGGGATTCAACAGACACTTACTGAGCCCCTAAGATATGCCAAGCACTGGCAGGCACTGGAGATAAAATGATGAGGCAGGAGGGAAAGGATTAGTAGAACAGAGGGTTATAAAAAGGGAACTTACAAATGTCTGTGAAATTAAAACTGTGTATGGTGCTCGGAAGGAGCAGATACGTAAGGCCGTGGGAGTCTGTGTCAGCAGGGAAGAGACTGGTGGGGCTTGAGGAGGGCCTCCCTTAAGAAATAATCTCTGGGGACTTCCCTGGTGGTGCAGTGGTTCAGAATCCGCCTGCCAGCACAATTTACAGTAGCCAGGACCGGGAAGCAACCTAAGTGTCCATCGACAGACGAATAGATAAAGAAGATGTGACACATACATACCATAGAATATGACTCAGCCATAAAAGAAATGAAACTGAGCTATTTGTAGTGAGGTGGATAGACCTCGAGTCTGTCATACAGAGTGAAGTAAGTCAGGAAGAGAAAAAACAAATATCGTATGCTACCACATATATACGTATATATATATATATATATATATATATATATATATATATATATATATATATGTATATAAATGTTCTCATGAACCTAAGGGCAGGGCAGGAATAAAGATGCAGATAGAAAATGAACTTGAGGACACGGGGAGGGGGAAGGGTAAGCTGGGACGAAAGAACAGTAGCATTGACATATATACAATACCAAATGTAAAATACCTAGCTAGCGGGAAGCAGCTGCACAGCACAGGGAGTTCAGCTCAGTGCCTTACGACCACCTAGAGGGTTGGGCACAGGAGGGTGAGAGAGAGAGACGCAGGAGGGAGGGGATATGGGGATATAGGCATGCATAGAGCTGATTCACTTTGTTACACAGCAGAAACTGACACACCAGGGTAAAGCAATTACACTCCAACAAAGATGTTTAAAAACAAAAACAAAAACAAACAATCCGCCTGCCAAGGCAGGGGACACGGGTTTGCACCCTGGTCCGGGAAGGCCCCACATGCCGCGGAGCCAGTAAGCCTGCGCGCCACCTCTACCGAGCCCACGCGCCAGAACTACTGAGGACCGCGTGCATCATAGAGCCCATGCTCCGCAACATGAGAAGCCACTGCACTGAGAAGCCCAGGCACCACAACGAAGAGTAGCCCCTGCTCGCCGCAACTACCGAAAGCCCACGCGCGGCCATAAAGAACCAATGCGACCCAAAATTCATTCATTCATTCATTCATTAACCAATTAATCAAAACTTATATTAAAAAAAGAAAGAAACGAAAAGTAAAAATCTCTGCTGGGAATTCCCCGGTGGTCCAGTGGTTAGGACCCCGTGCCTCCACTTCAGGGGGCCCGGGTTCAATCCCTGGTTGGGGAACTGAGATCCTGCAAGCTGGCATCGCAGCCCAAATAAAAATGCAATAAAATAAAATATAACTAAATAAAACAAGAAAGCATCTCTGATTCAAGGTCTAAAGGGTGAGAAGGTGTTTATCGGGCCAGTATGTGGGCAGAAAACGTTTCCCATTTCAGTAAGTAGCACCTCCATTTACCCAATTACACACCCTTGACCCACATTCCCCACATCCAATTCATCACTAACTCCTATTCACCTCCAAGCCATCACTAACCTTCCAAATAGGACTCTAACCTGCCTGCTTTACTCCACCTCCAAGGCCACCACTGTGCACAAAGCCACTCTCCTAATGAGTCTCCCCAAATCTACTCCTGCCCTCTCCTAGCCATTCTCTTACAGTAGCCAGTGCGGTGTCTGAAAAAGGCATCTCTGCCAACACCACTTCTCTCTTTATACCCTGCAATGGCTTCCCACCAAGTGTAGGATCAATCCCAAACTGATGATGGACTGGAGGCTGAAAGACAAGAAGGAGGTAGGGAGGGTGTCAGGTTCGAAAGAGGGATGAACGGTCGAGGCAAACAGCGAAAAGGGCTGAAAAGAAAATGATCAGCACTTGCACAACAGTCCTGATGCAGGCAGGAAAGAAAATGCAGGAAGAGTGAAGGCATACAAATAGCCACTTTTTATTTCTGCAATGCCTTTGCAATTCCCAAAATGCTTCATCGATAACTGTGATTCTCAAACCTCGCTGTACATGAGAATCATCTGGAGAGATTTTAAACGCTACCAATGGCCAGGCCTCACCCCAAGCCAATTAAATCAGCATAGACATTTCACTGTATTTCATTTTATTCCCTGCCCCCAAACATCCATTTAGACCCAGGAGAAGGAGAAGGGGATGTGAGTAGCAATAGAGAGAAATTTTCTGCACAACAATGGCCATGGCAAGCTTAGGCGCTTTGGGTGAAATCTCTCTGGGAAGTACTGGCAGTGGAGGAAAAAGCCAAACTGACACACAAGTATTGCCTGGTGTGCATTTCCAGCCTCTGCCTTCTTTCTCATCTCTTGGTGGCAGGTGGAGGAAGTGGAGAAAAGGTGAAACTTCTTTATAAACCGGCAGAAGGTTATAGCATCCTCTCACTATCTCTGCATAGGTTCTAGTCTGTGCAGCACTACAGAAGCTTTGCCCAAAGTAATGAACAGTTGAAAGTCAAATGTAATACTTCATCAGACGACTTAAAAATGCTTGCACACTGGAAAGAATTGCAGAGAACACAAATGGACCCAGAACAACCTTTGCCAAAAGAGAATAGTGTGCTCAATGTACAGCCATAGCTCTTTTCCACATGAGCAAACAGTCAGGAGGATAAAAGAACTTGGTCAAACTCACACAAGTAAGTAGGACAGAATCTGGTCTGTCTGTCCTAAGCGTTGTGTTCTTTAACCACCAGGCTAGCTTTTCTCAGATCTGATTCATGCATACTGTAACCATATACCTCTGTTTGCCTCGAATCTTCCCTGTTTATACGTATGCCTGCTGCCGTTTTAAATACGGCCCACTTGGACTCCCCAAAGCAACCGAGAAGACACAATCATTTGGTCACTCTATACATGGACCACTGTGGTGGGGCTGCCCAGGAAGCTTATTTAAAAAGTGCAGCTTAGGGCTTCCCTGGTGGCGCAGTGGTTCAGAGTCCGCCTGCCGATGCAGGGCACACGGGTTCATGCCCCGGTCCGGGAAGATCCCACATGCCGCGGAGCAGCTGGCTCCGTGGGCCATGGCCGCTGAGCCTGCACTCCGCAACGGGAAAGACCACAACAGTGAGAGGCCCACGCACCACACACACACACACACACACACACACACACACACACACACACACACACACACACAAGTTGCAGCTTCCTGAGCCCTACTCCACATCTAGATAAGTTTTCTGAGGGTTGTCTCAAGAATCCAGGTACAAGTCTTTTTAAGTGCTTTTGTGGAACTCCCCAGGTGAGTCTCTCACTCTCCGAAGTTAAGAAACCGTTTATTCGGCCTCCCCCAGATGCCCAGCCAGGTCCTGTTAAGGTTGGAGTCCCCGCACCACATCACAGGGATGCTCCCAGCCAAGTCATCTCTGGAGCCTTGGAGAAGCTGAATGGTCTCATGCTGGCCCACCTGCCACGACAAACCTCCTCCAGAGCATTCCCCTTCACACTTCACCTTCTACCACTCCCAAAGGCAGTCTGCTCCAATGAGGCCTGACTTTGTCTGTCCTAACGGGTACCCGCTGATTCAAGCACTTTAGGAGAACAAGGTGCTGTGCTTCTCAACCAGGGTGGCCCAACCTCTAAAATGGTAGTCCAAGCAGTCTCTACCTCCTGGGCACATCCCCTCTGCAACAGCCCAAGCACACGAATGTCCCATCTTTGCTTTCTCAAGGTCGGCAACAGGGAGTCCCCTCCTAAAGAAGGTTCTCTCTCATTGCCACACTATCCAAGGCTGCCCCAAATGTGCTTCCTCCCTGTGGGCCTGCTCAGGCTAAGGGCAGAGTCATCTCTTTCGTCTCTGAGTCGGACCAAATCGTCTTAGTAACACCTCTTCACGGTGTTGACCATGTCTTTCACGGGGGCTGCTGCTGAGCCTTTCTCTCATCCTTTCATGGTGGAGAGAGAGAGGGGATTCTAATGATTCTTAACTCTAGGGGAGAGGGCGAGTGTCATGATTATGTGATCATTCGGTACGATGTCCTTTCGACAGGAATTTGTTTTGACTTTCACGTTCAAGTGGGCCCACCATTCCCACTTTGTGAGGTCATTCAGCACCCTCATTTTGCACCTTTAACATCTCTCTCAGTATCACCTTGGAAATGTTTGAAACGGCATGAGTTTGTCCTCACGTTCCTATCAGCTGGGAATCCGGGGCCCCAACATGAACCTAACCATTGAGCGCAACACCTCTCCACGACCTGTGTAACACTGGGTAGGCCCCTTCACCTCTCGGGTTTTTGAAGCCCTCGGGTGTAAAAATGGGAGGGTTCTATGAATCTATATTTGGGGCAGGACAAGGTCGAGAAGAGTGTGTCTCTGCTTTTATTCTTCCAAAATGGAATGTCTGCCCTCTCTTCCCCATGGGTTCACATGTCACTTGTCTTTCAGGCCCACTGCCAAGGAGCCTTCCCTGATTCCCCAGTCCACACAAATCTCTGCCTCTTAGGGTCAGCGCCGTACAACCTAGCTGCCTCCTAACGTTCATCTTGCCTCTCAAGCCGATCTCAGGATGTGGGTCTCTCTTGCCCTCCTGTGGCCCCTGGGGCTGTGCCAGCCCACCGGCACGCCCCACGTGGGGTGTCTACTAGACTAGGGCATGGGTGGGGAGGCCCCGGTGTGAGGGCCCAGGCAGAGTACCTCTGCCTCCACCCTGCTCTCCTCCACAGAACTGCCCCTCCTCCTCAAGCCTGACCCCCAAGTCACAGGTTCCATACGATGACCTCACTGGCTAGTGAGGACCTCTCCGGCATTCCACAGTTTCCATGGCAGTGTAACTGTGCAAACAAAGTTTGCTGCCCTCAGAGAAACTTCCCTACTGGTTCTCCACCAGAGACCAATCTCTTTGGTTGTCTGAGAGAGAATGTGTGACCGGATCCTCTACACATATTCCAACCTGTGCTCTGTTCCCTGGCTGGGCGGTGCAGGAGGAACAGCGAGACCGGGCATGTGCGGAACAGGCCTGGGGTACACACAACCTCACCTGGCTGCCACGTGTTTCTGTGGCTCTTGCCCACTACGTACACCCGAGTCCTTTCCCAGATGTAAGTAATACCAGTGACCTGGGACACCTTCAGGGTCCCACAGTGCTCACTGCTGAGGACAAGTGAAAGGTCAGCCCCGGACTAGTGTGCAGGAAGCTTCTGATCTTTATAAATATAGCCTTCCGCTTTGGGCTACAGGATGCTTCCATTCAGACCCTTTCCTGATGGGCCTCTTAGCAAAAGAGAAGTGCGTTGTTGTGGGAAAGTGGTAAATGGAGCAGTTTGAGGAAGAGGGCCACTCCTGAACCACACCTTCAAACCCAGGCACCTCTGTGCTGGCACGGAGACATCGAGATCGGTCCCCTCAGACACATCCCATACTGAGCTGCTGAGTACTAGGGGAGACGGTGGTGCCATAGTCATGGGAAGGATGGAAGAACCAAGGGGCGGGGGGTGATGAAGTGCTAGTGAGACCGGAGGGCTGAGGAGATGGTGCCCCAGGAGGCTGGGTTGATGTGAGCCTACATATGGTACCCAGAAGCCGGGTTCTGAGTCTCCTGTTCACTCTGCCTCAGTAGTGGACCTCGTGCTACTCTAGAGACAAGGATCCCAGGGCGAGAGTTCAGTGTGTTTGAAACAGGCAGTATACATGGGGCCCAAGAGGGGTGGCCAAGGTGGGAGTGGTCCTGAACCAAGTTATATTAGATGATTGTTTTCGAAATCTTGAAAGGCATTTCCATGAAAGCCTCAGAAATGACAGACAGCAAGAAATGGTTGGTTTCTCTGTTGTGGAAGGGACAGATGGAGAGGATCATGAGTGCAATGACTTTCGGGTTCTACTGTTTTCCCTGGAAACGGTGAAGAGACTTCCTCATGTGCTGCAGCCGTAGGCTCCAGGAATTGCCTTTGCAGCCAGTTTCCCTTCTCCAGGGACTCAGAGAGGTGATGGGCCAAGGCTGTGTTTTGGATGTCCAGGAGATGAAAGGTCTTCGGCCAGAAACTGGGAGAGACTTGAGACAGGGAAATCCTGCCAGGAGACTGTGTACAGCCGAAGGGACTGATCACTTCTGATTTTCTTTGCAGCAGCAGCGGCTCCCGTTTCTCCTCCGACACCTGGTCACTACCACGTCCTCTACCGGGGATGTGAAGAAACGCAGTTGGGCTGGCACGGGGAGACCTACTGCCTGGCTGGTGGCTACCGGGCCTACGGGGACGTTCCTTTGGCCACACCAGCAAAGGTGGAAGCCGAGAAGCCAGTCCCCAGACGAGCTCTGAAGAGAAAGCGTGCTCCGGAGGAGTTGGACGAAGATCTCCGCTGCTCCAGACCAAAAATCCGGCGATTGCAGGAGTCAAGCAGCTTACTAGGATTACAAGGTGCTGTGATTCTCAAGCAGAGTGGCCCCACCTCTGGGCACATCCCCTCTGCAACAGCCCAAGTACACGAATGTCCCATTTTGGCTTTTGCAAGGTCGGCAACAGGGAGTCCCTTCCTAAAGAAGGTTCTCTCTCATTGCCACACTATCCAAGGCTGCCCCAATTGTGCTTCCTTCCTGTGGGCCTGCTCAGGCTAAGGGCAGACTCATCTCTTTCCTTCTCTGAGTCGGACCAAATCGTCTTAGTAACACCTCTTCACGGTGTTGACCATGTCTTTCACGGGGGCTGCTGCTGAGCCTTTCTCTCATCCTTTCATGGTGGAGAGAGGCAGAGAGAGGATTCTAATGATATTTACCTCAAGGGGAGAGGGCGAGTGTCATGATTATGTGATCATTCGGTATGATGTCCTTTCGACAGGAATTTGTTTGGACTTTCACGTTAAAGTGGGCCCACCATTCCCACTTGGTGGGGTCATTCAGCACCCTCATTTTGCACCTTTAACATCTCTCTCAGTATCACCTTGGAAATGTTTGAAATGGCATGAGCTCTTCCTCACGTTCCTATCAGCTGTGAATCCGGGGGCCCAACATGAACCTAACCATTGAGTGCAACACCTCTCCACGACCTGTGTTAACACTGGGGAGGCCCCTTCACCTCTAGGGTTTTTGAAGCCCTCGGGTGTTAAAATGGGAGAGTTCTATGAATTTATATTTGGGGCAGGACAAGGTCGAGAAGAGTGTGTCTCTGCTATACTTCTTCCAAAATGGAATGTCTGCCCTCTCTTCCCCATGGGTTCACATGTCACTTGTCCTTCAGGCCCACTGCCAAGGAGCCTTCCCTGATTCCCCAGTCCACACAAATCTCTGCCTCTTAGGGTCAGGGCCGTACAACCTAGCTGCCTCCTAACGTTCATCTTGCCTCTCAAGCCGATCTCAGGATGTGGGTCTCTCTTGCCCTCCTGTGGCCCCTGGGGCTGTGCCAGCCCACTGGCATGCCCCACGTGGGGTGTCTACTAGACTAGGGCATGGGTGGGGAGGCCCCGGTGTGAGGGCCCAGGCAGAGTACCTCTGCCTCCACCCTGCTCTCCTCCACAGAACTGCCCCTCCTCCTGAAGCCTGCCCCTCAACTCACACGTTCCTTATCGGACCTCACTGGCTAGTGATGACCTCACAGGCCTTCTCACAGTTTCCATGGCAGGGTAACGATGCAAACGTGCTGCTGCCCTCAGAGATACTTCCCTACCGGTTCTCCACCAGAGACCAATCTCTTTGCTTGTCTGAGAGAGAATCCCTCACCAGACCTTCTACATTTACTCTAACCTGTCCTACGTTCCCTGAGAGGGCAGTGCACGATGTACACCGAGACCGGGCATCTGTCCAAGAGGCATGGTGTACGCACAACTTCCCCTGGCTGCCACATGTTCCCTGGGGCTTGCCCAGCACATACACCTGAGCACTTTCCCAGCTGTAACGAATACCAGTGACCCGCGGCACCTTCAAGGACCCACAGTGCTCACTGCTGAGGACAAGTGAAAGGTCATCCCTGGACAAGTGTGCGGGAAGGTTCTGATCTTTATCAAAGGAGCCTTCCCCTTTGGGCTACAGGATGCTTCCATTCAGACCCTTTCCTGATGGGCCTCTTAGCAAAAGACAAGTGCGTTGTTGTTGGCGAATGGTCAATGGAGCAGTTTGAGGAAGAGGGCCACCCTTGAACCGCACCTTCAAACCCAGGCACCTCTGTGCTGTCGTGTAGACATCTAGATCGGTCCCGTCAGACACATCCCATACTGAGCGGCTGAGTACTAGGGCCGACGGTGGTGCCCTATTGATGGCAGGAGCGGAAGAACCAAGGGGGCGTGATGAAGTGCTAGTGAGACCGGAGGGCTGAGGAGATGGTGTCCCAGGAGGCTGGGTTGATGTGAGCCTAGACATGGTACTCAGAACCCGGTTCTGAGTCTCCTGATCACTCTGCCTCAGTATGTGGCCTGTTCTAATCGAGATAAAAGGATCAGAGGACTAGAGTTCCGTGTGGTTGAAACAGGCACTGTAAAAATGGGACCCAAGAGGGGTTGCCAAGGTGGGAGGGGTTCTGAACCAACTTATATTAGATTACCTTTTTGCAAAACTTGAACGATATTTCCATTAAAGCCTCACAAGTGACAGACTGCAAGAAATGTTTTCTCTGTTGTGGAAGGGAGAGATGGAGAGGATCATGCTTGCAATGACTTTTGGGTTCTACTGTTTTCCCTGGAATCGGTGAAGGGACTCCCTCATCTGCTGCAGCCGTAGGCCCTAGGAATCGCTTTTGCAGCCAGGGTCCCTTCTCCAGGGACTCAGAGAGGTGATGGGCCAAGGCTGTGTTTTGGATGTCCAGTAGATGAAAGGTCTCTGGCCAGAAACTGGGAGAGACATGAGAGAGGGAGATTCGGCCAGGAGACTGTGCACAGCAGAAGGGACTGATCACTTTTGATTTTCTTTGCAGCAGCAGCGGCTCCCGTTTCTCCTCGTACAGCTGGTCACTGCCACGTCCTCAACCGAGGGTGTGGGGAAACACAGTTGGGCTGCCATGGGGAGACATACTGCCAGGCTGGTGGCTACCGGGCCTACGGGGATGTTCCTTCGGCCACGCCAGCAAAGGTGGAAGCGGAGCAGGAGCCAGTCGCCAGACGTGCGCCCAAGAGAAAGCGCGCTCCGCAAGAGTCGGACGAAGATCTTTGCTCCCGACCCAAAATCCGGCCATTGTAGCATGGTGCCAGGAGGCGGACTCCACAGAATCTTGCTGGCTGAGCCATTCTCAAGAGAGGGCCATGGCAAAGCTCACAAGGTTACCACCCGACCCCCCCCCACAACCCCCATTTCCTGCTCCCCGAAGCAAGAACAGGATGGAGAGTCAAGCAGCACGCACCCTGCCCCGAGGTTCACATGCTCCTTTATTCCCAGCCCCTTCTGTCCCCAGTGGCGTTCCCTACTGCTCGGCAAAGTGTTTTTCTGTTACAGATTTCTAAAGGTCGCCACAGCTCAGACTTAGGTCACTACCCCTGTGCTAGGCACTCCTGCCACCCGGGAAAGGTTCCAAAGGTGGAGCAGCTCCAGCGGGTGCCAGGGATCAGAGCAAAAACTTGAGAGGCTGGGGATGAAGGAGTTTGGGCACAGTCCCTAAAGCATCTCAGTGGTTGAGCTTCTGTGAGAAGGCACATCCCCACTGTGTGGGGAGGTGGTGGGGGGAAGGGGTCCCTAGAGGAGGCAGCTAGGGGGAGGGCCTGAGGCTGGAAATGGGGAATGGCGTGCGGCCTCTGAGCGAGCACAGGCACTTAGCCCTTGAGGTTTCTGGGAAAGCTAGAGCCACAAGGGCCACGAGAGAAGGCAAGTGGAGCAGCAGAAGCCAGGTGCCAGATCTCTCCTCAGAACCTATACTTCTCCACGAGGCCGGGCCTTCCACACTGAGGTAGGAGCGATCCTGGCCAGAAGGACAGCCAGCGGCAGCTCTGGGAGGAAGGGTGCTGCACTGGGGGCTCTGCTGCCATGGAAATGACTTCATTTCCTTCCACCCAAATACCGTACGGACTGGGTTCCTGCTCTGGTGAGTAAAAGGGTCGCTGACTCTCCCCAGAAGGTTGTTCAGTTCACATCCCCAAAGTCCCTCTATTCGGGCCCTGGGGGGCGTGTAGCAACTCCTGAGGGCGCTCTTTCCTGAGGCTGGCTGACCGAAGTGGGGGAGGTTCCTGATAGGTCCCAGGTGCTGGTTGAAGTCCCCAGAGAATGGTCATGAAGGCTGGAGAGTCAAGTAGGTGGAGAGAGAAGGCCGGGGGCAGAGGGCCCCTACCTGAATCCAGAGCTCACAAGGTTATTACCCCCCACCATTTCCAGAAACTATCTCTTCCCCCATACCAGCCCCAATGGCCCGGTACCGGGAAACCGGGAGCCCAGAGCACTTGTGGCCACAGAGACACTCGCACGCAGCCCTCGGCGTGGGCTGGGCCTGCTGCAGGCGGATGGGGACGAGGTGTGCTCCCGGGAGGCCTCGGGCTGAAGGTGGCCCCCTGAGAGAAGCACCCCAGCTTGGACAGGAAGTTTAGAGGCGGGGGAGAGCAACCTAGGGCGCCCCCTCAGAGCAGTGGGAGTGGGAAGAGGGCCGGGGGCAGAGGGCACCCGCGATGGGAGGCCAGTGGGCTCTCAGGAGAGGCCAGCTGAGCCCGCGGGACCTGCCTCTGAGCAGGGGCCGGGAGGGCAGTGCTGCCCTGTGGCTTCCGGGCTTCGTGGATCACGGCTCTCCGCACACGGGTCGTAGGGTCCTCTGACCCTGTATCGCCTCCCTCACCCAGGGCCCCTCGCGAGGCCGTGCCGCTGGGTGGCCTGTGTCGACGGGCACAACCCCATCACCCGCCCCTCTCAGACCCGCCGCCTCTGCCCGCCTGCCTGGCCCTGTGCAGCTTGCGACCCGGGGGGCCTCGAGGGTCCCCGCGCACTCAGCCAGCGGCCTCTGCTGGGTCTGCTGCTCCTGCTGGGTCTGCTGCTGTGGCCGGTAACCCGTGTGCACACCACGCCGGCCACCTCCAGCACCCCAAGTCCGCGGGAGCGCACGCGGGCCCTGATGCGGGACTTCCCGCTTGTGGACGGGTGGCTGCAGTGTGTGAGGGCTGCTTGGGGCCGTTGGGGGCCTAGCCTGGACCTGGGCAGCGGAGGAGGTCCGGAGGTGCCCACACAAGCGTGGTGTGAGGCTCCCTCAGGCTGCCCCAGGCCAGGCAATGTATCCTGCCTGATCCCAAGACCTAAGGGGCCCACCCACTTGCCTTGACCTCCCTCCAGCCACAACGACATGCCCCTGGTCCTGAGGCAGTTGCACCACAATGGGCTCCAGGCTGTTAATCTGCGCAAGTTCAGCCACGGCCACACCAGCTTGGACGGGCTGAAAGACGGTCTCGTGGGTGCGCAGGCACCAAGGGGACACACAAGGTGTCCCCGTGGCTGCTGGGGAATAGTGGGGTAGTTTGGGGGCCTCCGAGACCACAGGTTAGGCACATTGGAACTATGTTACCATAGTGACCTAGAAAGTGCCATGCCATGGATGCTGGGGGCTACAGGGGTCACCGTGAGCCACCCTGACGGGCATCCAAGTACCACAGACAAAAACAATGCGTTACAGGTGACTTCTGGGCACAGTGAGCGCTGTGCCAGCTGAGGAGGCGATGAGAAGCCCAAGGAGTTCCAAGCCCCAAACCAAGCCCTGGCCTTCCCTCACTTCTGGTCAGCCTACGTCCCACGCCAGACCCACCAACGGGATGCCGTGCGCCTCACCCCGGAGCAAATCGACCTCATCCGCCTCACGTGTGCCTCCTATTCTGCGCTGGAGCTTGTGACCTCAGTTAAAGGTACACGGGGGACTTCCCTGGTAGTCCAGAGGTTAGGACTCCACGCTTCCACTGCAGGGGGCTCGGGTTGGATCCCCGCTCACCGGGGAAGAGGCTCAGGTTCAAGGGCTCCTGCTTTGAACCATCTTCTACTCAACATGTAGAAAACAAAGCCTTGATCTGCCCTCCTAAGCCTTGTCCTCTCTCTCCAATTATGGAGTCAACAGACACTTACTGAGCCTCTAAGGTATGTCAAGCACTGGTAGGCACTGGACATAACCTGATGAGACAGGAGGGAAAGGTTCAGTAGAACACAGGGTTATAGAAAAGGCACTTAAAAATATGTGAGAAATTCAAACTGTGTATGGTGCTATGAAGGAGCAGTTATGTAAGGCTGTGGGAGTCTACGTCAGCAGGAAAGAGATGGATGCGGCTTGAGGAGGGCCTCCCTTAAGAAATAAACTCTGGGGACTACCCTGGTGGTGCAGTGGTACAGAATCCGCCTGCCAACACTATTTACGGTGGCCAGGACAGGGAAGCAACCAAAGTGTCCATCGAGAGACGAACAGATAAAGAAGATGTGGCACATATATACAATGGACTCTTACTCCGCCATAAAAGGAAATGAAACTGAGTTATTTGTAGTGAGGTGGATGGACCTAGAGTCTGTCATACAGAGTGAAGTAAGTCACAAAGAGGAAATCAAATACCGTATGCTAATACATATATATGGAATCTAAAAAAAAAAAAAGGTTCTAATGAACCTAGGGGCAGGGCAAGAATAAAGACGCAGACATTGAGAATGGACTTGAGGACTCGGGGAAGGGGAAGGGTAAGCTGGGAGGCAGTAAGAGAGTAGCATTGACAAATATACAATACCAAATGTAAAATACCTGGCTAGTGGGAAGCAGCTGCACAGCACAGGAAGATCAGCTCAGTGCCTTGCAACCACCTAGAGGGGTGGGATCAGGAGGGTGGGAGGGAGATGCAGGAGGGAGGGGATGTGGGGATATACGTATGCATGCAGCTGATTCCCTTTGTTATACAGCAGAAACTGACACACCAGCGTAGAGCAATTATACTCCAACAGACGTTTAAAAACAAAAACAAAAAAAACAATCCACCTGTCAAGCAGGGGACACGGGTCGGCTCCCTGGTCCAGGAAGCTCCCACATGCCGCGGAGCCAGTAAGCCCGCGAGCCACCACTACCGAGTCCACGTGCCACAATTAGTGAGGACCGCGTGCTCAGAGCCCGTGCTCCGCAACATGAGAAGCCACTGCACTGAGAAGCCCGTGCACCGCAAAGAAGAGTAGCCCCGGCTCGCCGCAACTACAGAAAGCCCGCGCCCGGCAACGAAAACCCAACGCAACGAAAAATAAATAAATAAATAAATTCATTCATTAAACAAATAATCAAAAGTTATATTAAAAAAAAGAAAGAAACGAAAAGCAAAAATCTCTGCTGGGAATTCCCCGGTGCTCCGGTGGTCTAGTGGTTAGGACCCCGGGCCTCCACGTCAGGGGGCCCGGGTTCAATCCCTGGTTGGGGAACTGAGATCATGCAAGCTGGCATCGCAGCCCAATTAAAAATGCAATAAAATAAAATATAACTAAATAAAACAAGAAAGCATCTCTGATTCAATGTCTAAAGGGTGAGAAGGTGTTTATCGGGCCAGTATGTGGGCAGAAAACGTTTCCCATTTCAGTAAGTAGCACCTCCATTTACCCAATTACACACCCTTAACCCACATTCCACCCATCCAATTCATCACTAACTCCTATTCACCTCCAAGCCATCACTAACCTTCCAAATAGGACTCTAACCTGCCTGCTTTACTCTACCTCCAAGGCCACCACTGTGCACAAAGCCAGTCTCCTAATGAGTCTCCCCAAATCCAGTCCTGCCCCCTCCTAGCCATTCTCTTACACTAGCCAGTATGGTGTCTGAAAAAGGCATCTCTGCCAACCCCACTTCTCTCTTTATACCCTGCAATGGCTTCCCACCAAGTTTACGATCAATCCCAAACAGATGATGGACTGCAGGCTGAAAGACAACAAGGAGGTAGGGAGGGTGTCAGGTTAGAAAGAGGGATGAAGGCTCTGGACAAACAGCGAAAAGGGCTGAAAAGAAAATGATCAGCACTTGCACAACAGTCCTGATGCAGGCAGGAAAAATGCAGCAATAGTGAAGGCATACCAATAGCCTCTTTTGATTTCTGCAATGCCCTTTGCAGTTCCCCACGTGCTTCATTGATAACTGTGATTCTCAAACCTAGCTGTACATTAGAATCATCTGGGGACATTTGAAAAACTACCAATGGCCAGGCCTCACCCTAAACCAATTACATCACAATATACAGTTAACTGGGGCAGGAATTTTGTCGGTGTCGTTCACTGGACATATGAAAAGTAAGTGGCACATACATGCTGCTCAGAAAATAGTTCCTGAATGAAGGAAGGAAGGAAGGAAGGAAGGAATGCACCACTATCACCTGAGATCCAAGGAAGAATTCTTTTCAAACCTTAGGGAGTCACCAGGCAACGACAGTTACCATGGCAGCCGTGGGAAACACAATACCAAGTGACACTAACACTCCCAGGAGCCCACACTGGTTTCCACAGTAAGTAAACCTTTCTCGTTTCTAAAGGACTATACTGGGAAATACGCATCTCAGTAACAGCTAGAGGTTACTCAATGTCTGCTGGGAGCAGGAGGAAAAGACAAGGGCCTTACACACTATCGAAAGCCACGACAGGAAGAAACTAGGGGCCACGGGCAGAGACAGACAGGCTCCGACAGGCTCCAATCTCTGTGACATTCCTAGGTGATCCCATTGGAAGGGCTTGAGCACGAGAAAGCAGCCACTAACCAGCTACCCTGTCTCAGATATTTGGAGAAAGTCAATGCAAATACATACCTAGGCATTATTCCTTTCTGATCATTCTTTCAGTGTATCCTTTCGGGCTTTGTGCAAAGCGATTCTTTGTTTGGTACCTGAAAAAGGAGTGGCACGTGTCAACGGATGAAACATGTCAGAGCAGACCTCCAAGGAGCTCTGCAGCTCACGAACGAGGAGCTCCGAGTCCTGGGAAAGAATCGTGAAAGTAGTGTAGAATCACAAGATCTTAGAGCATCCTTTATATCAGCCCCCCCCTCTATCATATCACCAATCAGTGGGCATCAGTCTATACAGGAACTCTTGGACTCTGCAGTGACAGACAACCCAGCACTCTCTAGACAGATCAAGGCATTGCTCGTTGCTACAGCAGTCTATATCAAATTCACAATCTGACTCCCTGGCACCCATCACTCCCAGGCTGCCTTCTGGAATGGGACACCCCAGGGCACACCTCATCTCTTTTCCATCTGGCACATTTCCCAAACACATGAGGACAATGTTGTTCTTCCTAAAGTTCTCTTTAGGAAGAGAACTTTAGGGCTCCCACGTCACCCTCCTAAATCACTCCTTCCTGTGTTTAGGACTTTCAGGAGCCCCCAAGGGTTTCGTACCCCAAGGACATGACAAGCATTGGCATCAACGTGCCTGCTACAGATTCTGGGAAAGGGGCAGGGCCACACAACAGTCTGGCAAATGTGACTGACTACCTGACGTGAGAGTACATCGGACAACGCCTCTCTTCAGTCCTCAGCCTCTATCCAAGGTTTCTCCATAGCACACTATTGACATTTTGGGCCAGCTCATTCTTTTGGGGTGGTGGGGAAAGGCTGTCCTGTGCCTTGTACGATATGTGGTACCATCCTGGCCTCTACCCACTAGATGCCTGCAGCACCGCCCCGACCAGATGTGAACCAAGGAAAATGTCTCCAGCCATTGTCAAACGTGCTGGGGGAAGGGTGAGGGCAACATCACCCTCACTCAAGAGCCACTGCTCTATCCCATGGCGCTGTTCACCCATGAGTACTCAAAACGCTCTCCTCTGCTGGCTTAACAGCTAACCCTCCAGAAAGTCTATCGTGTATCAAAATGCTATAGGAAATTGAATAGTATTTATCTCTATAACGGTATCTCCTGACACCAAAGGAATACTCTTTCTCCAGAGGTTAAGAACCTCCCAGGTGCTTAATCCGCATTTACCTTATCTCCTACCCCAGGCACTGGAAATGACAGAAATGATCTGACACCCATTTTCGGGACCCGTTCAAGAAGTACCAGTAGTGTAAGGCTTTCTGGCAACCTGAACAACCGAACTCACGTAGAATATCCTGCCTGACCCTGGCTTTGTGAGACAAGCCGCAAACCTGTAGCAGGACCCTCCTCGCTGCTATTTACGGAATCGGGGTAGCTGACTGGAAAGCCGGTGGAGGTGAACAAGCCAAGAAAGCAGTGGGCTCAGCATGAGAAGCTGGAAAGGGTGACAAGGGAGGGGAGAATGAGCCTCAGCTGAAAACAAAGGGGAAAAGTACCAAGCGATGAGTTCTCTTGACTGAAGAGAAGATACGCTGAAGGCCATCAGCTTGCCCTCGGGGCCGCCCTCAGCTCTCTGGGGAGCTCTAAGGGAAGGGTGAGCCTGGATCTAGGACTCCGGACTCCTGGTGTCAGCCCCCAGGCCTGACCATTCACTCAGACTCTCAATAAATAACTTGTATTCAAAGACCTTGCACGGGGACCCCATCTGGGAAAACATCGCCACATCCTCATAAGTTACAGGGGGAGACCCGAACTGGCCAAGCCATGACAGGAGCTGTGAGGGTGACAAAAGAGCATTGCAGGGATCCGACATCGGATCACCACAAGCCCTCCGCCCTCCTGGCTCCTAATGCCAGGGCCCCATCACCGCGTATCCTCGGACCCCCGTCCTGCCTCCATCGCGCACCCTTCCCCAAGGTTGGCCGGGGCCTGGAGTCACCAGCCCCTGTTCGGACCTACCCACCTCGCCGCTGCTGAGCTCTACACATCCCGCTCCTTCCACACGCTTCGCCAATTCCGTGGCCCTGACTGAGCCGCGCCAGCCACCGACCGCCAGAACTTGGCGCGCCCGTGAAGTCACTGTCGTGCGCCTCTCCCGCAGCAAGGGGAATATGGCTCTGGCACCCCGGCTGCGGCTCTTGTCGCTCGTGGCTCGATTGCTTCTGGCGCTTCGCCGGGACCTCACGATCCGCGGTCCCAACGAGCCCCGGCCCGTGGTGCGCATCCCGCGGGCTCTACAGTGGCGGCAGGAAGAGCGGCAGAGCGGGCAGCGGAGCCCCCCGCGACCGGTGCTGGTGCGACCCGGGCCGCTGCTGACCTCCGCGTGGCGGCCCGAGTTGAACCAGCCGGTACGCCTCACGCTGGGCCCTTGTCAGCCCGCGCCACTAGGCTTCGCGCGGCTGGAAGAATTGCCGCGCCCACGAGGACCAATTCTCAACATGTAGAAAACAAAAATAAAGCCTTGATCTTCCCTCCTAAGCCTTGTCCTCTGTCTCCAATTAGGGATTCAACAGACACTTACTGAGCCCCTAAGATATGCCAAGCACTGGCAGGCACTGGAGATAAAATGATGAGGCAGGAGGGAAAGGATTAGTAGAACAGAGGGTTATAAAAAGGGAACTTACAAATGTCTGTGAAATTAAAACTGTGTATGGTGCTCGGAAGGAGCAGATACGTAAGGCCGTGGGAGTCTGTGTCAGCAGGGAAGAGACTGGTGGGGCTTGAGGAGGGCCTCCCTTAAGAAATAATCTCTGGGGACTTCCCTGGTGGTGCAGTGGTTCAGAATCCGCCTGCCAGCACAATTTACAGTAGCCAGGACCGGGAAGCAACCTAAGTGTCCATCGACAGACGAATAGATAAAGAAGATGTGACACATACATACCATAGAATATGACTCAGCCATAAAAGAAATGAAACTGAGCTATTTGTAGTGAGGTGGATAGACCTCGAGTCTGTCATACAGAGTGAAGTAAGTCAGGAAGAGAAAAAACAAATATCGTATGCTACCACATATATACGTATATATATATATATATATATATATATATATATATATATATATATATATATGTATATAAATGTTCTCATGAACCTAAGGGCAGGGCAGGAATAAAGATGCAGATAGAAAATGAACTTGAGGACACGGGGAGGGGGAAGGGTAAGCTGGGACGAAAGAACAGTAGCATTGACATATATACAATACCAAATGTAAAATACCTAGCTAGCGGGAAGCAGCTGCACAGCACAGGGAGTTCAGCTCAGTGCCTTACGACCACCTAGAGGGTTGGGCACAGGAGGGTGAGAGAGAGAGACGCAGGAGGGAGGGGATATGGGGATATAGGCATGCATAGAGCTGATTCACTTTGTTACACAGCAGAAACTGACACACCAGGGTAAAGCAATTACACTCCAACAAAGATGTTTAAAAACAAAAACAAAAACAAACAATCCGCCTGCCAAGGCAGGGGACACGGGTTTGCACCCTGGTCCGGGAAGGCCCCACATGCCGCGGAGCCAGTAAGCCTGCGCGCCACCTCTACCGAGCCCACGCGCCAGAACTACTGAGGACCGCGTGCATCATAGAGCCCATGCTCCGCAACATGAGAAGCCACTGCACTGAGAAGCCCAGGCACCACAACGAAGAGTAGCCCCTGCTCGCCGCAACTACCGAAAGCCCACGCGCGGCCATAAAGAACCAATGCGACCCAAAATTCATTCATTCATTCATTCATTAACCAATTAATCAAAACTTATATTAAAAAAAGAAAGAAACGAAAAGTAAAAATCTCTGCTGGGAATTCCCCGGTGGTCCAGTGGTTAGGACCCCGTGCCTCCACTTCAGGGGGCCCGGGTTCAATCCCTGGTTGGGGAACTGAGATCCTGCAAGCTGGCATCGCAGCCCAAATAAAAATGCAATAAAATAAAATATAACTAAATAAAACAAGAAAGCATCTCTGATTCAAGGTCTAAAGGGTGAGAAGGTGTTTATCGGGCCAGTATGTGGGCAGAAAACGTTTCCCATTTCAGTAAGTAGCACCTCCATTTACCCAATTACACACCCTTGACCCACATTCCCCACATCCAATTCATCACTAACTCCTATTCACCTCCAAGCCATCACTAACCTTCCAAATAGGACTCTAACCTGCCTGCTTTACTCCACCTCCAAGGCCACCACTGTGCACAAAGCCACTCTCCTAATGAGTCTCCCCAAATCTACTCCTGCCCTCTCCTAGCCATTCTCTTACAGTAGCCAGTGCGGTGTCTGAAAAAGGCATCTCTGCCAACACCACTTCTCTCTTTATACCCTGCAATGGCTTCCCACCAAGTGTAGGATCAATCCCAAACTGATGATGGACTGGAGGCTGAAAGACAAGAAGGAGGTAGGGAGGGTGTCAGGTTCGAAAGAGGGATGAACGGTCGAGGCAAACAGCGAAAAGGGCTGAAAAGAAAATGATCAGCACTTGCACAACAGTCCTGATGCAGGCAGGAAAGAAAATGCAGGAAGAGTGAAGGCATACAAATAGCCACTTTTTATTTCTGCAATGCCTTTGCAATTCCCAAAATGCTTCATCGATAACTGTGATTCTCAAACCTCGCTGTACATGAGAATCATCTGGAGAGATTTTAAACGCTACCAATGGCCAGGCCTCACCCCAAGCCAATTAAATCAGCATAGACATTTCACTGTATTTCATTTTATTCCCTGCCCCCAAACATCCATTTAGACCCAGGAGAAGGAGAAGGGGATGTGAGTAGCAATAGAGAGAAATTTTCTGCACAACAATGGCCATGGCAAGCTTAGGCGCTTTGGGTGAAATCTCTCTGGGAAGTACTGGCAGTGGAGGAAAAAGCCAAACTGACACACAAGTATTGCCTGGTGTGCATTTCCAGCCTCTGCCTTCTTTCTCATCTCTTGGTGGCAGGTGGAGGAAGTGGAGAAAAGGTGAAACTTCTTTATAAACCGGCAGAAGGTTATAGCATCCTCTCACTATCTCTGCATAGGTTCTAGTCTGTGCAGCACTACAGAAGCTTTGCCCAAAGTAATGAACAGTTGAAAGTCAAATGTAATACTTCATCAGACGACTTAAAAATGCTTGCACACTGGAAAGAATTGCAGAGAACACAAATGGACCCAGAACAACCTTTGCCAAAAGAGAATAGTGTGCTCAATGTACAGCCATAGCTCTTTTCCACATGAGCAAACAGTCAGGAGGATAAAAGAACTTGGTCAAACTCACACAAGTAAGTAGGACAGAATCTGGTCTGTCTGTCCTAAGCGTTGTGTTCTTTAACCACCAGGCTAGCTTTTCTCAGATCTGATTCATGCATACTGTAACCATATACCTCTGTTTGCCTCGAATCTTCCCTGTTTATACGTATGCCTGCTGCCGTTTTAAATACGGCCCACTTGGACTCCCCAAAGCAACCGAGAAGACACAATCATTTGGTCACTCTATACATGGACCACTGTGGTGGGGCTGCCCAGGAAGCTTATTTAAAAAGTGCAGCTTAGGGCTTCCCTGGTGGCGCAGTGGTTCAGAGTCCGCCTGCCGATGCAGGGCACACGGGTTCATGCCCCGGTCCGGGAAGATCCCACATGCCGCGGAGCAGCTGGCTCCGTGGGCCATGGCCGCTGAGCCTGCACTCCGCAACGGGAAAGACCACAACAGTGAGAGGCCCACGCACCACACACACACACACACACACACACACACACACACACACACACACACACACACACACACACACACACACACACACACAAGTTGCAGCTTCCTGAGCCCTACTCCACATCTAGATAAGTTTTCTGAGGGTTGTCTCAAGAATCCAGGTACAAGTCTTTTTAAGTGCTTTTGTGGAACTCCCCAGGTGAGTCTCTCACTCTCCGAAGTTAAGAAACCGTTTATTCGGCCTCCCCCAGATGCCCAGCCAGGTCCTGTTAAGGTTGGAGTCCCCGCACCACATCACAGGGATGCTCCCAGCCAAGTCATCTCTGGAGCCTTGGAGAAGCTGAATGGTCTCATGCTGGCCCACCTGCCACGACAAACCTCCTCCAGAGCATTCCCCTTCACACTTCACCTTCTACCACTCCCAAAGGCAGTCTGCTCCAATGAGGCCTGACTTTGTCTGTCCTAACGGGTACCCGCTGATTCAAGCACTTTAGGAGAACAAGGTGCTGTGCTTCTCAACCAGGGTGGCCCAACCTCTAAAATGGTAGTCCAAGCAGTCTCTACCTCCTGGGCACATCCCCTCTGCAACAGCCCAAGCACACGAATGTCCCATCTTTGCTTTCTCAAGGTCGGCAACAGGGAGTCCCCTCCTAAAGAAGGTTCTCTCTCATTGCCACACTATCCAAGGCTGCCCCAAATGTGCTTCCTCCCTGTGGGCCTGCTCAGGCTAAGGGCAGAGTCATCTCTTTCGTCTCTGAGTCGGACCAAATCGTCTTAGTAACACCTCTTCACGGTGTTGACCATGTCTTTCACGGGGGCTGCTGCTGAGCCTTTCTCTCATCCTTTCATGGTGGAGAGAGAGAGGGGATTCTAATGATTCTTAACTCTAGGGGAGAGGGCGAGTGTCATGATTATGTGATCATTCGGTACGATGTCCTTTCGACAGGAATTTGTTTTGACTTTCACGTTCAAGTGGGCCCACCATTCCCACTTTGTGAGGTCATTCAGCACCCTCATTTTGCACCTTTAACATCTCTCTCAGTATCACCTTGGAAATGTTTGAAACGGCATGAGTTTGTCCTCACGTTCCTATCAGCTGGGAATCCGGGGCCCCAACATGAACCTAACCATTGAGCGCAACACCTCTCCACGACCTGTGTAACACTGGGTAGGCCCCTTCACCTCTCGGGTTTTTGAAGCCCTCGGGTGTAAAAATGGGAGGGTTCTATGAATCTATATTTGGGGCAGGACAAGGTCGAGAAGAGTGTGTCTCTGCTTTTATTCTTCCAAAATGGAATGTCTGCCCTCTCTTCCCCATGGGTTCACATGTCACTTGTCTTTCAGGCCCACTGCCAAGGAGCCTTCCCTGATTCCCCAGTCCACACAAATCTCTGCCTCTTAGGGTCAGCGCCGTACAACCTAGCTGCCTCCTAACGTTCATCTTGCCTCTCAAGCCGATCTCAGGATGTGGGTCTCTCTTGCCCTCCTGTGGCCCCTGGGGCTGTGCCAGCCCACCGGCACGCCCCACGTGGGGTGTCTACTAGACTAGGGCATGGGTGGGGAGGCCCCGGTGTGAGGGCCCAGGCAGAGTACCTCTGCCTCCACCCTGCTCTCCTCCACAGAACTGCCCCTCCTCCTCAAGCCTGACCCCCAAGTCACAGGTTCCATACGATGACCTCACTGGCTAGTGAGGACCTCTCCGGCATTCCACAGTTTCCATGGCAGTGTAACTGTGCAAACAAAGTTTGCTGCCCTCAGAGAAACTTCCCTACTGGTTCTCCACCAGAGACCAATCTCTTTGGTTGTCTGAGAGAGAATGTGTGACCGGATCCTCTACACATATTCCAACCTGTGCTCTGTTCCCTGGCTGGGCGGTGCAGGAGGAACAGCGAGACCGGGCATGTGCGGAACAGGCCTGGGGTACACACAACCTCACCTGGCTGCCACGTGTTTCTGTGGCTCTTGCCCACTACGTACACCCGAGTCCTTTCCCAGATGTAAGTAATACCAGTGACCTGGGACACCTTCAGGGTCCCACAGTGCTCACTGCTGAGGACAAGTGAAAGGTCAGCCCCGGACTAGTGTGCAGGAAGCTTCTGATCTTTATAAATATAGCCTTCCGCTTTGGGCTACAGGATGCTTCCATTCAGACCCTTTCCTGATGGGCCTCTTAGCAAAAGAGAAGTGCGTTGTTGTGGGAAAGTGGTAAATGGAGCAGTTTGAGGAAGAGGGCCACTCCTGAACCACACCTTCAAACCCAGGCACCTCTGTGCTGGCACGGAGACATCGAGATCGGTCCCCTCAGACACATCCCATACTGAGCTGCTGAGTACTAGGGGAGACGGTGGTGCCATAGTCATGGGAAGGATGGAAGAACCAAGGGGCGGGGGGTGATGAAGTGCTAGTGAGACCGGAGGGCTGAGGAGATGGTGCCCCAGGAGGCTGGGTTGATGTGAGCCTACATATGGTACCCAGAAGCCGGGTTCTGAGTCTCCTGTTCACTCTGCCTCAGTAGTGGACCTCGTGCTACTCTAGAGACAAGGATCCCAGGGCGAGAGTTCAGTGTGTTTGAAACAGGCAGTATACATGGGGCCCAAGAGGGGTGGCCAAGGTGGGAGTGGTCCTGAACCAAGTTATATTAGATGATTGTTTTCGAAATCTTGAAAGGCATTTCCATGAAAGCCTCAGAAATGACAGACAGCAAGAAATGGTTGGTTTCTCTGTTGTGGAAGGGACAGATGGAGAGGATCATGAGTGCAATGACTTTCGGGTTCTACTGTTTTCCCTGGAAACGGTGAAGAGACTTCCTCATGTGCTGCAGCCGTAGGCTCCAGGAATTGCCTTTGCAGCCAGTTTCCCTTCTCCAGGGACTCAGAGAGGTGATGGGCCAAGGCTGTGTTTTGGATGTCCAGGAGATGAAAGGTCTTCGGCCAGAAACTGGGAGAGACTTGAGACAGGGAAATCCTGCCAGGAGACTGTGTACAGCCGAAGGGACTGATCACTTCTGATTTTCTTTGCAGCAGCAGCGGCTCCCGTTTCTCCTCCGACACCTGGTCACTACCACGTCCTCTACCGGGGATGTGAAGAAACGCAGTTGGGCTGGCACGGGGAGACCTACTGCCTGGCCGGTGGCTACCGGGCCTACGGGGACGTTCCTTTGGCCACACCAGCAAAGGTGGAAGCCGAGAAGCCAGTCCCCAGACGAGCTCTGAAGAGAAAGCGTGCTCCGGAGGAGTTGGACGAAGATCTCCGCTGCTCCAGACCAAAAATCCGGCGATTGCAGGAGTCAAGCAGCTTACTAGGATTACAAGGTGCTGTGATTCTCAAGCAGAGTGGCCCCACCTCTGGGCACATCCCCTCTGCAACAGCCCAAGTACACGAATGTCCCATTTTGGCTTTTGCAAGGTCGGCAACAGGGAGTCCCTTCCTAAAGAAGGTTCTCTCTCATTGCCACACTATCCAAGGCTGCCCCAATTGTGCTTCCTTCCTGTGGGCCTGCTCAGGCTAAGGGCAGACTCATCTCTTTCCTTCTCTGAGTCGGACCAAATCGTCTTAGTAACACCTCTTCACGGTGTTGACCATGTCTTTCACGGGGGCTGCTGCTGAGCCTTTCTCTCATCCTTTCATGGTGGAGAGAGGCAGAGAGAGGATTCTAATGATATTTACCTCAAGGGGAGAGGGCGAGTGTCATGATTATGTGATCATTCGGTATGATGTCCTTTCGACAGGAATTTGTTTGGACTTTCACGTTAAAGTGGGCCCACCATTCCCACTTGGTGGGGTCATTCAGCACCCTCATTTTGCACCTTTAACATCTCTCTCAGTATCACCTTGGAAATGTTTGAAATGGCATGAGCTCTTCCTCACGTTCCTATCAGCTGTGAATCCGGGGGCCCAACATGAACCTAACCATTGAGTGCAACACCTCTCCACGACCTGTGTTAACACTGGGGAGGCCCCTTCACCTCTAGGGTTTTTGAAGCCCTCGGGTGTTAAAATGGGAGAGTTCTATGAATTTATATTTGGGGCAGGACAAGGTCGAGAAGAGTGTGTCTCTGCTATACTTCTTCCAAAATGGAATGTCTGCCCTCTCTTCCCCATGGGTTCACATGTCACTTGTCCTTCAGGCCCACTGCCAAGGAGCCTTCCCTGATTCCCCAGTCCACACAAATCTCTGCCTCTTAGGGTCAGGGCCGTACAACCTAGCTGCCTCCTAACGTTCATCTTGCCTCTCAAGCCGATCTCAGGATGTGGGTCTCTCTTGCCCTCCTGTGGCCCCTGGGGCTGTGCCAGCCCACTGGCATGCCCCACGTGGGGTGTCTACTAGACTAGGGCATGGGTGGGGAGGCCCCGGTGTGAGGGCCCAGGCAGAGTACCTCTGCCTCCACCCTGCTCTCCTCCACAGAACTGCCCCTCCTCCTGAAGCCTGCCCCTCAACTCACACGTTCCTTATCGGACCTCACTGGCTAGTGATGACCTCACAGGCCTTCTCACAGTTTCCATGGCAGGGTAACGATGCAAACGTGCTGCTGCCCTCAGAGATACTTCCCTACCGGTTCTCCACCAGAGACCAATCTCTTTGCTTGTCTGAGAGAGAATCCCTCACCAGACCTTCTACATTTACTCTAACCTGTCCTACATTCCCTGAGAGGGCAGTGCACGATGTACACCGAGACCGGGCATCTGTCCAAGAGGCATGGTGTACGCACAACTTCCCCTGGCTGCCACATGTTCCCTGGGGCTTGCCCAGCACATACACCTGAGCACTTTCCCAGCTGTAACGAATACCAGTGACCCGCGGCACCTTCAAGGACCCACAGTGCTCACTGCTGAGGACAAGTGAAAGGTCATCCCTGGACAAGTGTGCGGGAAGGTTCTGATCTTTATCAAAGGAGCCTTCCCCTTTGGGCTACAGGATGCTTCCATTCAGACCCTTTCCTGATGGGCCTCTTAGCAAAAGACAAGTGCGTTGTTGTTGGCGAATGGTCAATGGAGCAGTTTGAGGAAGAGGGCCACCCTTGAACCGCACCTTCAAACCCAGGCACCTCTGTGCTGTCGTGTAGACATCTAGATCGGTCCCGTCAGACACATCCCATACTGAGCGGCTGAGTACTAGGGCCGACGGTGGTGCCCTATTGATGGCAGGAGCGGAAGAACCAAGGGGGCGTGATGAAGTGCTAGTGAGACCGGAGGGCTGAGGAGATGGTGTCCCAGGAGGCTGGGTTGATGTGAGCCTAGACATGGTACTCAGAACCCGGTTCTGAGTCTCCTGATCACTCTGCCTCAGTATGTGGCCTGTTCTAATCGAGATAAAAGGATCAGAGGACTAGAGTTCCGTGTGGTTGAAACAGGCACTGTAAAAATGGGACCCAAGAGGGGTTGCCAAGGTGGGAGGGGTTCTGAACCAACTTATATTAGATTACCTTTTTGCAAAACTTGAACGATATTTCCATTAAAGCCTCACAAGTGACAGACTGCAAGAAATGTTTTCTCTGTTGTGGAAGGGAGAGATGGAGAGGATCATGCTTGCAATGACTTTTGGGTTCTACTGTTTTCCCTGGAATCGGTGAAGGGACTCCCTCATCTGCTGCAGCCGTAGGCCCTAGGAATCGCTTTTGCAGCCAGGGTCCCTTCTCCAGGGACTCAGAGAGGTGATGGGCCAAGGCTGTGTTTTGGATGTCCAGTAGATGAAAGGTCTCTGGCCAGAAACTGGGAGAGACATGAGAGAGGGAGATTCGGCCAGGAGACTGTGCACAGCAGAAGGGACTGATCACTTTTGATTTTCTTTGCAGCAGCAGCGGCTCCCGTTTCTCCTCGTACAGCTGGTCACTGCCACGTCCTCAACCGAGGGTGTGGGGAAACACAGTTGGGCTGCCATGGGGAGACATACTGCCAGGCTGGTGGCTACCGGGCCTACGGGGATGTTCCTTCGGCCACGCCAGCAAAGGTGGAAGCGGAGCAGGAGCCAGTCGCCAGACGTGCGCCCAAGAGAAAGCGCGCTCCGCAAGAGTCGGACGAAGATCTTTGCTCCCGACCCAAAATCCGGCCATTGTAGCATGGTGCCAGGAGGCGGACTCCACAGAATCTTGCTGGCTGAGCCATTCTCAAGAGAGGGCCATGGCAAAGCTCACAAGGTTACCACCCGACCCCCCCCCACAACCCCCATTTCCTGCTCCCCGAAGCAAGAACAGGATGGAGAGTCAAGCAGCACGCACCCTGCCCCGAGGTTCACATGCTCCTTTATTCCCAGCCCCTTCTGTCCCCAGTGGCGTTCCCTACTGCTCGGCAAAGTGTTTTTCTGTTACAGATTTCTAAAGGTCGCCACAGCTCAGACTTAGGTCACTACCCCTGTGCTAGGCACTCCTGCCACCCGGGAAAGGTTCCAAAGGTGGAGCAGCTCCAGCGGGTGCCAGGGATCAGAGCAAAAACTTGAGAGGCTGGGGATGAAGGAGTTTGGGCACAGTCCCTAAAGCATCTCAGTGGTTGAGCTTCTGTGAGAAGGCACATCCCCACTGTGTGGGGAGGTGGTGGGGGGAAGGGGTCCCTAGAGGAGGCAGCTAGGGGGAGGGCCTGAGGCTGGAAATGGGGAATGGCGTGCGGCCTCTGAGCGAGCACAGGCACTTAGCCCTTGAGGTTTCTGGGAAAGCTAGAGCCACAAGGGCCACGAGAGAAGGCAAGTGGAGCAGCAGAAGCCAGGTGCCAGATCTCTCCTCAGAACCTATACTTCTCCACGAGGCCGGGCCTTCCACACTGAGGTAGGAGCGATCCTGGCCAGAAGGACAGCCAGCGGCAGCTCTGGGAGGAAGGGTGCTGCACTGGGGGCTCTGCTGCCATGGAAATGACTTCATTTCCTTCCACCCAAATACCGTACGGACTGGGTTCCTGCTCTGGTGAGTAAAAGGGTCGCTGACTCTCCCCAGAAGGTTGTTCAGTTCACATCCCCAAAGTCCCTCTATTCGGGCCCTGGGGGGCGTGTAGCAACTCCTGAGGGCGCTCTTTCCTGAGGCTGGCTGACCGAAGTGGGGGAGGTTCCTGATAGGTCCCAGGTGCTGGTTGAAGTCCCCAGAGAATGGTCATGAAGGCTGGAGAGTCAAGTAGGTGGAGAGAGAAGGCCGGGGGCAGAGGGCCCCTACCTGAATCCAGAGCTCACAAGGTTATTACCCCCCACCATTTCCAGAAACTATCTCTTCCCCCATACCAGCCCCAATGGCCCGGTACCGGGAAACCGGGAGCCCAGAGCACTTGTGGCCACAGAGACACTCGCACGCAGCCCTCGGCGTGGGCTGGGCCTGCTGCAGGCGGATGGGGACGAGGTGTGCTCCCGGGAGGCCTCGGGCTGAAGGTGGCCCCCTGAGAGAAGCACCCCAGCTTGGACAGGAAGTTTAGAGGCGGGGGAGAGCAACCTAGGGCGCCCCCTCAGAGCAGTGGGAGTGGGAAGAGGGCCGGGGGCAGAGGGCACCCGCGATGGGAGGCCAGTGGGCTCTCAGGAGAGGCCAGCTGAGCCCGCGGGACCTGCCTCTGAGCAGGGGCCGGGAGGGCAGTGCTGCCCTGTGGCTTCCGGGCTTCGTGGATCACGGCTCTCCGCACACGGGTCGTAGGGTCCTCTGACCCTGTATCGCCTCCCTCACCCAGGGCCCCTCGCGAGGCCGTGCCGCTGGGTGGCCTGTGTCGACGGGCACAACCCCATCACCCGCCCCTCTCAGACCCGCCGCCTCTGCCCGCCTGCCTGGCCCTGTGCAGCTTGCGACCCGGGGGGCCTCGAGGGTCCCCGCGCACTCAGCCAGCGGCCTCTGCTGGGTCTGCTGCTCCTGCTGGGTCTGCTGCTGTGGCCGGTAACCCGTGTGCACACCACGCCGGCCACCTCCAGCACCCCAAGTCCGCGGGAGCGCACGCGGGCCCTGATGCGGGACTTCCCGCTTGTGGACGGGTGGCTGCAGTGTGTGAGGGCTGCTTGGGGCCGTTGGGGGCCTAGCCTGGACCTGGGCAGCGGAGGAGGTCCGGAGGTGCCCACACAAGCGTGGTGTGAGGCTCCCTCAGGCTGCCCCAGGCCAGGCAATGTATCCTGCCTGATCCCAAGACCTAAGGGGCCCACCCACTTGCCTTGACCTCCCTCCAGCCACAACGACATGCCCCTGGTCCTGAGGCAGTTGCACCACAATGGGCTCCAGGCTGTTAATCTGCGCAAGTTCAGCCACGGCCACACCAGCTTGGACGGGCTGAAAGACGGTCTCGTGGGTGCGCAGGCACCAAGGGGACACACAAGGTGTCCCCGTGGCTGCTGGGGAATAGTGGGGTAGTTTGGGGGCCTCCGAGACCACAGGTTAGGCACATTGGAACTATGTTACCATAGTGACCTAGAAAGTGCCATGCCATGGATGCTGGGGGCTACAGGGGTCACCGTGAGCCACCCTGACGGGCATCCAAGTACCACAGACAAAAACAATGCGTTACAGGTGACTTCTGGGCACAGTGAGCGCTGTGCCAGCTGAGGAGGCGATGAGAAGCCCAAGGAGTTCCAAGCCCCAAACCAAGCCCTGGCCTTCCCTCACTTCTGGTCAGCCTACGTCCCACGCCAGACCCACCAACGGGATGCCGTGCGCCTCACCCCGGAGCAAATCGACCTCATCCGCCTCACGTGTGCCTCCTATTCTGCGCTGGAGCTTGTGACCTCAGTTAAAGGTACACGGGGGACTTCCCTGGTAGTCCAGAGGTTAGGACTCCACGCTTCCACTGCAGGGGGCTCGGGTTGGATCCCCGCTCACCGGGGAAGAGGCTCAGGTTCAAGGGCTCCTGCTTTGAACCATCTTCTACTCAACATGTAGAAAACAAAGCCTTGATCTGCCCTCCTAAGCCTTGTCCTCTCTCTCCAATTATGGAGTCAACAGACACTTACTGAGCCTCTAAGGTATGTCAAGCACTGGTAGGCACTGGACATAACCTGATGAGACAGGAGGGAAAGGTTCAGTAGAACACAGGGTTATAGAAAAGGCACTTAAAAATATGTGAGAAATTCAAACTGTGTATGGTGCTATGAAGGAGCAGTTATGTAAGGCTGTGGGAGTCTACGTCAGCAGGAAAGAGATGGATGCGGCTTGAGGAGGGCCTCCCTTAAGAAATAAACTCTGGGGACTACCCTGGTGGTGCAGTGGTACAGAATCCGCCTGCCAACACTATTTACGGTGGCCAGGACAGGGAAGCAACCAAAGTGTCCATCGAGAGACGAACAGATAAAGAAGATGTGGCACATATATACAATGGACTCTTACTCCGCCATAAAAGGAAATGAAACTGAGTTATTTGTAGTGAGGTGGATGGACCTAGAGTCTGTCATACAGAGTGAAGTAAGTCACAAAGAGGAAATCAAATACCGTATGCTAATACATATATATGGAATCTAAAAAAAAAAAAAGGTTCTAATGAACCTAGGGGCAGGGCAAGAATAAAGACGCAGACATTGAGAATGGACTTGAGGACTCGGGGAAGGGGAAGGGTAAGCTGGGAGGCAGTAAGAGAGTAGCATTGACAAATATACAATACCAAATGTAAAATACCTGGCTAGTGGGAAGCAGCTGCACAGCACAGGAAGATCAGCTCAGTGCCTTGCAACCACCTAGAGGGGTGGGATCAGGAGGGTGGGAGGGAGATGCAGGAGGGAGGGGATGTGGGGATATACGTATGCATGCAGCTGATTCCCTTTGTTATACAGCAGAAACTGACACACCAGCGTAGAGCAATTATACTCCAACAGACGTTTAAAAACAAAAACAAAAAAAACAATCCACCTGTCAAGCAGGGGACACGGGTCGGCTCCCTGGTCCAGGAAGCTCCCACATGCCGCGGAGCCAGTAAGCCCGCGAGCCACCACTACCGAGTCCACGTGCCACAATTAGTGAGGACCGCGTGCTCAGAGCCCGTGCTCCGCAACATGAGAAGCCACTGCACTGAGAAGCCCGTGCACCGCAAAGAAGAGTAGCCCCGGCTCGCCGCAACTACAGAAAGCCCGCGCCCGGCAACGAAAACCCAACGCAACGAAAAATAAATAAATAAATAAATTCATTCATTAAACAAATAATCAAAAGTTATATTAAAAAAAAGAAAGAAACGAAAAGCAAAAATCTCTGCTGGGAATTCCCCGGTGCTCCGGTGGTCTAGTGGTTAGGACCCCGGGCCTCCACGTCAGGGGGCCCGGGTTCAATCCCTGGTTGGGGAACTGAGATCATGCAAGCTGGCATCGCAGCCCAATTAAAAATGCAATAAAATAAAATATAACTAAATAAAACAAGAAAGCATCTCTGATTCAATGTCTAAAGGGTGAGAAGGTGTTTATCGGGCCAGTATGTGGGCAGAAAACGTTTCCCATTTCAGTAAGTAGCACCTCCATTTACCCAATTACACACCCTTAACCCACATTCCACCCATCCAATTCATCACTAACTCCTATTCACCTCCAAGCCATCACTAACCTTCCAAATAGGACTCTAACCTGCCTGCTTTACTCTACCTCCAAGGCCACCACTGTGCACAAAGCCAGTCTCCTAATGAGTCTCCCCAAATCCAGTCCTGCCCCCTCCTAGCCATTCTCTTACACTAGCCAGTATGGTGTCTGAAAAAGGCATCTCTGCCAACCCCACTTCTCTCTTTATACCCTGCAATGGCTTCCCACCAAGTTTACGATCAATCCCAAACAGATGATGGACTGCAGGCTGAAAGACAACAAGGAGGTAGGGAGGGTGTCAGGTTAGAAAGAGGGATGAAGGCTCTGGACAAACAGCGAAAAGGGCTGAAAAGAAAATGATCAGCACTTGCACAACAGTCCTGATGCAGGCAGGAAAAATGCAGCAATAGTGAAGGCATACCAATAGCCTCTTTTGATTTCTGCAATGCCCTTTGCAGTTCCCCACGTGCTTCATTGATAACTGTGATTCTCAAACCTAGCTGTACATTAGAATCATCTGGGGACATTTGAAAAACTACCAATGGCCAGGCCTCACCCTAAACCAATTACATCACAATATACAGTTCACTGGGGCAGGAATTTTGTCGGTGTCGTTCACTGGACATATGAAAAGTAAGTGGCACATACATGCTGTTCAGAAAATAGTTCCTGAATGAAGGAAGGAAGGAAGGAAGGAAGGAATGCACCACTATCACCTGAGATCCAAGGAAGAATTCTTTTCAAACCTTAGGGAGTCACCAGGCAACGACAGTTACCATGGCAGCCGTGGGAAACACAATACCAAGTGACACTAACACTCCCAGGAGCCCACACTGGTTTCCACAGTAAGTAAACCTTTCTCGTTTCTAAAGGACTATACTGGGAAATACGCATCTCAGTAACAGCTAGAGGTTACTCAATGTCTGCTGGGAGCAGGAGGAAAAGACAAGGGCCTTACACACTATCGAAAGCCACGACAGGAAGAAACTAGGGGCCACGGGCAGAGACAGACAGGCTCCGACAGGCTCCAATCTCTGTGACATTCCTAGGTGATCCCATTGGAAGGGCTTGAGCACGAGAAAGCAGCCACTAACCAGCTACCCTGTCTCAGATATTTGGAGAAAGTCAATGCAAATACATACCTAGGCATTATTCCTTTCTGATCATTCTTTCAGTGTATCCTTTCGGGCTTTGTGCAAAGCGATTCTTTGTTTGGTACCTGAAAAAGGAGTGGCACGTGTCAACGGATGAAACATGTCAGAGCAGACCTCCAAGGAGCTCTGCAGCTCAAGAACGAGGAGCTCCGAGTCCTGGGAAAGAATCGTGAAAGTAGTGTAGAATCACAAGATCTTAGAGCATCCTTTATATCAGCCCCCCCCTCTATCATATCACCAATCAGTGGGCATCAGTCTATACAGGAACTCTTGGACTCTGCAGTGACAGACAACCCAGCACTCTCTAGACAGATCAAGGCATTGCTCGTTGCTACAGCAGTCTATATCAAATTCACAATCTGACTCCCTGGCACCCATCACTCCCAGGCTGCCTTCTGGAATGGGACACCCCAGGGCACACCTCATCTCTTTTCCATCTGGCACATTTCCCAAACACATGAGGACAATGTTGTTCTTCCTAAAGTTCTCTTTAGGAAGAGAACTTTAGGGCTCCCACGTCACCCTCCTAAATCACTCCTTCCTGTGTTTAGGACTTTCAGGAGCCCCCAAGGGTTTCGTACCCCAAGGACATGACAAGCATTGGCATCAACGTGCCTGCTACAGATTCTGGGAAAGGGGCAGGGCCACACAACAGTCTGGCAAATGTGACTGACTACCTGACGTGAGAGTACATCGGACAACGCCTCTCTTCAGTCCTCAGCCTCTATCCAAGGTTTCTCCATAGCACACTATTGACATTTTGGGCCAGCTCATTCTTTTGGGGTGGTGGGGAAAGGCTGTCCTGTGCCTTGTACGATATGTGGTACCATCCTGGCCTCTACCCACTAGATGCCTGCAGCACCGCCCCGACCAGATGTGAACCAAGGAAAATGTCTCCAGCCATTGTCAAACGTGCTGGGGGAAGGGTGAGGGCAACATCACCCTCACTCAAGAGCCACTGCTCTATCCCATGGCGCTGTTCACCCATGAGTACTCAAAACGCTCTCCTCTGCTGGCTTAACAGCTAACCCTCCAGAAAGTCTATCGTGTATCAAAATGCTATAGGAAATTGAATAGTATTTATCTCTATAACGGTATCTCCTGACACCAAAGGAATACTCTTTCTCCAGAGGTTAAGAACCTCCCAGGTGCTTAATCCGCATTTACCTTATCTCCTACCCCAGGCACTGGAAATGACAGAAATGATCTGACACCCATTTTCGGGACCCGTTCAAGAAGTACCAGTAGTGTAAGGCTTTCTGGCAACCTGAACAACCGAACTCACGTAGAATATCCTGCCTGACCCTGGCTTTGTGAGACAAGCCGCAAACCTGTAGCAGGACCCTCCTCGCTGCTATTTACGGAATCGGGGTAGCTGACTGGAAAGCCGGTGGAGGTGAACAAGCCAAGAAAGCAGTGGGCTCAGCATGAGAAGCTGGAAAGGGTGACAAGGGAGGGGAGAATGAGCCTCAGCTGAAAACAAAGGGGAAAAGTACCAAGCGATGAGTTCTCTTGACTGAAGAGAAGATACGCTGAAGGCCATCAGCTTGCCCTCGGGGCCGCCCTCAGCTCTCTGGGGAGCTCTAAGGGAAGGGTGAGCCTGGATCTAGGACTCCGGACTCCTGGTGTCAGCCCCCAGGCCTGACCATTCACTCAGACTCTCAATAAATAACTTGTATTCAAAGACCTTGCACGGGGACCCCATCTGGGAAAACATCGCCACATCCTCATAAGTTACAGGGGGAGACCCGAACTGGCCAAGCCATGACAGGAGCTGTGAGGGTGACAAAAGAGCATTGCAGGGATCCGACATCGGATCACCACAAGCCCTCCGCCCTCCTGGCTCCTAATGCCAGGGCCCCATCACCGCGTATCCTCGGACCCCCGTCCTGCCTCCATCGCGCACCCTTCCCCAAGGTTGGCCGGGGCCTGGAGTCACCAGCCCCTGTTCGGACCTACCCACCTCGCCGCTGCTGAGCTCTACACATCCCGCTCCTTCCACACGCTTCGCCAATTCCGTGGCCCTGACTGAGCCGCGCCAGCCACCGACCGCCAGAACTTGGCGCGCCCGTGAAGTCACTGTCGTGCGCCTCTCCCGCAGCAAGGGGAATATGGCTCTGGCACCCCGGCTGCGGCTCTTGTCGCTCGTGGCTCGATTGCTTCTGGCGCTTCGCCGGGACCTCACGATCCGCGGTCCCAACGAGCCCCGGCCCGTGGTGCGCATCCCGCGGGCTCTACAGTGGCGGCAGGAAGAGCGGCAGAGCGGGCAGCGGAGCCCCCCGCGACCGGTGCTGGTGCGACCCGGGCCGCTGCTGACCTCCGCGTGGCGGCCCGAGTTGAACCAGCCGGTACGCCTCACGCTGGGCCCTTGTCAGCCCGCGCCACTAGGCTTCGCGCGGCTGGAAGAATCGCCGCGCCCACGAGGACCAATTCTCAACATGTAGAAAACAAAAATAAAGCCTTGATCTTCCCTCCTAAGCCTTGTCCTCTGTCTCCAATTAGGGATTCAACAGACACTTACTGAGCCCCTAAGATATGCCAAGCACTGGCAGGCACTGGAGATAAAATGATGAGGCAGGAGGGAAAGGATTAGTAGAACAGAGGGTTATAAAAAGGGAACTTACAAATGTCTGTGAAATTAAAACTGTGTATGGTGCTCGGAAGGAGCAGATACGTAAGGCCGTGGGAGTCTGTGTCAGCAGGGAAGAGACTGGTGGGGCTTGAGGAGGGCCTCCCTTAAGAAATAATCTCTGGGGACTTCCCTGGTGGTGCAGTGGTTCAGAATCCGCCTGCCAGCACAATTTACAGTAGCCAGGACCGGGAAGCAACCTAAGTGTCCATCGACAGACGAATAGATAAAGAAGATGTGACACATACATACCATAGAATATGACTCAGCCATAAAAGAAATGAAACTGAGCTATTTGTAGTGAGGTGGATAGACCTCGAGTCTGTCATACAGAGTGAAGTAAGTCAGGAAGAGAAAAAACAAATATCGTATGCTACCACATATATACGTATATATATATATATATATATATATATATATATATATATATATATATATATGTATATAAATGTTCTCATGAACCTAAGGGCAGGGCAGGAATAAAGATGCAGATAGAAAATGAACTTGAGGACACGGGGAGGGGGAAGGGTAAGCTGGGACGAAAGAACAGTAGCATTGACATATATACAATACCAAATGTAAAATACCTAGCTAGCGGGAAGCAGCTGCACAGCACAGGGAGTTCAGCTCAGTGCCTTACGACCACCTAGAGGGTTGGGCACAGGAGGGTGAGAGAGAGAGACGCAGGAGGGAGGGGATATGGGGATATAGGCATGCATAGAGCTGATTCACTTTGTTACACAGCAGAAACTGACACACCAGGGTAAAGCAATTACACTCCAACAAAGATGTTTAAAAACAAAAACAAAAACAAACAATCCGCCTGCCAAGGCAGGGGACACGGGTTTGCACCCTGGTCCGGGAAGGCCCCACATGCCGCGGAGCCAGTAAGCCTGCGCGCCACCTCTACCGAGCCCACGCGCCAGAACTACTGAGGACCGCGTGCATCATAGAGCCCATGCTCCGCAACATGAGAAGCCACTGCACTGAGAAGCCCAGGCACCACAACGAAGAGTAGCCCCTGCTCGCCGCAACTACCGAAAGCCCACGCGCGGCCATAAAGAACCAATGCGACCCAAAATTCATTCATTCATTCATTCATTAACCAATTAATCAAAACTTATATTAAAAAAAGAAAGAAACGAAAAGTAAAAATCTCTGCTGGGAATTCCCCGGTGGTCCAGTGGTTAGGACCCCGTGCCTCCACTTCAGGGGGCCCGGGTTCAATCCCTGGTTGGGGAACTGAGATCCTGCAAGCTGGCATCGCAGCCCAAATAAAAATGCAATAAAATAAAATATAACTAAATAAAACAAGAAAGCATCTCTGATTCAAGGTCTAAAGGGTGAGAAGGTGTTTATCGGGCCAGTATGTGGGCAGAAAACGTTTCCCATTTCAGTAAGTAGCACCTCCATTTACCCAATTACACATCCTTGACCCACATTCCCCACATCCAATTCATCACTAACTCCTATTCACCTCCAAGCCATCACTAACCTTCCAAATAGGACTCTAACCTGCCTGCTTTACTCCACCTCCAAGGCCACCACTGTGCACAAAGCCACTCTCCTAATGAGTCTCCCCAAATCTACTCCTGCCCTCTCCTAGCCATTCTCTTACAGTAGCCAGTGCGGTGTCTGAAAAAGGCATCTCTGCCAACACCACTTCTCTCTTTATACCCTGCAATGGCTTCCCACCAAGTGTAGGATCAATCCCAAACTGATGATGGACTGGAGGCTGAAAGACAAGAAGGAGGTAGGGAGGGTGTCAGGTTCGAAAGAGGGATGAACGGTCGAGGCAAACAGCGAAAAGGGCTGAAAAGAAAATGATCAGCACTTGCACAACAGTCCTGATGCAGGCAGGAAAGAAAATGCAGGAAGAGTGAAGGCATACAAATAGCCACTTTTTATTTCTGCAATGCCTTTGCAATTCCCAAAATGCTTCATCGATAACTGTGATTCTCAAACCTCGCTGTACATGAGAATCATCTGGAGAGATTTTAAACGCTACCAATGGCCAGGCCTCACCCCAAGCCAATTAAATCAGCATAGACATTTCACTGTATTGCATTTTATTCCCTGCCCCCAAACATCCATTTAGACCCAGGAGAAGGAGAAGGGGATGTGAGTAGCAATAGAGAGAAATTTTCTGCACAACAATGGCCATGGCAAGCTTAGGCGCTTTGGGTGAAATCTCTCTGGGAAGTACTGGCAGTGGAGGAAAAAGCCAAACTGACACACAAGTATTGCCTGGTGTGCATTTCCAGCCTCTGCCTTCTTTCTCATCTCTTGGTGGCAGGTGGAGGAAGTGGAGAAAAGGTGAAACTTCTTTATAAACCGGCAGAAGGTTATAGCATCCTCTCACTATCTCTGCATAGGTTCTAGTCTGTGCAGCACTACAGAAGCTTTGCCCAAAGTAATGAACAGTTGAAAGTCAAATGTAATACTTCATCAGACGACTTAAAAATGCTTGCACACTGGAAAGAATTGCAGAGAACACAAATGGACCCAGAACAACCTTTGCCAAAAGAGAATAGTGTGCTCAATGTACAGCCATAGCTCTTTTCCACATGAGCAAACAGTCAGGAGGATAAAAGAACTTGGTCAAACTCACACAAGTAAGTAGGACAGAATCTGGTCTGTTTGTCCTAAGCGTTGTGTTCTTTAACCACCAGGCTAGCTTTTCTCAGATCTGATTCATGCATACTGTAACCATATACCTCTGTTTGCCTCGAATCTTCCCTGTTTATACGTATGCCTGCTGCCGTTTTAAATACGGCCCACTTGGACTCCCCAAAGCAACCGAGAAGACACAATCATTTGGTCACTCTATACATGGACCACTGTGGTGGGGCTGCCCAGGAAGCTTATTTAAAAAGTGCAGCTTAGGGCTTCCCTGGTGGCGCAGTGGTTCAGAGTCCGCCTGCCGATGCAGGGCACACGGGTTCATGCCCCGGTCCGGGAAGATCCCACATGCCGCGGAGCAGCTGGCTCCGTGGGCCATGGCCGCTGAGCCTGCACTTCGCAACGGGAAAGACCACAACAGTGAGAGGCTCATGCACCACACACACACACACACACACACACACACACACACACACACACACACACACACACACACACACACAAGTTGCAGCTTCCTGAGCCCTACTCCACATCTAGATAAGTTTTCTGAGGGTTGTCTCAAGAATCCAGGTACAAGTCTTTTTAAGTGCTTTTGTGGAACTCCCCAGGTGAGTCTCTCACTCTCCGAAGTTAAGAAACCGTTTATTCGGCCTCCCCCAGATGCCCAGCCAGGTCCTGTTAAGGTTGGAGTCCCCGCACCACATCACAGGGATGCTCCCAGCCAAGTCATCTCTGGAGCCTTGGAGAAGCTGAATGGTCTCATGCTGGCCCACCTGCCACGACAAACCTCCTCCAGAGCATTCCCCTTCACACTTCACCTTCTACCACTCCCAAAGGCAGTCTGCTCCAATGAGGCCTGACTTTGTCTGTCCTAATGGGTACCCGCTGATTCAAGCACTTTAGGAGAACAAGGTGCTGTGCTTCTCAACCAGGGTGGCCCAACCTCTAAAATGGTAGTCCAAGCAGTCTCTACCTCCTGGGCACATCCCCTCTGCAACAGCCCAAGTACACGAATGTCCCATCTTTGCTTTCTCAAGGTCGGCAACAGGGAGTCCCCTCCTAAAGAAGGTTCTCTCTCATTGCCACACTATCCAAGGCTGCCCCAAATGTGCTTCCTCCCTGTGGGCCTGCTCAGGCTAAGGGCAGAGTCATCTCTTTCGTCTCTGAGTCGGACCAAATCGTCTTAGTAACACCTCTTCACGGTGTTGACCATGTCTTTCACGGGGGCTGCTGCTGAGCCTTTCTCTCATCCTTTCATGGTGGAGAGAGAGAGGGGATTCTAATGATTCTTAACTCTAGGGGAGAGGGCGAGTGTCATGATTATGTGATCATTCGGTACGATGTCCTTTCGACAGGAATTTGTTTTGACTTTCACGTTCAAGTGGGCCCACCATTCCCACTTTGTGAGGTCATTCAGCACCCTCATTTTGCACCTTTAACATCTCTCTCAGTATCACCTTGGAAATGTTTGAAACGGCATGAGTTTGTCCTCACGTTCCTATCAGCTGGGAATCCGGGGCCCCAACATGAACCTAACCATTGAGCGCAACACCTCTCCACGACCTGTGTAACACTGGGTAGGCCCCTTCACCTCTCGGGTTTTTGAAGCCCTCGGGTGTAAAAATGGGAGGGTTCTATGAATCTATATTTGGGGCAGGACAAGGTCGAGAAGAGTGTGTCTCTGCTTTTATTCTTCCAAAATGGAATGTCTGCCCTCTCTTCCCCATGGGTTCACATGTCACTTGTCTTTCAGGCCCACTGCCAAGGAGCCTTCCCTGATTCCCCAGTCCACACAAATCTCTGCCTCTTAGGGTCAGCGCCGTACAACCTAGCTGCCTCCTAACGTTCATCTTGCCTCTCAAGCCGATCTCAGGATGTGGGTCTCTCTTGCCCTCCTGTGGCCCCTGGGGCTGTGCCAGCCCACCGGCACGCCCCACGTGGGGTGTCTACTAGACTAGGGCATGGGTGGGGAGGCCCCGGTGTGAGGGCCCAGGCAGAGTACCTCTGCCTCCACCCTGCTCTCCTCCACAGAACTGCCCCTCCTCCTCAAGCCTGACCCCCAAGTCACAGGTTCCATACGATGACCTCACTGGCTAGTGAGGACCTCTCCGGCATTCCACAGTTTCCATGGCAGTGTAACTGTGCAAACAAAGTTTGCTGCCCTCAGAGAAACTTCCCTACTGGTTCTCCACCAGAGACCAATCTCTTTGGTTGTCTGAGAGAGAATGTGTGACCGGATCCTCTACACATATTCCAACCTGTGCTCTGTTCCCTGGCTGGGCGGTGCAGGAGGAACAGCGAGACCGGGCATGTGCGGAACAGGCCTGGGGTACACACAACCTCACCTGGCTGCCACGTGTTTCTGTGGCTCTTGCCCACTACGTACACCCGAGTCCTTTCCCAGATGTAAGTAATACCAGTGACCTGGGACACCTTCAGGGTCCCACAGTGCTCACTGCTGAGGACAAGTGAAAGGTCAGCCCCGGACTAGTGTGCAGGAAGCTTCTGATCTTTATAAATATAGCCTTCCGCTTTGGGCTACAGGATGCTTCCATTCAGACCCTTTCCTGATGGGCCTCTTAGCAAAAGAGAAGTGCGTTGTTGTGGGAAAGTGGTAAATGGAGCAGTTTGAGGAAGAGGGCCACTCCTGAACCACACCTTCAAACCCAGGCACCTCTGTGCTGGCACGGAGACATCGAGATCGGTCCCCTCAGACACATCCCATACTGAGCTGCTGAGTACTAGGGGAGACGGTGGTGCCATAGTCATGGGAAGGATGGAAGAACCAAGGGGCGGGGGGTGATGAAGTGCTAGTGAGACCGGAGGGCTGAGGAGATGGTGCCCCAGGAGGCTGGGTTGATGTGAGCCTACATATGGTACCCAGAAGCCGGGTTCTGAGTCTCCTGTTCACTCTGCCTCAGTAGTGGACCTCGTGCTACTCTAGAGACAAGGATCCCAGGGCGAGAGTTCAGTGTGTTTGAAACAGGCAGTATACATGGGGCCCAAGAGGGGTGGCCAAGGTGGGAGTGGTCCTGAACCAAGTTATATTAGATGATTGTTTTCGAAATCTTGAAAGGCATTTCCATGAAAGCCTCAGAAATGACAGACAGCAAGAAATGGTTGGTTTCTCTGTTGTGGAAGGGACAGATGGAGAGGATCATGAGTGCAATGACTTTCGGGTTCTACTGTTTTCCCTGGAAACGGTGAAGAGACTTCCTCATGTGCTGCAGCCGTAGGCTCCAGGAATTGCCTTTGCAGCCAGTTTCCCTTCTCCAGGGACTCAGAGAGGTGATGGGCCAAGGCTGTGTTTTGGATGTCCAGGAGATGAAAGGTCTTTGGCCAGAAACTGGGAGAGACTTGAGACAGGGAAATCCTGCCAGGAGACTGTGTACAGCCGAAGGGACTGATCACTTCTGATTTTCTTTGCAGCAGCAGCGGCTCCCGTTTCTCCTCCGACACCTGGTCACTACCACGTCCTCTACCGGGGATGTGAAGAAACGCAGTTGGGCTGGCACGGGGAGACCTACTGCCTGGCTGGTGGCTACCGGGCCTACGGGGACGTTCCTTTGGCCACACCAGCAAAGGTGGAAGCCGAGAAGCCAGTCCCCAGACGAGCTCTGAAGAGAAAGCGTGCTCCGGAGGAGTTGGACGAAGATCTCCGCTGCTCCAGACCAAAAATCCGGCGATTGCAGGAGTCAAGCAGCTTACTAGGATTACAAGGTGCTGTGATTCTCAAGCAGAGTGGCCCCACCTCTGGGCACATCCCCTCTGCAACAGCCCAAGTACACGAATGTCCCATTTTGGCTTTTGCAAGGTCGGCAACAGGGAGTCCCTTCCTAAAGAAGGTTCTCTCTCATTGCCACACTATCCAAGGCTGCCCCAATTGTGCTTCCTTCCTGTGGGCCTGCTCAGGCTAAGGGCAGACTCATCTCTTTCCTTCTCTGAGTCGGACCAAATCGTCTTAGTAACACCTCTTCACGGTGTTGACCATGTCTTTCACGGGGGCTGCTGCTGAGCCTTTCTCTCATCCTTTCATGGTGGAGAGAGGCAGAGAGAGGATTCTAATGATATTTACCTCAAGGGGAGAGGGCGAGTGTCATGATTATGTGATCATTCGGTATGATGTCCTTTCGACAGGAATTTGTTTGGACTTTCACGTTAAAGTGGGCCCACCATTCCCACTTGGTGGGGTCATTCAGCACCCTCATTTTGCACCTTTAACATCTCTCTCAGTATCACCTTGGAAATGTTTGAAATGGCATGAGCTCTTCCTCACGTTCCTATCAGCTGTGAATCCGGGGGCCCAACATGAACCTAACCATTGAGTGCAACACCTCTCCACGACCTGTGTTAACACTGGGGAGGCCCCTTCACCTCTAGGGTTTTTGAAGCCCTCGGGTGTTAAAATGGGAGAGTTCTATGAATTTATATTTGGGGCAGGACAAGGTCGAGAAGAGTGTGTCTCTGCTATACTTCTTCCAAAATGGAATGTCTGCCCTCTCTTCCCCATGGGTTCACATGTCACTTGTCCTTCAGGCCCACTGCCAAGGAGCCTTCCCTGATTCCCCAGTCCACACAAATCTCTGCCTCTTAGGGTCAGGGCCGTACAACCTAGCTGCCTCCTAACGTTCATCTTGCCTCTCAAGCCGATCTCAGGATGTGGGTCTCTCTTGCCCTCCTGTGGCCCCTGGGGCTGTGCCAGCCCACTGGCATGCCCCACGTGGGGTGTCTACTAGACTAGGGCATGGGTGGGGAGGCCCCGGTGTGAGGGCCCAGGCAGAGTACCTCTGCCTCCACCCTGCTCTCCTCCACAGAACTGCCCCTCCTCCTGAAGCCTGCCCCTCAACTCACACGTTCCTTATCGGACCTCACTGGCTAGTGATGACCTCACAGGCCTTCTCACAGTTTCCATGGCAGGGTAACGATGCAAACGTGCTGCTGCCCTCAGAGATACTTCCCTACCGGTTCTCCACCAGAGACCAATCTCTTTGCTTGTCTGAGAGAGAATCCCTCACCAGACCTTCTACATTTACTCTAACCTGTCCTACGTTCCCTGAGAGGGCAGTGCACGATGTACACCGAGACCGGGCATCTGTCCAAGAGGCATGGTGTACGCACAACTTCCCCTGGCTGCCACATGTTCCCTGGGGCTTGCCCAGCACATACACCTGAGCACTTTCCCAGCTGTAACGAATACCAGTGACCCGCGGCACCTTCAAGGACCCACAGTGCTCACTGCTGAGGACAAGTGAAAGGTCATCCCTGGACAAGTGTGCGGGAAGGTTCTGATCTTTATCAAAGGAGCCTTCCCCTTTGGGCTACAGGATGCTTCCATTCAGACCCTTTCCTGATGGGCCTCTTAGCAAAAGACAAGTGCGTTGTTGTTGGCGAATGGTCAATGGAGCAGTTTGAGGAAGAGGGCCACCCTTGAACCGCACCTTCAAACCCAGGCACCTCTGTGCTGTCGTGTAGACATCTAGATCGGTCCCGTCAGACACATCCCATACTGAGCGGCTGAGTACTAGGGCCGACGGTGGTGCCCTATTGATGGCAGGAGCGGAAGAACCAAGGGGGCGTGATGAAGTGCTAGTGAGACCGGAGGGCTGAGGAGATGGTGTCCCAGGAGGCTGGGTTGATGTGAGCCTAGACATGGTACTCAGAACCCGGTTCTGAGTCTCCTGATCACTCTGCCTCAGTATGTGGCCTGTTCTAATCGAGATAAAAGGATCAGAGGACTAGAGTTCCGTGTGGTTGAAACAGGCACTGTAAAAATGGGACCCAAGAGGGGTTGCCAAGGTGGGAGGGGTTCTGAACCAACTTATATTAGATTACCTTTTTGCAAAACTTGAACGATATTTCCATTAAAGCCTCACAAGTGACAGACTGCAAGAAATGTTTTCTCTGTTGTGGAAGGGAGAGATGGAGAGGATCATGCTTGCAATGACTTTTGGGTTCTACTGTTTTCCCTGGAATCGGTGAAGGGACTCCCTCATCTGCTGCAGCCGTAGGCCCTAGGAATCGCTTTTGCAGCCAGGGTCCCTTCTCCAGGGACTCAGAGAGGTGATGGGCCAAGGCTGTGTTTTGGATGTCCAGTAGATGAAAGGTCTCTGGCCAGAAACTGGGAGAGACATGAGAGAGGGAGATTCGGCCAGGAGACTGTGCACAGCAGAAGGGACTGATCACTTTTGATTTTCTTTGCAGCAGCAGCGGCTCCCGTTTCTCCTCGTACAGCTGGTCACTGCCACGTCCTCAACCGAGGGTGTGGGGAAACGCAGTTGGGCTGCCATGGGGAGACATACTGCCGGGCTGGTGGCTACCGGGCCTACGGGGATGTTCCTTCGGCCACGCCAGCAAAGGTGGAAGCGGAGCAGGAGCCAGTCGCCAGACGTGCGCCCAAGAGAAAGCGCGCTCCGCAAGAGTCGGACGAAGATCTTTGCTCCCGACCCCAAATCCGGCCATTGTAGCATGGTGCCAGGAGGCGGACTCCACAGAATCTTGCTGGCTGAGCCATTCTCAAGAGAGGGCCATGGCAAAGCTCACAAGGTTACCACCCGACCCCCCCCCCCCACAACCCCCATTTCCTGCTCCCCGAAGCAAGAACAGGATGGAGAGTCAAGCAGCACGCACCCTGCCCCGAGGTTCACATGCTCCTTTATTCCCAGCCTCTTCTGTGCCCAGTGGCGTTCCCTACTGCTCGGCAAAGTGTTTTTCTGTTACAGATTTCTAAAGGTCGCCACAGCTCAGACTTAGGTCACTACCCCTGTGCTAGGCACTCCTGCCACCCGGGAAAGGTTCCAAAGGTGGAGCAGCTCCAGCGGGTGCCAGGGATCAGAGCAAAAACTTGAGAGGCTGGGGATGAAGGAGTTTGGGCACAGTCCCTAAAGCATCTCAATGGTTGAGCTTCTGTGAGAAGGCACATCCCCACTGTGTGGGGAGGTGGTGGGGGGAAGGGGTCCCTAGAGGAGGCAGCTAGGGGGAGGGCCTGAGGCTGGAAATGGGGAATGGCGTGCGGCCTCTGAGCGAGCACAGGCACTTAGCCCTTGAGGTTTCTGGGAAAGCTAGAGCCACAAGGGCCACGAGAGAAGGCAAGTGGAGCAGCAGAAGCCAGGTGCCAGATCTCTCCTCAGAACCTATACTTCTCCACGAGGCCGGGCCTTTCACACTGAGGTAGGAGCGATCCTGGCCAGAAGGACAGCCAGCGGCAGCTCTGGGAGGAAGGGTGCTGCACTGGGGGCTCTGCTGCCATGGAAATGACTTCATTTCCTTCCACTCAAATGCCGTATGGACTGGGTTCCTGCTCTGGTGAGTAAAAGGGTCGCTGACTCTCCCCAGAAGGTTGTTCAGTTCACATCCCCAAAGTCCCTCTATTCGGGCCGAGGGGGGCGTGTAGCAACTCCTGAGGGCACTCTTTCCTGAGGCTGGCTGACCGAAGTGGGGGAGGTTCCTGATAGGTCCCAGGTGCTGGTTGAAGTCCCCAGAGAATGGTCATGAAGGCTGGAGAGTCAAGTAGGTGGAGAGAGAAGGCCGGGGGCAGAGGGCCCCTACCTGAATCCAGAGCTCACAAGGTTATTACCCCCCACCATTTCCAGAAACTATCTCTTCCCCCATACCAGCCCCAATGGCCCGGTACCGGGAAACCGGGAGCCCAGAGCACTTGTGGCCACAGAGACACTCGCACGCAGCCCTCGGCGTGGGCTGGGCCTGCTGCAGGCGGATGGGGACGAGGTGTGCTCCCGGGAGGCCTCGGGCTGAAGGTGGCCCCCTGAGAGAAGCACCCCAGCTTGGACAGGAAGTTTAGAGGCGGGGGAGAGCAACCTAGGGCGCCCCCTCAGAGCAGTGGGAGTGGGAAGAGGGCCGGGGGCAGAGGGCACCCGCGATGGGAGGCCAGTGGGCTCTCAGGAGAGGCCAGCTGAGCCCGCGGGACCAGCCTCTGAGCAGGGGCCGGAGGGCAGTGCTGCCCTGTGGCTTCCGGGCTTCGTGGATCACGGCTCTCCGCACACGGGTCGTAGGGTCCTCTGACCCTGTATTGCCTCCCTCACTCAGGGCCCCTCGCGAGGCCGTGCCGCCGGGTGGCCTGTGTCGACGGGCACAACCCCATCACCCGCCCCTCTCAGACCCGCCGCCTCTGCCCGCCTGCCTGGCCCTGTGCAGCTTGCGACCCGGGGGGCCTCGAGGGTCACCACGCACTCAGCCAGCCGCCTCTGCTGGGTCTGCTGCTCCTGCTGGGTCTGCTGCTGCGGCCGGTAGCCCGTGTGCACACCACGCCGGCCACCTCCAGCACCCCAAGTCCGCGGGAGCGCACGCGGGCCCTGATGCGGGACTTCCCGCTTGTGGACGGGTGGCTGCAGTGTGTGAGGGCTGCTTGGGGCCGTTGGGGGCCCAGCCTGGCCCTGGGCAGCAGAGGAGGTCCGGAAGTGCCCACACAAGCGTGGTGTGAGGCTACCTCAGGCTGCCCCAGGCCAGGCAATGTATCCTGCCTGATCCCAAGACCTAAGGGGCCCACCCACTTGCCTTGACCTCCCTCCAGCCACAACGAAATGCCCCTGATCCTGAGCCAGTTGCACCACAATGGGCTCCAGGCTGTTAATCTGCGCAAGTTCAGCCACGGCCACACCAGCTTGGACGGGCTGAAAGACGGTCTCGTGGGTGCGCAGGCACCAAGGGGACACACAAGGTGTCCCCGTGGCTGCTGAGGAATAGTGGGGTAGTTTGGGGGCCTCCGAGACCACAGGTTAGGCACATTGGAACTATGTTACCATAGTGACCTAGAAAGTGCCATGCCATGGATGCTGGGGGCTACAGGGGTCACCGTGAGCCACCCTAATGGGCATCCAAGTACCACAGACAAAAACAATGCGTTACAGGTGACTTCTGGGCACAGTGAGCGCTGTGCCAGCTGAGGAGGCGATGAGAAGCCCAAGGAGTTCCAAGCCCCAAACCAAGCCCTGGCCTTCCCTCACTTCTGGTCAGCCTACGTCCCACGCCAGACCCACCAACGGGATGCCGTGTGCCTCACCCCGGAGCAAATCGACCTCATCCGCCTCACGTTGTGTCTCCTGTTCTGCGCTGGAGCTTGTGACCTCAGTTAAAGGTACACGGGGGACTTCCCTGGTAGTCCAGAGGTTAGGAATCCACGCTTCCACTGCAGGGGGCTCGGGTTGGATCCCCGCTCACCGGGGAAGAGGCTCAGGTTCAAGGGCTCCTGCTTTGAACCATCTTCTACTCAACATGTAGAAAACAAAGCCTTGATCTGCCCTCCTAAGCCTTGTCCTCTCTCTCCAATTATGGAGTCAACAGACACTTACTGAGCCCCTAAGATATGTCAAGCACTGGTAGGCACTGGACATAACCTGATGAGACAGGAGGGAAAGGTTCAGTAGAACACAGGGTTATAGAAAAGGCACTTAAAAATATGTGAGAAATTCAAACTGTGTATGGTGCTATGAAGGAGCAGTTATGTAAGGCTGTGGGAGTCTACATCAGCAGGAAAGAGATGGATGCGGCTTGAGGAGGGCTTCCCTTAAGAAATAAACTCTGGGGACTACCCTGGTGGTGAAGTGGTACAGAATCCCCCTGCCAACACTATTTACGGTGGCCAGGACAGGGAAGCAACCGAAGTGTCCATCGAGAGACGAACAGATAAAGAAGATGTGGCACATATATACAATGGACTCTTACTCCGCCATAAAAGGAAATGAAACTGAGTTATTTGTAGTGAGGTGGATAGACCCAGAGTCTGTCATACAGAGTGAAGTAAGTCACAAAGAGGAAATCAAATACCGTATGCTAATACATATATATGGAATCTAAAAAAAAAAAAAAAAGGTTCTAATGAACCTAGGGGCAGGGCAAGAATAAAGACGCAGACATAGAGAATGGACTTGAGGACTCGGGGAAGGGGAAGGGTAAGCTGGGAGGCAGTAAGAGAGTAGCATTGACAAATATACAATACCAAATGTAAAATACCTGGCTAGTGGGAAGCAGCTGCACAGCACAGGAAGATCAGCTCAGTGCCTTGCAACCACCTAGAGGGGTGGGATCAGGAGGGTGGGAGGGAGATGCAGGAGGGAGGGGATGTGGGGATATATGTATGCATGCAGCTGATTCCCTTTGTTATACAGCAGAAACTGACACACCAGCGTAGAGCAATTATACTCCAACAAAGACATTTAAAAACAAAAACAAAAAAACAATCCGCCTGCCAAGGCAGGGGACACGGGTCGGCTCCCTGGTCCAGGAAGCTCCCACATGCCGCGGAGCCAGTAAGCCCGCGAGCCACCACTACCGAGTCCACGTGCCACAATTAGTGAAGACCGCGTGCTCAGAGCCCGTGCTCCGCAACATGAGAAGCCACTGCACTGAGAAGCCCGTGCACCGCAAAGAAGAGTAGCCCCGGCTCGCTGCAACTAAAGAAAGCCCGTGCCCGGCAACGAAAACCCAGCGCAACGAAAAATAAATAAATAAATAAATTCATTCATTAAACAAATAATCAAAAGTTATATTAAAAGAAAGAAAGAGACGAAAAGCAAAAATCTCTGCTGGGAATTTCCCGGTGCTCCGGTGGTCTAGTGGTTAGGACCCCGGGCCTCCACTTCAGGGGGCCCGGGTTCAATCCCTGGTTGGGGAACTGAGATCCTGCAAGCTGGCATCGCAGCCCAATTAAAAATGCAATAAAATAAAATATAACTAAATAAAACAAGAAAGCATCTCTGATTCAAGGTGTAAAGGGTGAGAAGGTGTTTATCGGGCCAGTATGTGGGCAGAAAACGTTTCCCATTTCAGTAAGTAGCACCTCCATTTACCCAATTACACACCCTTGACCCACATTCCCCCCATCCAATTCATCACTAACTCCTATTCACCTCCAAGCCATCACTAACCTTCCAAATAGGACTCTAACCTGCCTGCTTTACTCCACCTCCAAGGCCACCACTGTGCACAAAGCCAGTCTCCTAATGAGTCTCCCCAAATCCAGTCCTGCCCCCTCCTAGCCATTCTCTTACACTAGCCAGTATGGTGTCTGAAAAAGGCATCTCTGCCAACACCACTTCTCTCTTTATACCCTGCAATGGCTTCCCACCAAGTTTACGATCAATCCCAAACAGATGATAGACTGCAGGCTGAAAGACAACAAGGAGGTAGGGAGGGTGTCAGGTTAGAAAGAGGGATGAAGGGTCTGGATGAACAGCGAAAAGGGCTGAAAAGAAAATGATCAGCACTTGCACAACAGTCCTGATGCAGGCAGGAAAAATGCAGCAATAGTGAAGGCATACCAATAGCCTCTTTTGATTTCTGCAATGCCCTTTGCAGTTCCCCACGTGCTTCATTGATAACTGTGATTCTCAAACCTAGCTGTACATTAGAATCATCTGGGGACATTTGAAAAACTACCAATGGCCAGGCCTCACCCTAAGCCAATTACATCACAATATACAGTTAACTGGGGCAGGAATTTTGTCGGTGTCGTTCACTGGACATATGAAAAGTAAGTGGCACATACATGCTGCTCAGAAAATAGTTCCTGAATGAAGGAAGGAAGGAAGGAAGGAAGGAATGCACCACTATCACCTGAGATCCAAGGAAGAATTCTTTTCAAACCTTAGGGAGTCACCAGGCAAGGACAGTTACCATGGCAGCCGTGGGAAACACAATACCAAGTGACACTAACACTCCCAGGAGCCCACACTGGTTTCCACAGTAAGTAAACCTTTCTCGTTTCTAAAGGACTATACTGGGAAATACGCATCTCAGTAACAGCTAGAGGTTACTCAATGTCTGCTGGGAGCAGGAGGAAAAGACAAGGGCCTTACACACTATCGAAAGCCACGACAGGAAGAAACTAGGGGCCACGGGCAGAGACAGACAGGCTCCGACAGGCTCCAATCTCTGTGACATTCCTAGGTGATCCCATTGGAAGGGCTCGAGGACGAGAAAGCAGCCACTAACCAGCTACCCTGTCTCAGATATTTGGAGAAAGTCAATGCAAATACATACCTAGGCATTATTCCTTTCTGATCATTCTTTCAGTGTATCCTTTCGGGCTTTGTGCAAAGCGATTCTTTGTTTGGTACCTGAAAAAGGAGTGGCACGTGTCAACGGATGAAACATGTCAGAGCAGACCTCCAAGGAGCTCTGCAGCTCAAGAACGAGGAGCTCCGAGTCCTGGGAAAGAATCGTGAAAGTAGTGTAGAATCACAAGATCTTAGAGCATCCTTTATATCAGCCCCCCCCTCTATCATATCACCAATCAGTGGGCATCAGTCTATACAGGAACTCTTGGACTCTGCAGTGACAGACAACCCAGCACTCTCTAGACAGATCAAGGCATTGCTCGTTGCTACAGCAGTCTATATCAAATTCACAATCTGACTCCCTGGCACCCATCACTCCCAGGCTGCCTTCTGGAATGGGACACCCCAGGGCACACCTCATCTCTTTTCCATCTGGCACATTTCCCAAACACATGAGGACAATGTTGTTCTTCCTAAAGTTCTCTTTAGGAAGAGAACTTTAGGGCTCCCACGTCACCCTCCTAAATCACTCCTTCCTGTGTTTAGGACTTTCAGGAGCCCCCAAGGGTTTCGTACCCCAAGGACATGACAAGCATTGGCATCAACGTGCCTGCTACAGATTCTGGGAAAGGGGCAGGGCCACACAACAGTCTGGCAAATGTGACTGACTACCTGACGTGAGAGTACATCGGACAACCTCAGCCTCTCTTCAGTCCTCAGCCTCTATCCAAGGTTTCTCTATAGCACACTATTGACATTTTGGGCCAGCTCATTCTTTTGGGGTGGTGGGGAAAGGCTGTCCTGTGCCTTGTACGATATGTGGTACCATCCTGGCCTCTACCCACTAGATGCCTGCAGCACCGCCCCGACCAGATGTGAACCAAGGAAAATGTCTCCAGCCATTGTCAAACGTGCTGGGGGAAGGGTGAGGGCAACATCACCCTCACTCAAGAGCCACTGCTCTATCCCATGGCGTTGTTCACCCATGAGTACTCAAAACGCTCTCCTCTGCTGGCTTAACAGCTAACCCTCCAGAAAGTCTATCGTGTATCAAAATGCTATAGGAAATTGAATAGTATTTATCTCTATAACGGTATCTCCTGACACCAAAGGAATACTCTTTATCCAGAGGTTAAGAACCTCCCAGGTGCTTAATCCGCATTTACCTTATCTCCTACCCCAGGCACTGGAAATGACAGAAATGATCTGACACCCATTTTCGGGATCCGTTCAAGAAGTACCAGTAGTGTAAGGCTTTCTGGCAACCTGAACAACCGAACTCACGTAGAATATCCTGCCTGACCCTGGCTTTGTGAGACAAGCCGCAAACCTGTAGCAGGACCCTCCTCGCTGCTATTTACGGAATCGAGGCAGCTGACTGGAAAGCCGGTGGAGGTGAACAAGCCAAGAAAGCAGTGGGCTCAGCATGAGAAGCTGGAAAGGGTGACAAGGGAGGGGAGAATGAGCCTCAGCTGAAAAGAAAGGGGGAAAGTACCAAGCGATGAGTTCTCTTGACTGAAGAGAAGATACGCTGAAGGCCATCAGCTTGCCCTCGGGGCCGCCCTCAGCTCTCTGGGGAGCTCTAAGGGAAGGGTGAGCCTGGATCTAGGACTCTGGACTCCTGGTGTCGGCCCCCAGGCCTGACCATTCACTCAGACTCTCAATAAATAACTTGTATTCAAAGACCTTGCACGGGGACCCCATCTGGGAAAACATTGCCACACCCTCATAAGTTACAGGGGGAGACCCGAACTGGCCAAGCCATGACAGGAGCTGTGAGGGTGACAAAAGAGCATTGCAGGGATCCGACATCGGATCACCACAAGCCCTCCGCCCTCCTGGCTCCTAATGCCAGGGCCCCATCACCGCGTATCCTCGGACCCCCATCCTGCCTCCATCGCGCACCCTTCCCCAAGGTTGGCCGGGGCCTGGAGTCACCAGCCCCTGTTCGGACCTACCCACCTCGCCGCTGCTGAGCTCTACACATCCCGCTCCTTCCACACGCTTCGCCAATTCCGCGGCCCTGACTGAGCCGCGCCAGCCACCGACCGCCAGATCTTGGCGCGCCCGTGAAGTCACTGTCGTGCGCCTCTCCCGCAGCAAGGGGAATAGGGCTCTGGCACCCCGGCTGCGGCTCTTGTCGCTCGTGGCTCGGTTGCTTCTGGCGCTTCGCCGGGACCTCACGGTCCGCGGTCCCAACGAGCCTCGGCCCGTGGTGCGCATCCCGCGGGCTCTACAGTGGCGGCAGGAAGAGCGGCAGAGCGGGCAGCAGAGCCCCCCGTGACCGGTGCTGGTGCGACCTGGGCCGCTGCTGATCTCCGCGTGGCGGCCCGAGTTGAACCAGCCGGTACGCCTCATGCTGGGCCCTTGTCAGCCCGCGCCACTGGCTTCGCGCGGCTGAAAGAATCGCCGCGCCCACGAGGACCAATTCTCAACATGTAGAAAACAAAAATAAAGCCTTGATCTTCCCTCCTAAGCCTTGTCCTCTGTCTCCAATTAGGGATTCAACAGACACTTACTGAGCCCCTAAGATATGCCAAGCACTGGCAGGCACTGGAGATAAAATGATGAGGCAGGAGGGAAAGGATTAGTAGAACAGAGGGTTATAAAAAGGGAACTTACAAATGTCTGTGAAATTAAAACTGTGTATGGTGCTCGGAAGGAGCAGTTACGTAAGGCCGTGGGAGTCTGTGTCAGCAGGGAAGAGACTGGTGGGGCTTGAGGAGGGCCTCCCTTAAGAAATAATCTCTGGGGACTTCCCTGGTGGTGCAGTGGTTCAGAATCCGCCTGCCAGCACAATTTACAGTAGCCAGGACCGGGAAGCAACCTAAGTGTCCATCGACAGACGAATAGATAAAGAAGATGTGACACATACATACCATAGAATATGACTCAGCCATAAAAGAAATGAAACTGAGCTATTTGTAGTGAGGTGGATAGACCTCGAGTCTGTCATACAGACTGAAGTAAGTCAGGAAGAGAAAAAACAAATATCGTATGCTACCACATATATATATATATATATATATATATATGTATGTATATAAATGTTCTCATGAACCTAAGGGCAGGGCAGGAATAAAGATGCAGATAGAAAATGAACTTGAGGACACGGGGAGGGGGAAGGGTAAGCTGGGACGAAAGAACAGTAGCATTGACATATATACAATACCAAATGTAAAATACCTAGCTAGCGGGAAGCAGCTGCACAGCACAGGGAGTTCAGCTCAGTGCCTCACGACCACCTAGAGGGTTGGGCACAGGAGGGTGAGAGAGAGAGACGCAGGAGGGAGGGGATATGGGGATATAGGCATGCATAGAGCTGATTCACTTTGTTACACAGCAGAAACTGACACACCATGGTAAAGCAATTACACTCCAACAAAGATGTTTAAAAACAAAAACAAAAACAAACAATCCGCCTGCCAAGGCAGGGGACACAGGTTTTCACCCTGGTCCGGGAAGGCCCCACATGCCGCGGAGCCAGTAAGCCTGTGCGCCACCTCTACCGAGCCCACACGCCAGAACTACTGAGGACCGCGTGCATCATAGAGCCCATGCTCCGCAACATGAGAAGCCACTGCACTGAGAAGCCCGGGCACCACAACGAAGAGTAGCCCCTGCTCGCCGCAACTACCGAAAGCCCATGCGCGGCAATGAAGAACCAATGCGACCCAAAATTCATTCATTCATTCATTCATTAACCAATTAATCAAAACATATTAAAAAAAGAAAGAAACGAAAAGTAAAAATCTCTGCTGGGAATTCCCCGTTGTGGTCCAGTGGTTAGGACCCCGTGCCTCCACTTCAGGGGGCCCGGGTTCAATCCCTGGTTGGGGAACTGAGATCCTACAAGCTGGCATCGCAGCCCAAATAAAAATGCAATAAAATAAAATATAACTAAATAAAACAAGAAAGCATCTCTGATTCAAGGTCTAAAGGGTGAGAAGGTGTTTATCGGGCCAGTATGTGGGCAGAAAACGTTTCCCATTTCAGTAAGTAGCACCTCCATTTACCCAATTACACACACTTGACCCACATTCCCCACATCCAATTCATCACTAACTCCTATTCACCTCCAAGCCATCACTAACCTTCCAAATAGGACTCTAACCTGCCTGCTTTACTCCACCTCCAAGGCCACCACTGTGCACAAAGCCACTCTCCTAATGAGTCTCCCCAAATCTACTCCTGCCCTCTCCTAGCCATTCTCTTACAGTAGCCAGTGCGGTGTCTGAAAAAGGCATCTCTGCCAACACCACTTCTCTCTTTATACCCTGCAATGGCTTCCCACCAAGTGTAGGATCAATCCCAAACTGATGATGGACTGGAGGCTGAAAGACAAGAAGGAGGTAGGGAGGGTGTCAGGTTTGAAAGAGGGATGAACGGTCGAGGCAAACAGCGAAAAGGGCTGAAAAGAAAATGATCAGCACTTGCACAACAGTCCTGATGCAGGCAGGAAATAAAATGCAGGAAGAGTGAAGGAATACCAATAGCCACTTTTTATTTCTGCAATGCCTTTGCAATTCCCAAAGTGCTTCATCGATAACTGTGATTCTCAAACCTCGCTGTACATGAGAATCATCTGGAGAGATTTTAAACGCTACCAATGGCCAGGCCTCACCCCAAGCCAATTAAATCAGCATAGACATTTCACTGTATTGCATTTTATTCCCTGCCCCCAAACATCCATTTAGACCCAGGAGAAGGAAAAGGGGATGTGACTAGCAATAGAGAGAAATTTTCTGCACAACAATGGCCATGGCAAGCTTAGGCGCTTTGGGTGAAATCTCTCTGGGAAGTACTGGCAGTGGAAGAAAAAGCCAAACTGACACACAAGTATTGCCTGGTGTGCATTTCCAGCCTCTGCCTTCTTTCTCATCTCTTGGTGGCAGGTGGAGGAAGTGGAGAAAAGGTGAAACTTCTTTATAAACCGGCAGAAGGTTATAGCATCCTCTCACTATCTCTGCATAGGTTCTAGTCTGTGCAGCACTACAGAAGCTTTGCCCAAAGTAATGAACAGTTGAAAGTCAAATGTAATACTTCATCAGACGACTTAAAAATGCTTGCACACTGGAAAGAATTGCAGAGAACACAAATGGACCCAGAACAACCTTTGCCAAAAGAGAATACTGTGCTCAATGTACAGCCATAGCTCTTTTCCACATGAGCAAACAGTCAGGAGGATAAAAGAACTTGGTCAAACTCACACAAGTAAGTAGGACAGAATCTGGTCTGTCTGTCCTAAGCGTTGTGTTCTTTAACCACCAGGCTAGCTTTTCTCAGATCTGATTCATGCATACTGTAACCATATACCTCTGTTTGCCTCGAAACTTCCCTGTTTATACGTATGCCTGCTGCCGTTTTAAATACGGCCCACTTGGACTCCCCAAAGCAACCGAGAAGACACAATCATTTGGTCACTCTATACATGGACCACTGTGGTGGGGCTGCCCAGGAAGCTTATTTAAAAAGTGCAGCTTAGGGCTTCCCTGGTGGCGCAGTGGTTCAGAGTCCGCCTGCCGATGCAGGGCACACGGGTTCATGCCCCGGTCCGGGAAGATCCCACATGCCGCGGAGCAGCTGGCTCCCTGGGCCATGGCCGCTGAGCCTGCACTTCGCAACGGGAAAGACCACAACAGTGAGAGGCTCATGCACCACACACACACACACACACACACACACACACACACACACACACACACACACACACACACACACACACACACACACACACACACACAAGTTGCAGCTTCCTGAGCCCTACTCCACATCTAGATAAGTTTTCTGAGGGTTGTCTCAAGAATCCAGGTACAAGTCTTTTTAAGTGCTTTTGTGGAACTCCCCAGGTGAGTCTCTCACTCTCCTAAGAAACCGTTTATTCGGCCTCCCCCAGATGCCCAGCCCGGTCCTGTTAAGGTTGGAGTCCCCGCACCACATCACAGGGATGCTCCCAGCCAAGTCATCTCTGGAGCCTTGGAGAAGCTGAATGGTCTCATGCTGGCCCACCTGCCACGACAAACCTCCTCCAGAGCATTCCCCTTCACACTTCACCTTCTACCACTCTCAAAGGCAGTCTGCTCCAATGAGGCCTGACTTTGTCTGTCCTAACGGGTACCCGCTGATTCAAGCACTTTAGGAGAACAAGGTGCTGTGCTTCTCAACCAGGGTGGCCCAACCTCTAAAATGGTAGTCCAAGCAGTCTCTACCTCCTGGGCACATCCCCTCTGCAACAGCCCAAGTACACGAATGTCCCATCTTTGCTTTCTCAAGGTCGGCAACAGGGAGTCCCCTCCTAAAGAAGGTTCTCTCTCATTGCCACACTATCCAAGGCTGCCCCAAATGTGCTTCCTCCCTGTGGGCCTGCTCAGGCTAAGGGCAGAGTCATCTCTTTCGTCTCTGAGTCGGACCAAATCGTCTTAGTAACACCTCTTCACGGTGTTGACCATGTCTTTCACGGGGGCTGCTGCTGAGCCTTTCTCTCATCCTTTCATGGTGGAGAGAGAGAGGGGATTCTAATGATTCTTACCTCTAGGGGAGAGGGCGAGTGACATGATTATGTGATCATTCGGTACGATGTCCTTTCGACAGGAATTTGTTTTGACTTTCACGTTTAAGTGGGCCCACCATTCCCACTTTGTGAGGTCATTCAGCACCCTCATTTTGCACCTTTAACATCTCTCTCAGTATCACCTTGGAAATGTTTGAAACGGCATGAGTCTGTCCTCACGTTCCTATCAGCTGGGAATCCGGGGCCCCAACATGAACCTAACCATTGAGCGCAACACCTCTCCACGACCTGTGTAACACTGGGTAGGCCCCTTCACCTCTCGGGTTTTTGAAGCCCTCGGGTGTAAAAATGGGAGGGTTCTATGAATCTATATTTGGGGCAGGACAAGGTCGAGAAGAGTGTGTCTCTGCTTTTATTCTTCCAAAATGGAATGTCTGCCCTCTCTTCCCCATGGGTCCACATGTCACTTGTCTTTCAGGCCCACTGCCAAGGAGCCTTCCCTGATTCCCCAGTCCACACAAATCTCTGCCTCTTAGGGTCAGGGCCGTACAACCTAGCTGCCTCCTAACGTTCATCTTGCCTCTCAAGCCGATCTCAGGATGTGGGTCTCTCTTGCCCTCCTGTGGCCCCTGGGGCTGTGCCAGCCCACCGGCACGCCCCACGTGGGGTGTCTACTAGACTAGGGCATGGGTGGGGAGGCCCCGGTGTGAGGGCCCAGGCAGAGTACCTCTGCCTCCACCCTGCTCTCCTCCACAGAACTGCCCCTCCTCCTCAAGCCTGACCCCCAAGTCACAGGTTCCATACGATGACCTCACTGGCTAGTGAGGACCTCACCGGCATTCCACAGTTTCCATGGCAGTGTAACTGTGCAAACAAAGTTTGCTGCCCTCAGAGAAACTTCCCTACTGGTTCTCCACCAGAGACCAAACTCTTTGGTTGTCTGAGACAGAATGTGTGACCGGATCCTCTACACATATTCCAACCTGTGCTCTGTTCCCTGGCTGGGCGGTGCAGGAGGAACAGCGAGACCGGGCATGTGCGGAACAGGCCTGGGGTACACACAACCTCACCTGGCTGCCACGTGTTTCTGTGGCTCTTGCCCACTACGTACACCCGAGTGCTTTCCCAGATGTAAGTAATACCAGTGACCTGGGACACCTTCAGGGTCCCACAGTGCTCACTGCTGAGGACAAGTGAAAGGTCAGCCCCGGACTAGTGTGCAGGAAGCTTCTGATCTTTATAAATATAGCCTTCCGCTTTGGGCTACAGGATGCTTCCATTCAGACCCTTTCCTGATGGGCCTCTTAGCAAAAGACAAGTGCGTTGTTGTGGGAAAGTGGTAAATGGAGCAGTTTGAGGAAGAGGGCCACTCCTGAACCACACCTTCAAACCCAGGCACCTCTGTGCTGGCACGGAGACATCGAGATCGGTCCCCTCAGACACATCCCATACTGAGCTGCTGAGTACTAGGGGAGAGGGTGGTGCCATAGTCATGGGAAGAACGGAAGAACCAAGGGGCGGGGGGTGATGAAGTGCTAGTGAGACCGGAGGGCTGAGGAGATGGTGCCCCAGGAGGCTGGGTTGATGTGAGCCTACATATGGTACCCAGAAGCCGGGTTCTGAGTCTCCTGTTCACTCTGCCTCAGTAGTGGACCTCGTGCTACTCTAGAGACAAGGATCCCAGGGCGAGAGTTCAGTGTGTTTGAAACAGGCAGTATACATGGGGCCCAAGAGGGGTGGCCAAGGTGGGAGTGGTCCTGAACCAAGTTATATTAGATGATTGTTTTCGAAATCTTGAAAGGCATTTCCATGAAAGCCTCAGAAATGACAGACAGCAAGAAATGGTTGGTTTCTCTGTTGTGGAAGGGACAGATGGAGAGGATCATGAGTGCAATGACTTTCGGGTTCTACTGTTTTCCCTGGAAACGGTGAAGAGACTTCCTCATGTGCTGCAGCCGTAGGCTCCAGGAATTGCCTTTGCAGCCAGTTTCCCTTCTCCAGGGACTCAGAGAGGTGATGGGCCAAGGCTGTGTTTTGGATGTCCAGGAGATGAAAGGTCTTCGGCCAGAAACTGGGAGAGACTTGAGACAGGGAAATCCTGCCAGGAGACTGTGTACAGCCGAAGGGACTGATCACTTCTGATTTTCTTTGCAGCAGCAGCGGCTCCCGTTTCTCCTCCGACACCTGGTCACTACCACGTCCTCTACCGGGGATGTGAAGAAACGCAGTTGGGCTGGCACGGGGAGACCTACTGCCTGGCTGGTGGCTACCGGGCCTACGGGGACGTTCCTTTGGCCACACCAGCAAAGGTGGAAGCCGAGAAGCCAGTCCCCAGACGAGCTCTGAAGAGAAAGCGTGCTCCGGAGGAGTTGGACGAAGATCTCCGCTGCTCCAGACCAAAAATCCGGCGATTGCAGGAGTCAAGCAGCTTACTAGGATTACAAGGTGCTGTGATTCTCAAGCAGAGTGGCCCCACCTCTGGGCACATCCCCTCTGCAACAGCCCAAGTACACGGATGTCCCATTTTGGCTTTTGCAAGGTCGGCAACAGGGAGTCCCTTCCTAAAGAAGGTTCTCTCTCATTGCCACACTATCCAAGGCTGCCCCAATTGTGCTTCCTTCCTGTGGGCCTGCTCAGGCAAAGGGCAGACTCATCTCTGTCCTTCTCTGAGTCGGACCAAATCGTCTTAGTAACACCTCTTCACGGTGTTGACCAGGTCTTTCACGGGGGCTGCTGCTGAGCCTTTCTCTCATCCTTTCATGGTGGAGAGAGGCAGAGAGAGGATTCTAATGATATTTACCTCAAGGGGAGAGGGCGAGTGTCATGATTATGTGATCATTCGGTATGATGTCCTTTCGACAGGAATTTGTTTGGACTTTCACGTTAAAGTGGGCCCACCATTCCCACTTTGTGGGGTCATTCAGCACCCTCATTTTGCACCTTTAACATCTCTCTCAGTATCACCTTGGAAATGTTTGAAATGGCATGAGCTCTTCCTCACGTTCCTATCAGCTGTGAATCTGGGGGCCCAACATGAACCTAACCATTGAGTGCAACACCTCTCCACGACCTGTGTTAACACTGGGAAGGCCCCTTCACCTCTAGGGTTTTTGAAGCCCTCGGGTGTTAAAATGGGAGAGTTCTATGAATTTATATTTGGGGCAGGACAAGGTCGAGAAGAGTGTGTCTCTGCTTTTATTCTTCCAAAATGGAATGTCTGCCCTCTCTTCCCTATGGGTTCACATGTCACTTGTCCTTCAGGCCCACTGCCAAGGGGCCTTCCCTGATTCCCCAGTCCACACACATCTCTGCCTCTTAGGGTCAGGGCCGTACAACCTAGCTGCCTCCTAACGTTCATCTTGCCTCTCAAGCCGATCTCAGGATGTGGGTCTCTCTTGCCCTCCTGTGGCCCCTGGGGCTGTGCCAGCCCACTGGCACGCCCCACGTGGGGTGTCTACTAGACTAGGGCATGGGTGGGGAGGCCCCGGTGTGAGGGCCCAGGCAGAGTACCACTGCCTCCACCCTGCTCTCCTCCACAGAACTGCCCCTCCTCCTGAAGCCTGCCCCTCAACTCACACGTTCCTTATAGGACCTCACTGGCTAGTGATGACCTCACAGGCCTTCTCACAGTTTCCATGGCAGGGTAACGATGCAAACGTGCTGCTGCCCTCAGAGATACTTCCCTACCGGTTCTCCACCAGAGACCAATCTCTTTGGTTGTCTGAGAGAGAATCCCTCACCAGACCTTCTGCATTTACTCTAACCTGTCCTACGTTCCCTGAGAGGGCAGTGCACGAGGTACACCGAGACCGGGCATCTGTCCAAGAGGCATGGTGTACGCACAACTTCCCCTGGCTGCCACATGTTCCCTGGGGCTTGCCCCTCACATAACACCTGAGCACTTTCCCAGCTGTAACGAATACCAGTGACCCGCGGCACCTTCAAGGACCCACAGTGCTCACTGCTGAGGACAAGTGAAAGGTCATCCCTGGACAAGTGTGCGGGAAGGTTCTGATCTTTATCAAAGGAGCCTTCCCCTTTGGGCTACAGGATGCTTCCATTCAGACCCTTTCCTGATGGGCCTCTTAGCAAAAGACAAGTTCGTTGTTGTTGGCGAATGGTCAATGGAGCAGTTTGAGGAAGAGGGCCACCCTTGAACCGCACCTTCAAACCCAGGCACCTCTGTGCTGTCGTGTAGACATCTAGATCGGTCCCGTCAGACACATCCCATACTGAGCGGCTGAGTACTAGGGCCGATGGTGGTGCCCTATTGATGGCAGGAGCGGAAGAACCAAGGGGGCGTGATGAAGTGCTAGTGAGACCGGAGGGCTGAGGAGATGGTGTCCCAGGAGGCTGGGTTGATGTGAGCCTAGACATGGTACTCAGAACCCGGTTCTGAGTCTCCCGATCACTCTGCCTCAGTATGTGGCCTGTTCTAATCGAGATAAAAGGATCAGAGGACTAGAGTTCCGTGTGGTTGAAACAGGCACTGTAAAAATGGGACCCAAGAGGGGTTGCCAAGGTGGGAGGGGTTCTGAACCAACTTACATTAGATTACCTTTTTGCAAAACTTGAACGATATTTCCATTAAAGCCTCACAAGTGACAGACTGCAAGAAATGTTTTCTCTGTTGTGGAAGGGAGAGATGGAGAGGATCATGCTTGCAATGACTTTTGGGTTCTACTGTTTTCCCTGGAAACGGTGAAGGGACTCCCTCATCTGCTGCAGCTGTAGGCCCTAGGAATCACTTTTGCAGCCAGGGTCCCTTCTCCAGGGACTCAGAGAGGTGATGGGCCAAGGCTGTGTTTTGGATGTCCAGTAGATGAAAGGTCTCTGGCCAGAAACTGGGAGAGACATGAGAGAGGGAGATTCGGCCAGGAGACTGTGCACAGCAGAAGGGACTGATCACTTTTGATTTTCTTTGCAGCAGCAGCGGCTCCCGTTTCTCCTCGTACAGCTGGTCACTGCCACGTCCTCAACCGAGGGTGTGGGGAAACGCAGTTGGGCTGCCATGGGGAGACATACTGCCAGGCTGGTGGCTACCGGGCCTACGGGGATGTCCCTTCGGCCACGCCAGCAAAGGTGGAAGCGGAGCAGGAGCCAGTCGCCAGACGTGCGCCCAAGAGAAAGCGCACTCCGCAAGAGTCGGACGAAGATCTTTGCTCCCGACCCCAAATCCGGCGATTGTAGCATGGTGCCAGGAGGCGGACTCCACAGAATCTTGCTGGCTGAGCCATTCTCAAGAGAGGGTCATGGCAAAGCTCACAAGGTTCCCACCCGACCCCCCCCCACAACTCCCCATTTCCTGCTCCCCGAAGCAAGAACAGGATGGAGAGTCAAGCAGCACGCACCCTGCCCCGAGGTTCACATGCTCCTTTATTCCCAGCCCCTTCTGTCCCCAGTGGCGTTCCCTACTGCTCGGCAAAGTGTTTTTCTGTTACAGATTTCTAAAGGTCGCCACAGCTCAGACTTAGGTCACTACCCCTGTGCTAGGCACTCCTGCCACCCGGGAAAGGTTCCAAAGGTGGAGCAGCTCCAGGGGGTGCCAGGGATCAGAGCAAAAACTTGAGAGGCTGGGGATGAAGGAGTTTGGGCACAGTCCCTAAAGCATCTCAGTGGTTGAGCTTCTGTGAGAAGGCACATCCCCACTGTGTGGGGAGGTGGTGGGGGGAAGGGGTCCCTAGAGGAGGCAGCTAGGGGGAGGGCCTGAGGCTGGAAATGGGGAATGGCGTGCGGCCTCTGAGCGAGCACAGGCACTTAGCCCTTGAGGTTTCTGGGAAAGCTAGAGCCACAAGGGCCACGAGAGAAGGCAAGTGGAGCAGCAGAAGCCAGGTGCCAGATCTCTCCTCAGAACCTATACTTCTCCACGAGGCCGGGCCTTCCACGCTGAGGTAGGAGCGATCCTGGCCAGAAGGACAGCCAGCGGCAGCTCTGGGAGGAAGGGTGCTGCACTGGGGGCTCTGCTGCTATGGAAATGACTTCATTTCCTTCCACTCAAATACCGTATGGACTGGGTTCCTGCTCTGGTGAGTAAAAGGGTCGCTGACTCTCCCCAGAAGGTTGTTCAGTTCACATCCCCAAAGTCCCTCTATTCGGGCCCTGGGGGGCGTGTAGCAACTCCTGAGGGCGCTCTTTCCTGAGGCTGGCTGACCGAAGTGGGGGAGGTTCCTGATAGGTCCCAGGTGCTGGTTGAAGTCCCCAGAGAATGGTCATGAAGGCTGGAGAGTCAAGTAGGTGGAGAGAGAAGGCCGGGGGCAGAGGGCCCCTACCTGAATCCAGAGCTCACAAGGTTATTACCCCCCACCATTTCCAGAAACTATCTCTTCCCCCATACCAGCCCCAATGGCCCGGTACCGGGAAACCGGGAGCCCAGAGCACTTGTGGCCACAGAGACACTCGCACGCAGCCCTCGGCGTGGGCTGGGCCTGCTGCAGGCGGATGGGGACGAGGTGTGCTCCCGGGAGGCCTCGGGCTGAAGGTGGCCCCCTGAGAGAAGCACCCCAGCTTGGACAGGAAGTTTAGAGGCGGGGGAGAGCAACCTAGGGCGCCCCCTCAGAGCAGTGGGAGTGGGAAGAGGGCCGGGGGCAGAGGGCACCCACGATGGGAGGCCAGTGGGCTCTCAGGAGAGGCCAGCTGAGCCCGCGGGACCTGCCTCTGAGCAGGGGCCGGGAGGGCAGTGCTGCCCTGTGGCTTCTGGGCTTCGTGGATCACGGCTCTCCGCACACGGGTCGTAGGGTCCTCTGACCCTGTATCGCCTCCCTCACCCAGGGCCACTCGCGAGGCCGTGCCGCTGGGTGGCCTGTGTCGACGGGCACAACCCCATCACCCGCCCCTCTCAGACCCGCCGCCTCTGCCCGCCTGCCTGGCCCTGTGCAGTTTGCGACCCGGGGGGCCTCGAGGGTCCCCGCGCACTCAGCCAGCGGCCTCTGCTGGGTCTGCTGCTCCTGCTGGGTCTGCTGCTGCGGCCGGTAACCCGTGTGCACACCACGCCGGCCACCTCCAGCACCCCAAGTCCGCGGGAGCGCACGCGGGCCCTGATGCGGGACTTCCCGCTTGTGGACGGGTGGCTGCAGTGTGTGAGGGCTGCTTGGGGCCGTTGGGGGCCTAGCCTGGACCTGGGCAGCAGAGGAGGTCCGGAGGTGCCCACACAAGCGTGGTGTGAGGCTCCCTCAGGCTGCCCCAGGACAGGCAATGTATCCTGCCTGATCCCAAGACCTAAGGGGCCCAGCCACTTGCCTTGACCTCCCTCCAGCCACAACGACATGCCCCTGGTCCTGAGGCAGTTGCACCACAATGGGCTCCAGGCTGTTAATCGAAGCAAGTTCAGCCACGGCCACACCAGCTTGGACGGGTTGAAAGACGGTCTCATGGCTTCGCCGGCACCAAGGGGACACACAAGGTGTCCCCGTGGCTGCTGGGGAATAGTGGGGTAGTTTGGGGGCCTCCGAGACCACAGGTTAGGCACATTGGAACTATGTTACCATAGTGACCTAGAAAGTGCCATGCCATGGATGCTGGGGGCTACAGGGGTCACCGTGAGCCACCCTGACGGGCATCCAAGTACCACAGACAAAAACAATGCGTTACAGGTGACTTCTGGGCACAGTGAGCGCTGTGCCAGCTGAGGAGGCGATGAGAAGCCCAAGGAGTTCCAAGCCCCAAACCAAGCCCTGGCCTTCCCTCACTTCTGGTCAGCCTACGTCCCACGCCAGACCCACCAACGGGATGCCGTGCGCCTCACCCCGGAGCAAATCAACCTCATCCGCCTCACGTGTGCCTCCTATTCTGCGCTGGAGCTTGTGGCCTCAGTTAAAGGTACACGGGGGACTTCCCTGGTAGTCCAGAGGTTAAGACTCCACGCTTCCACTGCAGGGGGCTCGGGTTGTATCCCCGCTCACCGGGGAAGAGGCTCAGGTTCAAGGGCTCCTGCTTTGAACCATCTTCTACTCAACATGTAGAAAACAAAGCCTTGATCTGCCCTCCTAAGCCTTGTCCTCTCTCTCCAATTATGGAGTCAACAGACACTTACTGAGCCTCTAAGGTATGTCAAGCACTGGTAGGCACTGGACATAACCTGATGAGACAGGAGGGAAAGGTTCAGTAGAACACAGGGTTATAGAAAAGGCACTTAAAAATATGTGAGAAATTCAAACTGTGTATGGTGCTATGAAGGAGCAGTTATGTAAGGCTGTGGGAGTCTACGTCAGCAGGAAAGAGATGGATGCGGCTTGAGGAGGGCCTCCCTTAAGAAATAAACTCTGGGGACTACCCTGGTGGTGCAGTGGTACAGAATCCGCCTGCCAACACTATTTACGGTGGCCAGGACAGGGAAGCAACCAAAGTGTCCATCGAGAGACGAACAGATAAAGAAGATGTGGCACATATATACAATGGACTCTTACTCCGCCATAAAAGGAAATGAAACTGAGTTATTTGTAGTGAGGTGGATGGACCTAGAGTCTGTCATACAGAGTGAAGTAAGTCACAAAGAGGAAATCAAATACCGTATGCTAATACATATATATGGAATCTAAAAAAAAAAAAAGGTTCTAATGAACCTAGGGGCAGGGCAAGAATAAAGACGCAGACATTGAGAATGGACTTGAGGACTCGGGGAAGGGGAAGGGTAAGCTGGGAGGCAGTAAGAGAGTAGCATTGACAAATATACAATACCAAATGTAAAATACCTGGCTAGTGGGAAGCAGCTGCACAGCACAGGAAGATCAGCTCAGTGCCTTGCAACCACCTAGAGGGGTGGGATCAGGAGGGTGGGAGGGAGATGCAGGAGGGAGGGGATGTGGGGATATACGTATGCATGCAGCTGATTCCCTTTGTTATACAGCAGAAACTGACACACCAGCGTAGAGCAATTATACTCCAACAGACGTTTAAAAACAAAAACAAAAAAAACAATCCACCTGTCAAGCAGGGGACACGGGTCGGCTCCCTGGTCCAGGAAGCTCCCACATGCCGCGGAGCCAGTAAGCCCGCGAGCCACCACTACCGAGTCCACGTGCCACAATTAGTGAGGACCGCGTGCTCAGAGCCCGTGCTCCGCAACATGAGAAGCCACTGCACTGAGAAGCCCGTGCACCGCAAAGAAGAGTAGCCCCGGCTCGCCGCAACTACAGAAAGCCCGCGCCCGGCAACGAAAACCCAACGCAACGAAAAATAAATAAATAAATAAATTCATTCATTAAACAAATAATCAAAAGTTATATTAAAAAAAAGAAAGAAACGAAAAGCAAAAATCTCTGCTGGGAATTCCCCGGTGCTCCGGTGGTCTAGTGGTTAGGACCCCGGGCCTCCACGTCAGGGGGCCCGGGTTCAATCCCTGGTTGGGGAACTGAGATCATGCAAGCTGGCATCGCAGCCCAATTAAAAATGCAATAAAATAAAATATAACTAAATAAAACAAGAAAGCATCTCTGATTCAATGTCTAAAGGGTGAGAAGGTGTTTATCGGGCCAGTATGTGGGCAGAAAACGTTTCCCATTTCAGTAAGTAGCACCTCCATTTACCCAATTACACACCCTTAACCCACATTCCACCCATCCAATTCATCACTAACTCCTATTCACCTCCAAGCCATCACTAACCTTCCAAATAGGACTCTAACCTGCCTGCTTTACTCTACCTCCAAGGCCACCACTGTGCACAAAGCCAGTCTCCTAATGAGTCTCCCCAAATCCAGTCCTGCCCCCTCCTAGCCATTCTCTTACACTAGCCAGTATGGTGTCTGAAAAAGGCATCTCTGCCAACCCCACTTCTCTCTTTATACCCTGCAATGGCTTCCCACCAAGTTTACGATCAATCCCAAACAGATGATGGACTGCAGGCTGAAAGACAACAAGGAGGTAGGGAGGGTGTCAGGTTAGAAAGAGGGATGAAGGCTCTGGACAAACAGCGAAAAGGGCTGAAAAGAAAATGATCAGCACTTGCACAACAGTCCTGATGCAGGCAGGAAAAATGCAGCAATAGTGAAGGCATACCAATAGCCTCTTTTGATTTCTGCAATGCCCTTTGCAGTTCCCCACGTGCTTCATTGATAACTGTGATTCTCAAACCTAGCTGTACATTAGAATCATCTGGGGACATTTGAAAAACTACCAATGGCCAGGCCTCACCCTAAACCAATTACATCACAATATACAGTTCACTGGGGCAGGAATTTTGTCGGTGTCGTTCACTGGACATATGAAAAGTAAGTGGCACATACATGCTGCTCAGAAAATAGTTCCTGAATGAAGGAAGGAAGGAAGGAAGGAAGGAATGCACCACTATCACCTGAGATCCAAGGAAGAATTCTTTTCAAACCTTAGGGAGTCACCAGGCAACGACAGTTACCATGGCAGCCGTGGGAAACACAATACCAAGTGACACTAACACTCCCAGGAGCCCACACTGGTTTCCACAGTAAGTAAACCTTTCTCGTTTCTAAAGGACTATACTGGGAAATACGCATCTCAGTAACAGCTAGAGGTTACTCAATGTCTGCTGGGAGCAGGAGGAAAAGACAAGGGCCTTACACACTATCGAAAGCCACGACAGGAAGAAACTAGGGGCCACGGGCAGAGACAGACAGGCTCCGACAGGCTCCAATCTCTGTGACATTCCTAGGTGATCCCATTGGAAGGGCTTGAGCACGAGAAAGCAGCCACTAACCAGCTACCCTGTCTCAGATATTTGGAGAAAGTCAATGCAAATACATACCTAGGCATTATTCCTTTCTGATCATTCTTTCAGTGTATCCTTTCGGGCTTTGTGCAAAGCGATTCTTTGTTTGGTACCTGAAAAAGGAGTGGCACGTGTCAACGGATGAAACATGTCAGAGCAGACCTCCAAGGAGCTCTGCAGCTCAAGAACGAGGAGCTCCGAGTCCTGGGAAAGAATCGTGAAAGTAGTGTAGAATCACAAGATCTTAGAGCATCCTTTATATCAGCCCCCCCCTCTATCATATCACCAATCAGTGGGCATCAGTCTATACAGGAACTCTTGGACTCTGCAGTGACAGACAACCCAGCACTCTCTAGACAGATCAAGGCATTGCTCGTTGCTACAGCAGTCTATATCAAATTCACAATCTGACTCCCTGGCACCCATCACTCCCAGGCTGCCTTCTGGAATGGGACACCCCAGGGCACACCTCATCTCTTTTCCATCTGGCACATTTCCCAAACACATGAGGACAATGTTGTTCTTCCTAAAGTTCTCTTTAGGAAGAGAACTTTAGGGCTCCCACGTCACCCTCCTAAATCACTCCTTCCTGTGTTTAGGACTTTCAGGAGCCCCCAAGGGTTTCGTACCCCAAGGACATGACAAGCATTGGCATCAACGTGCCTGCTACAGATTCCGGGAAAGGGGCAGGGCCACACAACAGTCTGGCAAATGTGACTGACTACCTGACGTGAGAGTACATCGGACAACCTCAGCCTCTCTTCAGTCCTCAGCCTCTATCCAAGGTTTCTCCATAGCACACTATTGACATTTTGGGCCAGCTCATTCTTTTGGGGTGGTGGGGAAAGGCTGTCCTGTGCCTTGTACGATATGTGGTACCATCCTGGCCTCTACCCACTAGATGCCTGCAGCACCGCCCCGACCAGATGTGAACCAAGGAAAATGTCTCCAGCCATTGTCAAACGTGCTGGGGGAAGGGTGAGGGCAACATCACCCTCACTCAAGAGCCACTGCTCTATCCCATGGCGTTGTTCACCCATGAGTACTCAAAACGCTCTCCTCTGCTGGCTTAACAGCTAACCCTCCAGAAAGTCTATCGTGTATCAAAATGCTATAGGAAATTGAATAGTATTTATCTCTATAACGGTATCTCCTGACACCAAAGGAATACTCTTTCTCCAGAGGTTAAGAACCTCCCAGGTGCTTAATCCGCATTTACCTTATCTCCTACCCCAGGCACTGGAAATGACAGAAATGATCTGACACCCATTTTCGGGATCCGTTCAAGAAGTACCAGTAGTGTAAGGCTTTCTGGCAACCTGAACAACCGAACTCACGTAGAATATCCTGCCTGACCCTGGCTTTGTGAGACAAGCCGCAAACCTGTAGCAGGACCCTCCTCGCTGCTATTTACGGAATCGAGGTAGCTGACTGGAAAGCCGGTGGAGGTGAACAAGCCAAGAAAGCAGTGGGCTCAGCATGAGAAGCTGGAAAGGGTGACAAGGGAGGGGAGAATGAGCCTCAGCTGAAAAGAAAGGGGGAAAGTACCAAGCGATGAGTTCTCTTGACTGAAGAGAAGATACGCTGAAGGCCATCAGCTTGCCCTCGGGGCCGCCCTCAGCTCTCTGGGGAGCTCTAAGGGAAGGGTGAGCCTGGATCTAGGACTCCGGACTCCTGGTGTCAGCCCCCAGGCCTGACCATTCACTCAGACTCTCAATAAATAACTTGTATTCAAAGACCTTGCACGGGGACCCCATCTGGGAAAACATCGCCACATCCTCATAAGTTACAGGGGGAGACCCGAACTGGCCAAGCCATGACAGGAGCTGTGAGGGTGACAAAAGAGCATTGCAGGGATCCGACATCGGATCACCACAAGCCCTCCGCCCTCCTGGCTCCTAATGCCAGGGCCCCATCACCGCGTATCCTCGGACCCCCGTCCTGCCTCCATCGCGCACCCTTCCCCAAGGTTGGCCGGGGCCTGGAGTCACCAGCCCCTGTTCGGACCTACCCACCTCGCCGCTGCTGAGCTCTACACATCCCGCTCCTTCCACACGCTTCGCCAATTCCGTGGCCCTGACTGAGCCGCGCCAGCCACCGACCGCCAGAACTTGGCGCGCCCGTGAAGTCACTGTCGTGCGCCTCTCCCGCAGCAAGGGGAATAGGGCTCTGGCACCCCGGCTGCGGCTCTTGTCGCTCGTGGCTCGATTGCTTCTGGCGCTTCGCCGGGACCTCACGATCCGCGGTCCCAACGAGCCCCGGCCCGTGGTGCGCATCCCGCGGGCTCTACAGTGGCGGCAGGAAGAGCGGCAGAGCGGGCAGCGGAGCCCCCCGCGACCGGTGCTGGTGCGACCCGGGCCGCTGCTGACCTCCGCGTGGCGGCCCGAGTTGAACCAGCCGGTACGCCTCACGCTGGGCCCTTGTCAGCCCGCGCCACTAGGCTTCGCGCGGCTGGAAGAATCGCCGCGCCCACGAGGACCAATTCTCAACATGTAGAAAACAAAAATAAAGCCTTGATCTTCCCTCCTAAGCCTTGTCCTCTGTCTCCAATTAGGGATTCAACAGACACTTACTGAGCCCCTAAGATATGCCAAGCACTGGCAGGCACTGGAGATAAAATGATGAGGCAGGAGGGAAAGGATTAGTAGAACAGAGGGTTATAAAAAGGGAACTTACAAATGTCTGTGAAATTAAAACTATGTATGGTGCTCGGAAGGAGCAGTTACGTAAGGCCGTGGGAGTCTGTGTCAGCAGGGAAGAGACTGGTGGGGCTTGAGGAGGGCCTCCCTTAAGAAATAATCTCTGGGGACTTCCCTGGTGGTGCAGTGGTTCAGAATCCGCCTGCCAGCACAATTTACAGTAGCCAGGACCGGGAAGCAACCTAAGTGTCCATCGACAGACGAATAGATAAAGAAGATGTGACACATACATACCATAGAATATGACTCAGCCATAAAAGAAATGAAACTGAGCTATTTGTAGTGAGGTGGATAGACCTCGAGTCTGTCATACAGACTGAAGTAAGTCAGGAAGAGAAAAAACAAATATCGTATGCTACCACATATATATATATATATATATATATGTATGTATATAAATGTTCTCATGAACCTAAGGGCAGGGCAGGAATAAAGATGCAGATAGAAAATGAACTTGAGGACACGGGGAGGGGGAAGGGTAAGCTGGGACGAAAGAACAGTAGCATTGACATATATACAATACCAAATGTAAAATACCTAGCTAGCGGGAAGCAGCTGCACAGCACAGGGAGTTCAGCTCAGTGCCTTACGACCACCTAGAGGGTTGGGCACAGGAGGGTGAGAGAGAGAGACGCAGGAGGGAGGGGATATGGGGATATAGGCATGCATAGAGCTGATTCACTTTGTTACACAGCAGAAACTGACACACCAGGGTAAAGCAATTACACTCCAACAAAGATGTTTAAAAACAAAAACAAAAACAAACAATCCGCCTGCCAAGGCAGGGGACACGGGTTTGCACCCTGGTCCGGGAAGGCCCCACATGCCGCGGAGCCAGTAAGCCTGCACGCCACCTCTACCGAGCCCACGCGCCAGAACTACTGAGGACCGCGTGCATCATAGAGCCCATGCTCCGCAACATGAGAAGCCACTGCACTGAGAAGCCCAGGCACCACAACGAAGAGTAGCCCCTGCTCGCCGCAACTACCGAAAGCCCACGCGCGGCCATAAAGAACCAATGCGACCCAAAATTCATTCATTCATTCATTCATTAACCAATTAATCAAAACTTATATTAAAAAAAGAAAGAAACGAAAAGTAAAAATCTCTGCTGGGAATTCCCCGGTGGTCCAGTGGTTAGGACCCCGTGCCTCCACTTCAGGGGGCCCGGGTTCAATCCCTGGTTGGGGAACTGAGATCCTGCAAGCTGGCATCGCAGCCCAAATAAAAATGCAATAAAATAAAATATAACTAAATAAAACAAGAAAGCATCTCTGATTCAAGGTCTAAAGGGTGAGAAGGTGTTTATCGGGCCAGTATGTGGGCAGAAAACGTTTCCCATTTCAGTAAGTAGCACCTCCATTTACCCAATTACACACCCTTGACCCACATTCCCCACATCCAATTCATCACTAACTCCTATTCACCTCCAAGCCATCACTAACCTTCCAAATAGGACTCTAACCTGCCTGCTTTACTCCACCTCCAAGGCCACCACTGTGCACAAAGCCACTCTCCTAATGAGTCTCCCCAAATCTACTCCTGCCCTCTCCTAGCCATACTCTTACAGTAGCCAGTGCGGTGTCTGAAAAAGGCATCTCTGCCAACACCACTTCTCTCTTTATACCCTGCAATGGCTTCCCACCAAGTGTAGGATCAATCCCAAACTGATGATGGACTGGAGGCTGAAAGACAAGAAGGAGGTAGGGAGGGTGTCAGGTTCGAAAGAGGGATGAACGGTCGAGGCAAACAGCGAAAAGGGCTGAAAAGAAAATGATCAGCACTTGCACAACAGTCCTGATGCAGGCAGGAAAGAAAATGCAGGAAGAGTGAAGGCATACAAATAGCCACTTTTTATTTCTGCAATGCCTTTGCAATTCCCAAAATGCTTCATCGATAACTGTGATTCTCAAACCTCGCTGTACATGAGAATCATCTGGAGAGATTTTAAACGCTACCAATGGCCAGGCCTCACCCCAAGCCAATTAAATCAGCATAGACATTTCACTGTATTGCATTTTATTCCCTGCCCCCAAACATCCATTTAGACCCAGGAGAAGGAGAAGGGGATGTGAGTAGCAATAGAGAGAAATTTTCTGCACAACAATGGCCATGGCAAGCTTAGGCGCTTTGGGTGAAATCTCTCTGGGAAGTACTGGCAGTGGAAGAAAAAGCCAAACTGACACACAAGTATTGCCTGGTGTGCATTTCCAGCCTCTGCCTTCTTTCTCATCTCTTGGTGGCAGGTGGAGGAAGTGGAGAAAAGGTGAAACTTCTTTATAAACCGGCAGAAGGTTATAGCATCCTCTCACTATCTCTGCATAGGTTCTAGTCTGTGCAGCACTACAGAAGCTTTGCCCAAAGTAATGAACAGTTGAAAGTCAAATGTAATACTTCATCAGACGACTTAAAAATGCTTGCACACTGGAAAGAATTGCAGAGAACACAAATGGACCCAGAGAAACCTTTGCCAAAAGAGAATACTGTGCTCAATGTACAGCCATAGCTCTTTTCCACATGAGCAAACAGTCAGGAGGATAAAAGAACTTGGTCAAACTCACACAAGTAAGTAGGACAGAATCTGGTCTGTCTGTCCTAAGCGTTGTGTTCTTTAACCACCAGGCTAGCTTTTCTCAGATCTGATTCATGCATACTGTAACCATATACCTCTGTTTGCCTCGAAACTTCCCTGTTTATACGTATGCCTGCTGCCGTTTTAAATACGGCCCACTTGGACTCCCCAAAGCAACCGAGAAGACACAATCATTTGGTCACTGTATACATGGACCACTGTGGTGGGGCTGCCCAGGAAGCTTATTTAAAAAGTGCAGCTTAGGGCTTCCCTGGTGGCGCAGTGGTTCAGAGTCCGCCTGCCGATGCAGGGCACACGGGTTCATGCCCCGGTCCGGGAAGATCCCACATGCCGCGGAGCACACACACACACAAGTTGCAGCTTCCTGAGCCCTACTCCACATCTAGATAAGTTTTCTGAGGGTTGTCTCAAGAATCCAGGTACAAGTCTTTTTAAGTGCTTTTGTGGAACTCCCCAGGTGAGTCTCTCACTCTCCGAAGTTAAGAAACCGTTTATTCGGCCTCCCCCAGATGCCCAGCCCGGTCCTGTTAAGGTTGGAGTCCCCGCACCACATCACAGGGATGCTCCCAGCCAAGTCATCTCTGGAGCCTTGGAGAAGCTGAATGGTCTCATGCTGGCCCACCTGCCACGACAAACCTCCTCCAGAGCATTCCCCTTCACACTTCACCTTCTACCACTCCCAAAGGCAGTCTGCTCCAATGAGGCCTGACTTCGTCTGTCCTAACGGGTACCCGCTGATTCAAGCACTTTAGGAGAACAAGGTGCTGTGCTTCTCAACCAGGGTGGCCCAACCTCTAAAATGGTAGTCCAAGCAGTCTCTACCTCCTGGGCACATCCCCTCTGCAACAGCCCAAGTACACGAATGTCCCATCTTTGCTTTCTCAAGGTCGGCAACAGGGAGTCCCCTCCTAAAGAAGGTTCTCTCTCATTGCCACACTATCCAAGGCTGCCCCAAATGTGCTTCCTCCCTGTGGGCCTGTTCAGGCTAAGGGCAGAGTCATCTCTTTCGTCTCTGAGTCGGACCAAATCGTCTTAGTAACACCTCTTCACGGTGTTGACCAGGTCTTTCACGGGGGCTGCTGCTGAGCCTTTCTCTCATCCTTTCATGGTGGAGAGAGAGAGGGGATTCTAATGATTCTTACCTCTAGGGGAGAGGGCGAGTGACATGATTATGTGATCATTCGGTACGATGTCCTTTCGACAGGAATTTGTTTTGACTTTCACGTTAAAGTGGGCCCACCATTCCCACTTTGTGAGGTCATTCAGCACCCTCATTTTGCACCTGTAACATCTCTCTCAGTATCACCTTGGAAATGTTTGAAACGGCATGAGTTTGTCCTCACGTTCCTATCAGCTGGGAATCCGGGGCCCCAACATGAACCTAACCATTGAGCGCAACACCTCTCCACGACCTGTGTTAACACTGGGGAGGCCCCTTCACCTCTCGGGTTTTTGAAGCCCTCGGGTGTAAAAATGGGAGGGTTATATGAATCTATATTTGGGGCAGGACAAGGTCGAGAAGAGTGTGTCTCTGCTTTTATTCTTCCAAAATGGAATGTCTGCCCTCTCTTCCCCATGGGTCCACATGTCACTTGTCTTTCAGGCCCACTGCCAAGGAGCCTTCCCTGATTCCCCAGTCCACACAAATCTCTGCCTCTTAGGGTCAGGGCCGTACAACCTAGCTGCCTCCTAACGTTCATCTTGCCTCTCAAGCCGATCTCAGGATGTGGGTCTCTCTTGCCCTCCTGTGGCCCCTGGGGCTGTGCCAGCCCACCGGCACGCCCCACGTGGGGTGTCTACTAGACTAGGGCATGGGTGGGGAGGCCCCGGTGTGAGGGCCCAGGCAGAGTACCTCTGCCTCCACCCTGCTCTCCTCCACAGAACTGCCCCTCCTCCTCAAGCCTGACCCCCAAGTCACAGGTTCCATACGATGACCTCACTGGCTAATGAGGACCTCTCCGGCATTCCACAGTTTCCATGGCAGTGTAACTGTGCAAACAAAGTTTGCTGCCCTCAGAGAAACTTCCCTACTGGTTCTCCACCAGAGACCAATCTCTTTGGTTGTCTGAGAGAGAATGTGTGACCGGATCCTCTACACATATTCCAACCTGTGCTCTGTTCCCTGGCTGGGCGGTGCAGGAGGAACAGCGAGACCGGGCATCTGTGGAACAGGCATGGGGTACACACAACCTCACCTGGCTGCCACGTGTTTCTGTGGCTCTTGCCCACTACGTACACCCGAGTGCTTTCCCAGATGTAAGTAATACCAGTGACCTGGGACACCTTCAGGGTCCCACAGTGCTCACTGCTGAGGACAAGTGAAAGGTCAGCCCCGGACTAGTGGGCAGGAAGCTTCTGATCTTTATAAATATAGCCTTCCACTTTGGGCTACAGGATGCTTCCATTCAGACCCTTTCCTGATGGGCCTCTTAGCAAAAGACAAGTGCGTTGTTGTGGGAAAGTGGTAAATGGAGCAGTTTGAGGAAGAGGGCCACTCCTGAACCACACCTTCAAACCCAGGAACCTCTGTGCTGGCACGGAGACATCGAGATCGGTCCCCTCAGACACATCCCATACTGAGCTGCTGAGTACTAGGGGAGAGGGTGGTGCCATAGTCATGGGAAGGACGGAAGAACCAAGGGGCGGGGGGTGATGAAGTGCTAGTGAGACCGGAGGGCTGAGGAGATGGTGCCCCAGGAGGCTGGGTTGATGTGAGCCTAGATATGGTACCCAGAAGCCGGGTTCTAAGTCTCCTGTTCACTCTGCCTCAGTAGTGGACCTCGTGCTACTCTAGAGACAAGGATCCCAGGGCGAGAGTTCAGTGTGTTTGAAACAGGCAGTATACATGGGGCCCAAGAGGGGTGGCCAAGGTGGGAGTGGTCCTGAACCAAGTTATATTAGATGATTGTTTTCGAAATCTTGAAAGGCATTTCCATGAAAGCCTCAGAAATGACAGACAGCAAGAAATGGTTGGTTTCTCTGTTGTGGAAGGGACAGATGGAGAGGATCATGAGTGCAATGACTTTCGGGTTCTACTGTTTTCCCTGGAAACGGTGAAGAGACTTCCTCATGTGCTGCAGCCGTAGGCTCCAGGAATTGCCTTTGCAGCCAGTTTCCCTTCTCCAGGGACTCAGAGAGGTGATGGGCCAAGGCTGTGTTTTGGATGTCCAGTAGATGAAAGGTCTTCGGCCAGAAACTGGGAGAGACTTGAGAGAGGGAAATCCTGCCAGGAGACTGTGTACAGCCGAAGTGACTGATCACTTCTGATTTTCTTTGCAGCAGCAGCGGCTCCCGTTTCTCCTCCGACACCTGGTCACTACCACGTCCTCTACCGGGGATGTGAAGAAACGCAGTTGGGCTGGCACGGGGAGACCTACTGCCTGGCCGGTGGCTACCGGGCCTACGGGGACGTTCCTTTGGCCACACCAGCAAAGGTGGAAGCCGAGAAGCCAGTCCCCAGATGAGCTCTGAAGAGAAAGTGTGCTCCGGAGGAGTTGGACGAAGATCTCCGCTGCTCCAGACCAAAAATCCGGCGATTGCAGGAGTCAAGCAGCTTACTAGGATTACGAGGTGCTGTGATTCTCAAGCAGAGTGGCCCCACCTCTGGGCACATCCCCTCTGCAACAGCCCAAGTACACGAATGTCCCATTTTGGCTTTTGCAAGGTCGGCAACAGGGAGTCCCTTCCTAAAGAAGGTTCTCTCTCATTGCCACACTATCCAAGGCTGCCCCAATTGTGCTTCCTTCCTGTGGGCCTGCTCAGGCTAAGGGCAGACTCATCTCTTTCCTTCTCTGAGTCGGACCAAATCGTCTTAGTAACACCTCTTCACGGTGTTGACCATGTCTTTCACGGGGGCTGCTGCTGAGCCTTTCTCTCATCCTTTCATGGTGGAGAGAGGGAGAGAGAGGATTCTAATGATATTTACCTCTAGGGGAGAGGGCGAGTGTCATGATTATGTGATCATTCGGTATGATGTCCTTTCGACAGGAATTTGTTTGGACTTTCACGTTAAAGTGGGCCCACCATTCCCACTTGGTGGGGTCATTCAGCACCCTCATTTTGCACCTTTAACATCTCTCTCAGTATCACCTTGGAAATGTTTGAAATGGCATGAGCTCTTCCTCACGTTCCTATCAGCTGTGAATCCGGGGGCCCAACATGAACCTAACCATTGAGTGCAACACCTCTCCACGACCTGTGTTAACACTGGGGAGGCCCCTTCACCTCTAGGGTTTTTGAAGCCCTCGGGTGTAAAAATGGGAGACTTCTATGAATTTATATTTGGGGCAGGACAAGGTCGAGAAGAGTGTGTCTCTGCTATACTTCTTCCAAAATGGAATGTCTGCCCTCTCTTCCCCATGGGTTCACATGTCACTTGTCCTTCAGGCCCACTGCCAAGGAGCCTTCCCTGATTCCCCAGTCCACACAAATCTCTGCCTCTTAGGGTCAGGGCCGTACAACCTAGCTGCCTCCTAACGTTCATCTTGCCTCTCAAGCCGATCTCAGGATGTGGGTCTCTCTTGCCCTCCTGTGGCCCCTGGGGCTGTGCCAGCCCACTGGCACGCCCCACGTGGGGTGTCTACTAGACTAGGGCATGGGTGGGGAGGCCCCGGTGTGAGGGCCCAGGCAGAGTACCACTGCCTCCACCCTGCTCTCCTCCACAGAACTGCCCCTCCTCCTGAAGCCTGCCCCTCAACTCACACGTTCCTTATAGGACCTCACTGGCTAGTGATGACCTCACAGGCCTTCTCACAGTTTCCATGGCAGGGTAACGATGCAAACGTGCTGCTGCCCTCAGAGATACTTCCCTACCGGTTCTCCACCAGAGACCAATATCTTTGCTTGTCTGAGAGAGAATGACTGACCAGACCTTCTGCATTTACTCTAACCTGTCCTACGTTCCCTGAGAGGGCAGTGCACGAGGTACACCGAGACCGGGCATCTGTCCAAGAGGCATGGTGTACGCACAACTTCCCACGGCTGCCACATGTTCCCTGGGGCTTGCCCAGCACATACACCTGAGCACTTTCCCAGCTATAACGAATACCAGTGACCGGACACCTTCAAGTACCCACAGGGCTCACTGCTGAGGACAAGTGAAAGGTCATCCCTGGACAAGTGTGCAGGAAGGTTCTGATCTGTATCGAAGGAGCCTTCCCCTTTGGGCTACAGGATGCTTCCATTCAGACCATTTCCTGATGGGCCTCTTAGCAAAAGACAAGTGCGTTGTTGTTGACGAATGGTAAATGGAGCAGTTTGAGGAAGAGGGCCACCCTTAAACCGCACCTTCAAACCCAGGCACCTCTGTGCTGGCACGGAGACATCGAGATCGGTCCCCTCAGACACATCCCATACTGAGCTGCTGAGTACTAGGGCCGACGGTGGTGCCCTACTGATGGCAGGAGCGGAAGAACCAAGGGGGCGTGATGAAGTGCTAGTGAGACCGGAGGGCTGAGGAGATGGTGTCCCAGGAGGCTGGGTTGATGTGAGCCTAGACATGGTACCCAGAACCCGGTTCTGAGTCTCCCGATCACTCTGCCTCAGTATGTGGCCTTGCTCTAATCGACGTAAAAGTATCACAGGATTAGAGTTCCGTGTGGTTGAAATAGGCACTGTAAAAATGGGACCCAAGAGTGGTTGCCAAGTTGGGAGGAGTTTTGAACCAATTTATATTAGATTACCTTTTTCCAAAACTTGAACGATATTTCCATTAAAGCCTCACAAGTGACAGACTGCAAGAAATGTTTTCTCTGTTGTGGAAGGGAGAGATGGAGAGGATCATGCTTGCAATGAATTTCGGGTTCTACCGTTTTCCCCGGAAACGGTGAAGAGACTCCCTCATCTGCTGCAGCCGTAGGCGCTAGGAATCGCTTTTGCAGCCAGGGCCCCTTCTCCAGGGACTCAGAGAGGTGATGGGCCAAGGCTGTGTTTTGGATGTCCAGTAGATGAAAGGTCTCCGGCCACAAACTGGGAGAGACATGAAAGAGGGAGATTCTGCCAGGAGACTGTGTAGAGCAGAAGGGACTGGTCACTTTTGATTTTCTTTGCAGCAGCAGCGGCTCCCGTTTCTCCTCGTACAGCTGGTCACTGCCACGTCCTCAACCGAGGGTGTGGGGAAACGCAGATGGGCTGCCATGGGGAGACATACTGCCGGGCTGGTGGCTACCGGGCCTACGGGGATGTTCCTTAGGCCACGCCAGCAATGGTGGAATCGGAGCAGGAGCCAGTCGCCAGACGTGCGCCCAAGAGAAAGTGCGCTCCGCAAGAGTCGGACGAAGATCTTTGCTCCCGACCCCAAATCCGGCGATTGTAGCATGGTGCCAGGAGGCGGACTCCACAGAATCTTGCTGGCTGAGCCATTCTCAAGAGAGGGCCATGGCAAAGCTCACAAGGTTACCAACCGCCCTCCCCCACAACCCCCCATTTCCTGCTCCCAGAAGCAAGAACAGGATGGAGAGTCAAGCAGCACACACGCTGCCCCAAGGTACACATGCTCCTTTATTCCCAGCCCCTTCTGTCCCCAGTGGCGTCCCCTACTGCTCGGAAAAGTGTTTTTCTGTAAAAGTTTTCTAAAGGTCGCCACAGCTCAGACTTAGGTCACCACCCCTGTGCTAGGCACTCCTGCCACCCGGGAAAGGTTCCAAAGGTGGAACAGCTCCAGGGGGTGCCAGGGATCAGAGCAAAAACTTGAGAGGCTGGGGATGAAGGAGTTTGGGCACAGTCCCTAAAGCATCTCAGTGGTTGAGCTTCTGTGAGAAGGCACATCCCCACTGTGTGGGGAGGTGGTGGGGGGAAGGGGTCCCTAGAGGAGGCAGCTAGGGGGAGGGCCTGAGGCTGGAAATGGGGAATGGCGTGCGGCCTCTGAGCGAGCACAGGCACTTAGCCCTTGAGGTTTCTGGGAAAGCTAGAGCCACAAGGGCCACGAGAGAAGGCAAGTGGAGCAGCAGAAGCCAGGTGCCAGATCTCTCCTCAGAACCTATACTTCTCCACGAGGCCGGGCCTTCCACGCTGAGGTAGGAGCGATCCTGGCCAGAAGGAGAGCCAGCAGCAGCTCTGGGAGGAAGGGTGCTGCACTGGGGGCTCTGCTGCCATGGAAATGACTTCATTTCCTTCCACTCAAATACCGTATGGACTGGGTTCCTGCTCTGGTGAGTAAAAGGGTCGCTGACTCTCCCCAGATGGTTGTTCAGTTCACATCCCCAAAGTCCCTCTATTCGGGCCCTGGGGGGCGTGTAGCAACTCCTGAGGGCGCTCTTTCCTGAGGCTGGCTGACCAAAGTGGGGGAGGTTCCTGATAGGTCCCAGGTGCTGGCTGAAGTCCCCAGAGAATGGTCATGAAGGCTGGAGAGTCAAGTAGGTGGAGAGAGAAGCCCGGCGTCAGAGGGCCCCTACCTGAATCCAGAGCTCACAAGGTTATCCCCCACCATTTCCAGAAACTATCTCTTCCCCCATGCCAGCCCCAATGGCCCGGTACCGGGAAACCGGGAGCCCAGAGCCCTTGCGGCCACAGAGACACTCGCACCCAGCTCTCGGTGTTGGCGGGGCCTGATGCAGGCGCATGGGGACCAGGTGTGCTCCCGGGAGGCCTGGGGCTGCAGGTGGCCCCCTGAGAGAAGCACCCCAGCTTGGACAGGAAGTTTCGAGGCGGGGGAGAGCAACGTATGGCGCCCCCTCGGAGCAGTGGGAGTGGGAAGGGGGCCGGGCGCAGAGGGCACCCACGATGGGAGGCCACTGGGCTCTCAGAAGAGGCCAGCTGAGCCCATTGGACCTCTGACCAGGTGCCGGGAGGGCAGTGCTGCCCCGTGGCTTCCGGACTTCGCGGATCGTGGCTCTCCGCACACGGGTCGTAGGGTCCTCTGACCCTGTATCCCCTCCCTCACCCAGGGCCCCTCGCGAGGCCGCGCCGCTGGGTGGCCTGTGTTGACGGGCACAACCCCATCACCCGCCCCTCTCAGACCCGCCGCCTCTGCCCGCCTGCCTGGCCCTGTGCAGCTTGCGACCCGGTGGGCCTCGAAGGTCGCCGCGCACTCCGCCAGCGGCCTCTGCTGGGTCTGCTGCTCCTGCTGGGTTTGCTGCTGTGGCCGGTAACCCGTGTGCACACCACGGCGGCCACCTCCAGAACCCCAAGTCCGCGGGAGCGCACGCGGGCCCTGATGCGGGACTCCCCGCTTGTGGATGGGTGGCTGCAGTGTGTGCGGGCTGCTTGGGGCCGTTGGGGGCCTAGCCTGGCCCTGGGCAGTGTAGGAGGTTCGGAGGTGCCCACACAATCGTGGTGTGAGGCTCCCTCAGGCTGCCCCAGGCCAGGCAATGTATCCTGCCTGATCCCAAGACCTAAGGGGCCCACCCATTTGCCTTGACCTCCCTCCAGCCACAACTACATGCCCTTGGTCCTGAGGCAGTTGCACCACAATGGGGTCCAGGCTGATCATCTGAGCAAGTTCAGCCACGGTCACACCAGGTTGGATGGGCTGAAAGATGGTCTCGTGGGTGCGCAGGCACCAAGGGGACACACAAGGTGTCACCGTGGTGGCTGGGGAATAGTCGGGTACTTTGGGGGCCTCCTAGACCACAGGTTAGTCACATTGGTACTATGTTACCATAGTGACCTAGACAGTGCCATGCCATGGATGCTGGGGGCTACAGGGGTCACCGTGAGCCTCCCTGACGGGCATCCAAGTACCACAGAAAAAAACAATGCGTTACAGGTGACTTCTGGGCACAGTGAGCGCTGTGCCAGCTGAGGAGGCGATGAGAAGCCCAAGGAGTTCCAAGCCCCAAACCAAGCCCTGGCCTTCCCTCACTTCTGGTCCGCCTACGTGCCACACCAGACCCACCAATGGGATGCCGAGCACCTCACCCGGAGCAAATCGACCTCATCCGCCTCACGTGTGCCTCCTATTCTGCGCTGGAGCTTGTGACCTCAGTTAAAGGTACACGGGGGACTTCCCTGGTAGTCCAGAGGTTAGGACTCCACGCTTCCACTGCAGGGGGCTCGGGTTGGATCCCCGCTCACCGGGGAAGAGGCTCAGGTTCAAGGGCTCCTGCTTTGAACCATCTTCTACTCAACATGTAGAAAACAAAGCCTTGATCTGCCCTCCTAAGCCTTGTCCTCTCTCTCCAATTATGGAGTCAACAGACACTTACTGAGCCCCTATGATATGTCAAGCACTGGTAGGCACTGGACATAACCTGATGAGACAGGAGGGAAAGGTTCAGTAGAACACAGGGTTATAAAAAAGGCACTTAAAAATATGTGAGAAATTCAAACTGTGTATGGTGCTATGAAGGAGTAGTTATGTAAGGCTGTGGGAGTCTATGTCAGCAGGAAAGAGACACATGGGGCTTGAGGAGGGCCTCCCTTAAGAAATAAACTCTGGGGACTACCCTGGTGGCGCAGTGGTTCAGAATCCGCCTGCCAACACTATTTACAGTGGCCAGGACAGGGAAGCAACCGAAGTGTCCTTCGAGAGACGAACAGATAAAGAAGATGTGGAATATATGTACAATGGACTCTTACTCCGCCATAAAACGAAACGAAACTGAGTTATTTGTAGTGAGGTGGATAGACCCAGAGTCTGTCATGCAGAGTGAAGTAAGTCACAAAGAGAAAAACAAATACCGTATGCTAATAAATATATGTGGAATCTAAAAAAAAAAGGTTCTAATGAACCTAGGTGCAGGGCAAGAATAAAGACTCAGACATAGAGAATAGACTTGAGGACTCGGTGAAGGGGAAGGGGAAGCTGGGAGGCAGTAAGAGAGTAGCATTGACAAATATACAATACCAAATGTAAAATACCTGGCTAGTGGGAAGCAGCTGCACAGCACAGGAAGATCAGCTCAGTGCATTGCGACCACCTAGAGGGTTGGGATCAGGAGGGTGGGAGGGAGATGCAGGAGGGAGGGGATGTGGGGATATATGTATGCATGCAACTGATTCACTTTGTTATACAGCAGAAACTGACACACCAGCGTAAAGCAATTATACTCCAACAAAGACGTTTAAAAACAAAAACAAAAAAAACAATCCGCCTGCCAAGGCAGGGGACAGGGGTTTGCTCCCTGGTCCGGGAAGCTCCCACATGCCGCAGAGCAAGTAAGCCCGCGAGCCACCACTACCGAGCCCACGTGCCACAATTACTGAGGACTGCGTGCAGAGAGCCCGTGCTCCACTACATGAGAAGCCACTGCACTGAGAAGCCCTTTCACCGCAATGAAGAGTAGCCCCGTCTCGCCGCAACTACAGAAAGCCCATGCCCGGCAACGAAGACCGAACGCAACCAAAAATAAATAAATAAATAAATAAATTCATTCATTAACCAATTAATCAAAACTTACATTTAAACAAATCCCAAACACATGATGGACTGGAGCTTGAAAGACAAGAAAGAGGCAGGGTGTCAGGTTAGAAAGAGGGATGAAGTGTATAGGCAAACAGCGAACAGGGCTGAAAAGGAAATGATCAGCACTTGTGCAGTAGTCCTGATGCAGGCAGGAAAAATGCAGGAATAGTGAAGGAATACCAATAGCCACTTTTTATTTCTGCAATGCCTTTGCAATTCCCAAAGTGCTTCATTTATAGCTGTGATTCTCAAACCTCGGTGTACATTCGAAACATATGGAGAGATTTTAAACGCTACCCATGGCCAGGCCTCACCCCAAACCAATGAAATCAGAATATACAGTTCACTGCGGCAGGAATTCTGTTTCGTTCACTGTCCATATGAAACGTACCTGGCACATACATAGTGCTCAGAAAATATTTCCTGAATGAACAAATGAATGAAGGAATGTACCACTATCACCTGAGATCCAAGGAAGAATTCTTTTCAAACCTTAGGGAGTAACCAGGCAACGTCAGTTACCACGGCAGCCCTAGGAAAAACATTACCAAGTGACACTAACACTCCCAAGAGCCGACATTGGTTTCCACAATAAGTAAACCTTTCTCATTTCTAAAGTACTATACTGTGAAATATGCATCTCAGTAACAACTAGAGGTTACTCAATGTCTGCTGTGAGCAGGAGGAAAAGACAAGGGCCTTACACAGTATCGAAAGCAATGACAAGAAGAAACTAGGGGCCGTGCGCAGAGACAGACAGGCTCTGACTGGCTCCAGTCCCTATGACATTCTGAGGTGATCACATTCTAAGGGCTCGAGCATGAGAAAGCAGCCACTAACCAGCTACCCTGTCTCAAATATTTGCAGAAAGTCAATTCAAATACATACCTATGTATTATTCTTTTCCGATCACTCTTTCAGTGTATCCCTTCGGGCTTTTGCAAAGCGATTCTTTGTTCTGTACCTGAAAAATGAGTGGCACATGTCAATGGATGAAACATGTCAGAGCAGACATCCAAGGAGCTCTGTAGCTCACAAATGAGGAGCTCTGAGGTCTGGGATAGAATCGTAAAAGTAGTGTAGAATCACAGTATCTTAGAGCATCCTTTATATCAGCCTCCCTCTATCATATCACCAATCAGTGGTCATCAGTCTATACAGAAACTTTGCAGTGACAGACCACCCAGCACTCTCTAGACAGATCTAAGCACTGCTAGTTGCTAGAGCAGTCTATATCAAATTCAGAATCTGACTCCCTGGCAGGCATCAGTCCCAGTCTGCCTTCTGGAATGGTACACCCCACGGCACACCTCATCTCTTTTCCATCTCGTCCTCAGACCCCGAATGGCCTTGAACGATGCTCTGCGGGCTTTGTTAGCTCTTCACAAGCTAACAAAGTGAAGGCTTTTAAGGAGAGGAGTGGCATGACTGATCACATTCCCCATGATCACGGTGACTGCTGGATGAAAAACAGACTGTGGGGGCCACGGTAGACACAGGCAGATCAGTTAGGAGAAGGCTCTTCAGTCACCGATGTCAGAGATGATGGTGGCTCAGGATGGAGAGATAGTAGGGGAGGTGGTGAGAAGTGGGCACATTCTAAAGATATTTTGAAGGTAGAGCAACAGGAGTAAAACGAAGAAAATCAAAATCCCATGTTCCAGAGATAACTGTTACTTTATTTATTCTAAGCAAACATGGTCCCCTCTAAAAACCACAAAGCTTGCCAAGGATACTCTTCTCAGAGGTACTAACTCTTTACTCCTCACCCTACTCCAGCCTGGCCTCCCCCTCTGCCACTCTCCCAAAACTGCTCTGATTAAAGTCACCAATTACCTCGAAGTTGCTCAACCTACGAGACACTGACCTGTCTGTCCTCAATCTTGTTTGGCTGGCAGCACATGGCATGGTTGAGCCTCCCCTCTTCCTTGATCTCTCTCCTCCCTGGGTTCGTCGACCGCACACTCTCCCAGTTTTTCTCCCTACCCCTGCTTTTCACACTCTTGCTGGTTTCACCTCCTCTTCTCACATGTTGAGGGTGCACCTTAGTCGGGGACCCTCTTCCCTTCTAATTTCACACATCCTCCCTCACAAATTTATTCACACCCATGGTTTAAAATATTGGCCATGACCATCTCCAAAGGCATCCCAACCTCACAACAATTGCGCAAAACACATCCCCACTCGGATGTCTTAAGGGCATCTTCTACTCAACATATAGTAAACAAAGCCTTGATCTTCCCTCCAAAGTCCTGTCCTCTGTCTCCATTTCTTTGTTCAACAGACACTTACTGAGACCCGAAGATATGCCAAGCACTAGTAGGCACTAGACATAAAATGATGAGGCAGGAGGGAAAGGTCCTTTAGAACACAGGGTTACAAAAAGGGAACTTACAAATATGTATGAAATTAAAACTGTGTATGGTGCTAAGAAGGAACAGTTATGTAATGCTGTGGGAGACTATGGCAGCAGGGAAGAGACTGATGGGGCTTAAGGAGGGCCTCCCTAAAGAAATAATCTCTGGGGACTTCCCTGGTGGCACAGTGGGTCAGAATCCGCCTGCCAGCACTATTTACAATAGGCAGGACAGGGAAGGACCCTATGTGTCCATCGACAGACGAATAGATAAAGAAGACGTGGCACATGTATACAATGGACGACTACTCAGCCATAAAAAGAAATGAAACTGAGTTATTTGCAGTGAGGTGGCTAGACCTAGAGTCTGTCATACAGAGTGAAGAAAGTCAGAAAGAGAAAAACAAATACCGCATGCTAATAAATATATATGAAATCTTAAAAAAAGGTTCTAATGAACCTAGGGGCAGGGCAGGAATAAAGACGCAGACATAGAGAATGGACTTGGGGACTCAGGGAGGGGGAAGGGTAAGCCGGGAGGTAGTAAGAGAGTAGCATTGACAACTATACAACACCAAATGTACAATAGCTAGCTAGTGGGAAGCAGCTACACAGCTCAGGTAGATCAGCTCAGTGCCTTGCGACCACCTAGAGGGGTGGGATCAGGAGGGTGGGAGGGAGACGCAGGAGGGAGGGGATGTGGGGATATACGTATGCATGCAGCTGATTCACTTTGTTATACAGCAGAAACTAACACACCAGTGTAAAGCAATTATACTGCAACAAAGATGTTTAAAAACAAAAACAAAAAAAAACAATTCGCTTGGCAAGGCAGGGGACACGGGTTTTCACCCTGGTCTGGGAAGGTCTCACATGCCACGGAGCAAGTAAGCTCGCGAGACACCACTACCGAGCGCACGCGCCACAACTACTGAGGACCACGTGCATAGAGCCCATGCACCGCAACATGAGAAGCCACTGCACTGAGAAGCCCGTGCACGGCAATGAAGAGAAGCCCCGGCTGGCCGCAACTACAGAAAGCCCACGCCCGGCAACGAAGCCCCATGGCCACCAAAAATTAATTAATGAATTAATTCATTAATCAATTAATGAAAACTTATATTACAAAAAGAAAAAAAATGAAAAGCAATAATATCTGCTGGAATTCCCCGGTGGTCCAGTGGTCATGACCCCGTGCCTCCACTTCAGGGGGCCTGGGTTCAATCCCTGGTTGAGGAACTGAGATCCTGCAAGCTGGCATCACAGCCCAAACAAAAATGCAATAAAATAAAATACAACTAAATAAAACAAGAAAGCATCTCTGATTCAAGGTCTAAAGGGTGAGAAGGTGTTTATCAGGCCAGTATGGGGGCAGAAAACGTTTCCCATTTCAGTAAGTAGCACCTCCATTTACCCAATTCCACACCCTTAACCCACATTCCCCACATCCAATTCATCACTAACTCCTATTCACCTCCAAGCCATCACTAACCTTCCAAATAGGACTCTAACCTGCCTGCTTTACTCCACCTCCAAGGCCACCACTGTGCACAAAGCCAGTCTCCTAATGAGTCTCCCCAAATCCAGTCCTGCCCCCTCCTAGCCATTCTCTTACACTAGCCAGTATGGTGTCTGAAAAAGGCATCTCTGCCAACCCCACTTCTCTCTTTATACCCTGCAATGGCTTCCCACCAAGTTTAGGATAAATCCCAAATAGATGACGGACTACAGGGTGAATGACAAGAAGGAGGTAGGGTGTGAGGTTAGAGAGAGGGATGAAGGGTCTAGGCAAACAGTGAAAAGGGCTGAAAAGAAAATGATCAGCACCTGCACAACAGTCCTGATGCAGGAAGGAAAATGCAGGAATAGTGAAGGAATACCAATAGCCACTTTTAATTTCTGCAATGCCTTTGCAATTCCCAAAGTGCTTCATCGATAACTGTGATTCTGAAACCTCGCTGTACATTAGAATCATCTGGAGAGATTTTAAAAACTACCAATGGCCCGGCCTCAACCCAAGCCTATTAAATCAGAATATACACTTCACTGTATTAAATTTTATTCCCTGACCCCAAACATCCATTAAGCCCCAGGAGAAGGAAAAGGGGATGTGACTAGCAAGAGATAGAAAATTCCTGCACAACAATGGCCATGGCAAGCTTAGGCACTTTTGGTGAAATCTCTCTGGGAAGTACTGGCAGCGGAAGAAAAGGCAAACTGACACAGTATTGCCTGGTGTGCATTTCCAGCCTCTGCCTTCTTTCTCATCTCTTGGTGGCAGGTGGAGGAAGTGGAGAAAAGGTGAAACATTTTTACAAAACCGGCAGAAGAAGCTTATAGCATCCTCTCACTATCTCTGCATAGGTTCTGACCTCTGCAGCACTATAGTAGCTTTGCCCAAAGTAATGAACAGCTGAACGTCAAATGTAATACTTCATCAAACGACTTAAAAATGCTTGTACACTGGAAAGGGTTAAGTTGCAGAGAACACAAATGGACCCAGAGCAACTTTTGCCAAAATAGAATATTGTGCTCTATGTACAGCCATACCTCTTTTCCATATGAGCAAACAGTCAGAAAGATAAAAGAACTTGGTCCAACTCACACAAGTAAGTAGGATAGATTCTGGTCTGTCTGTCCTAAGCGTTGTGTTCTTTAACCACCAGGCTAGCTTTTCTCAAATCTGATTCATGCATACAATTACTATACACCTCTGTTTGCCTTGAATATTCCCTGCTTCTACATATGCCTGCTGCAGTTTTAAATATTGCCCACTTTGACTCCCCAAAGCAACTGAGAAGACACAATAATTTGGTCACTCTATACATGGACCACTGTTGTGCGACTGCCCAGGAAGCTTATTAAAAAAGTGCAGCTTAGGGCTTCCCTGGTGGCGCGGTGGTTGAGAGTCCGCCTGCCGATCCAGGGGACTCGGGTTCGTGGCCCGGTCCGGGAAGTTCCCATGTGCCACAGAACGGCTGGGCCCGTGAGCCATGGCTGCTGAGCCTGTGAGCCCGGAGCCTGTGCTCCGCTACTGGAGAGGCCACAACAGCGAGAGGCCTGCGTTCTGAGAAAAATAAATAAATAAATAAAATATGTTTTTAGACCTGAATGTATTATCTTTTCTTTCCTTCTAAGGTGCTATTATTTTTGTTCCAAGCATTATCAGTCTACTAGTGACCCTAAACTAAAAATTTCAGAATTACATTTGACCCCTATTCTTGCTTCTGCTTTTCTTACATCATCATCAAGTATATAGATCCTTACTATCTTATTAGTCCAGTATCTTTGCTGCTCTCCCAGGTTCTAATTTTTACTTCCCAATCCATATCCAGGAGACCAAATAATCTTCTCAAAGACTGCTTTCATGCTATTCCCTTTCACAGAAATCCTTCGATGGGCTCCTGTTTATTTTTACTGCCACACAAGTCCAATCTCCCTCTACATCTTTATTACAAATAACCCTCGTAAAACTATAATTTTAGACCGGAATGAAGTGAAAGTGTAATCATATAAACCAATTTTGACACAGTGAATCCATATCTAGGAATTTATCTTATAAAAATACTTGCAATGCAAAAAGATACACGTATGGGTTGGCCATAAAGTTCGTTTGGGTGTTCCATTAAGATCTTACGGAAAAACCTGAACGAACTTTGTGGTCAATCCAATACAAGTATACTCACTACAACATTTGTGAAATGTAAAAAAAGTAAAATAAATTATCCATTGAAGTGACATTGGTTTAGTAAATTATGGGACATTTATTTAAAACAATAACACAGAGCTGTTGAAAAGAAGCAAATCTACATGACCTGACTTACAAGGATACCCATTTTATATTGCCTCAATTTCTTGGGAAAACCCAACAACTCATATAATAATCCTTACTCTCCCATGGATAAACGTAACAAACTTTAACAAACAAATTTAAAACAGAAAGATAATACCTGCAGAAAATTCAAGCACTGTAGATACGTATAAAGAAATAAAAATTATTTAAAGTCCCATCACCTAGGGGCTTCCCTGGTGGCGCAGTGGTTGAGAATCCGCCTGCCAATGCCGGGGACACAGGTTCGTGCCCCGGTCCGGGAAGATCCCACGTGCCGCGGAGCGGCTGGGCCCTCAAGCCATGGCCACTGAGCCTGCGCGTCCGGAGCCTGTGCTTCGCAACGGGAGAGGCCACGACAGGGAAAAGCTTGCGTACCGCAAAAAAAAAAAAAAAAAAAAAAAAATTTCAGGCAAGACTTGTTATCTACATCTTTTCAGTTAAACAGTTGCTACCTTGTAACAAAACTGTAGAATGAAAACTGTTACATAAAACTGTTAATAATTATATACAAAATTAAAATTTTTATTTGTATCGCCAGTCTGCCCTCCAATAAGGTTATACCAACTTATTCTTACATTAAAGCATTATTTGAGAGCATGTGCCCTCACGTCTCCAACTAGAAACTCTCAACCCTTTGTAACTGTTGTCAAACTACTAGTCAAAAGTAGTATCTCTGATTTTGTTTGCGTAGTTTTGAATACTAGTAACATTGAATATCTTTTAAAAAGCTTACTGGTCATCTATATTTGCTGCTTTAAGAACTGTCAGACTTTTACCCATTTTTTCTAATTAGATTGCTTATGTTTTTATTAACTGCATATTCATATTAGCCTTCTGTATGTTACAAATATTAGCCCCAGTCCATCATTTGCTTTCAATTTTAGCTTTGTGCAGTATATGATTCACTTTAATTAGTCATTTTTATTTTATGCTTTCTAGCTTTTGTAGCATACCTAGAAGGGCTTTCCGCATAGCAAGATTACATTAATATTCAGCTATATTTTTTCCCAAGTTATAGAGTGTTAATTTTCACATTTACATTTATGAGCCTTCTGGAATTCATTAGGTCTAAGTTTATTTCCAGATGGCTAGAGACCAATTCTGTCACATGGATAATGAACAGTTTATCTTTCCCACACAGATCTAACACCAATTTTATCATAGATTAAATTCAAAATATACAGGTCTATTTCAAGACTACGCTTCAGTGATGGGCTTATCTATTGCTAAGATTTTACCATAAATTTAAGTTCTTTTAACTTTATACTATGTTCTGTTATCTGGTAAGTAAAGGTTCTCAAAAAACTTTTCCATAATTTTCCTTAGTATTATTACATATTGTTCTAGGTTAACTTGAGACTAATTTAAGGCTTAAAAAAATCAGGATTTTGCTTGTGCTGGTACACTGATCTAATATATTTAGAAATAAATGACATTAGTATTCTGATGAGTCTGCCTATCCAAGAAATGTATGTATGCCTATTTATTTTTTAAGTCTCTTAGAAGACTTATTTTAAGCCTGCTTCATCTAAGATTTGAAGATTTCTTGATAAATTAGTCATATGTTACCTGCTGTTACTATGAATGGAATTGAAAATATCAGTTAACATTTATTGAGCACTTATTTTATGCCAGGCACGGTGCTAAGCATCTTTAATTATTTCATTTAATTCATCAATTCTATGCCTTGTTTCACAAATGAGAACACCGAGACACACAGGGGATTAAGTAATTTGCCAGATGCCACATAGCTAGGAGTGTAGATTTGAAGCTGGCAACCTGGTTCCAAGGATGATGCCTTCCATTAAATACTCTGAACTAGATAATTTTGACTTGTGTTTTTCAAAGTATAAAAAAAAGGACTTCTTCCTTCCAACCTGAATTCCTTCCAATGTGAATTTGCATTTGGGGAACAAAACATCAATAAAAAATGGGAGTTCATAACTATAACATGCTCAGTCTTCTAAGTAGTCCATACCTTCCCATCATAAATAGTCTCCCATGTTGCTCTTTTCTTGCTTCTTGGACATTCTTCCATTTCCTGCATGGCTACTTCATATTCCCCATCTAAAAGCTGTAAGCGCCTGTTAGACAAACACATACACTTTAAAGTAACCTGACTATTATTGTAAGTACACAAATTCTACATCTTTAGATTTATACTAAAAAGCACTTATTAAATTTATAAACTAGCTTACATGCCCAACAAGACTTAAAGATATACCTACACTCCATTCCTGACAAAAGAAATTTTAATGATTTGTACTGATAATTATTACTAGAGAATTATTTCATTACTGTAGCTACTCAGATATAACTTTAAACATTTAAAGTATAATAGGCCTAAGGTCTTAAAACTTGCTAAGTTTTAAATGTTAAGTATAAAGCATGTGCGCAGGCTTTATACTTTTAAAAACAAGGTAACAACGGTGTTATAATACTTGCTTTAGGGAACAGCTAAGAATTAGGTCTCTGTTATCTTTAACTACTGTAAGTACTTGAACTAGAATTCTTGACTTTTATACTTGACCAGTAAACTAATTAACTGTAAGAACCTGGGGGGCACCTGGCACATACAGGTGCTCAATAAACATTTCATAGGTGAATGAATAAATGGAATACTGGTTGAATCAAAGAATCGATGAAATTCTACCCATACTCACAGTATACTTTTAATGTGTGTGTACATATCTGTGTGTGTATACATAGTTTATGTTATTTTCTCCATACAATTAAACACTACTAACCTAAATACCATTCTTCAACCATACTCAATAATTAATTGTATATCAAGAATCTGGCATCTCTTCATCAGTCTTAGAGAAATTCTGTTAGGTGGTATTAGCTGACATTTATTGAGTGCTTACTATATGCCAGGCACTATTTTAAAGACTTTACAGAGTTCATTTAATCTTCCCAACACCTCTATGAAGTAGATGTTATTACTCCATTGTTCAGAAGAAACTGAGGCATAGAGAGGGTTAAATAACTTGCCTTAAGATGACACAGTAAGTAGCCAGAGCTAGCAACAGAATCTAGGCAATCTGTCTCCAAAGTCTGGCTCTTAACACCGCATGATTTTGAGCCTTAAGAATTCTTGTCTTAGGCTTCCCTGGTGGCGCAGTGGTTGAGAGTCCGCCTGCCGATGCAGGGGACACGGGTTTGTGCCCTGCTCTGGGAAGATCCCACATGCCGCCAGAGCGGCTGGGCCCGTGAGCCATGGCTGCTGAGCCTGCGCGTCCGGAGCCTGTGCTCCGCAACGGGAGAGGCCACAACAGTGAGAGGCCCGCGTACCGCAAAAAAAAAGAAAAAAGAAAAAAAGAATTCTTGTCTTTATGCTGTGCTACTGAATTTATTCTACTTCAATAATTTATCAACAAGGCTGTTCAACTTAATAATTTAGAAGATAATTTTATTTACTAATTTGAATAGGTAATACATTAGTATACTTCTAAAATGGAAAGGACTTTTTCCTCCTGCATGTTTACATGGCTACATAATATTCTATTTTATGGCTGAACGTGTGATAGCTACAATCCAATGTACTCTCCTACCTGTAGTCTATGAAGAGGGCCTTTTCCCCCACAGCCTCATCAACAGTGCTTTATCAAGTTTTTTGATATCTGTCAAACTGCTAAGTGAAAAAATGACATCTCAGTGTACTTTTATATTCAGATGTTTTACCTTTTAGTTGTTTAAAAACCATATATATTCTCTTTTCTTGTAAACATTTTCACGATATCCCTTCCTCATTCTTCTACTGGCCTGTGGTGTTTTTCTTTTTACTTAGTATAATCTTTTTATATTAAAGGAATGAGGCATCTATCTATACATTATGAGTTGAAATTAATCTTCTCCTGACTTGTTATCTTTATTTTGACTTGGCTTATGATGGTGTTTTTGTTTTCAGAAGAAGGTTTTTTTTTTTATTTCACTCCATATTTCATACTCTTTCAATATGGCTTTTGAATTTTAGTCATTCTTTAAGGAGACTTTAGCTTCTCAAGAGATTATAAAAAGAATTTTTAAAACATCTAACTCCTCAGATCTTGGTTGGCAAATACTTCTCCTCTACTGAAAAGAACTATGACCCTTTGAAGAAACAGCCAATTCCAGAGCAGAGGTAGGAAAAGGAGAATGTAAAGCCTGGAATATCTAGAAGAATATTGCAGAAAACAAGAAAATAAATAAATAAAAACAAGTCAAAGGGACTTAGGAGCCTGCTTGGAGGGGCTCCTCCTCACCAAATTTGGGACAATTTGAGCATTAATATAGCAACATCAATAGATTAAAACAGACTGAATAAAAGTGGAATTCGTTAATCCATACTGATTTAAAAAAAGGTTGAGAAAAGTAACGTTCTTCTTCACAGAAAAATGCCAACAAACCAAACATGGAAGAACTGATAGAAAGTTACCATGTGGCCACCACCATAGAATAATTTATTCAAGTAAGAATCATCAATGGATGCTAAACTATTGCGTTAAAAAATAACTGTTGGGAGAAAAAAGGATATTTATCCAGTTTCATGTATTACTACAGAGGTTGCATATTAATTAATTAAAGTGAAAAGGGACCATTACAATGGAGAAATATGGTAAACACCACTTTAGCCAAGCGATCAAACCTGATATCAGCTGTGTCTGTGACGTCCACAAAGAACACATCACCAATGAGTGTTCCTGGCCAAAATGTTTAACCTGAATCTAAACATAAAGAAACAATCACAAAAGTCCAAACTGAAAAACATTCTGCAAAACTACACGCCTGTATTTAAAGTGTTGTTACAAAAGGCAAAAAAAAAAAAAAAAAAAAAGGCTGGAAAATGGTTCCAAATTGAAGGAGACTGAAAAGATATGGCAACTGACAGATCGCAATCCTTAACTGGGGTGAGTAGGGAACAGAAAAGGACATTATCGAGGAAACTGGGGAGAGAGTACTGTATTTTTGGTATCATGTTAAATTTTCTGAATATGATAGGCGTACTGTGGTTATGGAGGGAAATGTCCCTGCTCTTAGGAGATACACGCTGAATGAAGTGTTTATGAATAAGGAATGAAATCCAGCGTCATGATCTAACCCTCAAATGGTTTGTCACAAAAATACACTCACAAATAAAGCAAATGTGGTAAAATGTTAACAACTGATGAATCTAGGTGAAGGGTACATGGGTATTACTACCTGCATTGTTCTTTCAACATGTTTATAGGTTTGGAAATTTTCAAAAGAAGTTTGGGGAAAATTCTCCCATGATTTCCTCTTGGTACTTTTTTAAAAAGCAGTTTCTTTGTTTTAACGTACAAGGAATATGTTAATACAAGGAAGGTAGAAAGAATTCTTAAAAGAATGTACCCTTACCCTCACGCTGCCTAAAATATATAGAACATTTACCAACACTGATGAAGCCCAGTGTGCAACAACAGCCTAATTGCTTCTCCCACAGACACAACCCCTATCTCTTAGCATATATGTTTCTGTTGTTCTCCATTTAAATTTTTGATCCACATTCAAATTTCTGACTTTAAAAAAACACTATATTGGTTTCTGCTGGTAACATTAAGCGACATTAAGTGATATATTCTAAGACAATATGGTAGCAAAATCCATGGCATTATTCCTAATCACCTTTGCTTTCCCATTAAAAGCCCTATAACCTGTCTTTACCCTAGTGGCTAATAAGTGGATTACATTAAAGCAACAAGTTACTTTTTAAAGAGCAGGAGAAACACACTCATTGCTTTTCTTGGCTCTTTCTCCCATACCTGATGGTGGACTGTGTTAACTACCAGTGAGCAGCCTAGGACAAGAAACCATGACATATTATAAGTTTCACCCTTCAACCCTATCAAAAAAGAATACTGTATTTGCTTCCCAGAGGTTCTTTTACTGGCACTAAGATGCTTCATTCCCAACTGAAAACTGCAGAGATGATTATAAATCCAAGTGCTCCTTGCTACCCTGTGCCAAATGCACACAGAGCCAAACGATGATTTCACACACTTTTCTTCCTTAACTCTAGTAAATACATAATCTCAAGATTTGCATGGGGCCCACTTTATTCAGGTCTCTGCTCAAATATGACCTTTTCTCAGAGGCTTTCTCTACAAAACCACCATTTATTCTCTTTATTTTTCTTCACAGCATTCCCACTAAGTGACATTAGTTGATACAATTTTGGGGGGTGGTGTCTATTTCCTCCACTAGAAGTTAAGCTCCATGAGGGCAGGGGTTTTGTTGCCTTCTCACTGCCTAAAACAGTGTCTGACAAAGAGGACACACTCAGAAAATACTGGCTGAATGAACAATCTTAACTGAGCCGTTCAAATAGTTCCTCATCTGTGTTTATTGCTTTCTAGGTGATAAAGACAAAAGTTCAGTATTTGCAAATTTGTTTTTTCATCCATAAGAATAAAGAGAAACAAAGGCAAAGAAACAGTATCATCACTATATTCTGCTTCAAAATAAAAACATTTCTAAAACATGGGAGCCTTGCTTGTCCATCAACATTACCTGTTTTTATCAAATACTGTCATTTGTGCAACAAATGTTTTTCCCCATCTTCACGATTTCGTTTTCTTCTAGCTGCAAGTTCTTCATTGACATCTGAATTTGACAAACATTTCTCATGAATCAAATATTCAAGCAAAAACAGATTTATGATATATAGTCCCTTCACATAACATACTACATTTATCCCAAATGAGATACAAATAAACTTAAGTTGCAATATAATAATATCCAAACACTCTTCAACTTTATGTCTCAACCTTATGTGTATGTCCTTACTTTCTGATATTCATTGACACTATTAACTCCACATTTTTGCAAATGTTATTTTCTGTTCAGAATGATCTTTATTGCTAGGCAAGGAGAAAAAACCCTCCTCATTCATGGTTACTTTCCAGGAACTTCAAAGGATACTTCAAGACTCAAAGATTATTTCTTCCAAGCTGCTTCTCCCCTGAACTTCACAAATACCTCTATTATACCACATATCATTTAGCTGCAATTATATTTTATGTTTATCTCCATACTCTAGGTTATGAGCCTTTGGAAGATGGGACTGGACTTTTTAATCATCTCTGTGTTCCCAACACCTATATGTTGTTGTTTGAATGATTACCTCAAAGGTGGATTCAGAACTGTTGGGAGGATACAAGGATAGATGTATGTTAACTGTAGACTCTAAGTGGTGGGTAGATAGGTGCTCACTACCAAATTCTTTTGTCTGTTCCATATGTATGAAATTTTTCACAATAAAATGTTGAGGGGGGAATGAATTCATTGTTTGCTGAGAGACTAATTTAAACACCAGTCTTTTCCATCCAGTGTTTTATATATACATATATATATATATATATGTGTGTGTGTGTATTTTCATTTTGCTGCATGAAATGTTTCATCATACAACAATGAGAATTTTACAGATTAAATACCTAATACAACATAATAGCCAAAAGTCTAACAGCAAGGCCAATGTACCATAAAATTAAGTATCTCATTAGACTATAAGAGATTTGCAAATAAATAAAGGCCATGCTATTAGAACACATGCATTTATTTCTAGTTCTGTACCACTTTTCCCTCTAAATAATTATGAAAATAACTAAAAAAAGAAATATTCTGTACACAATTACGAATACTATGAAGATGGATTAGTTCAATCATTTTCACTGATCACCTTAATCTCCAACAACAAAATCTAGTAAAATTATTAAAATAAAAATTACCAATATTTTCATTGGTTTCTCCATTAATCATTCCATTAAACTCTCTTCTTCCTGGACAAGTCACTCTAAACAGCAATGAGTAAGACTTCACCATATGGCTGTTACTAGGTTCAAATTCATTACTGGAAACTGCAAGGGACGGGAAATTTCCAGGTTTTGTTTGACTGAGGTCAGGATTCAAAGGCACCTGCTTTTTACCTGTAGGAACTTGTCTTATTGGACAACGTACATCCTGCAAAGGCAAAGATTATTATATTTATTTATGCATATGCAATTGTAAGAATTACAATAAAACCTCTAATCACAGCTATAGGAAATATGGTATAGGCCGTGATTTCCAAATGGCATGCTAAAATTCTAACCATAAATCTGAAAATTGTGATGAAGCAAAAAGAAAATTTGGATCAACTATCTTTCAAATATTAGCCCAATTTAGGATATCCTCAATACAATGAAAACAATGATATAATAGTATATCTAATACTTAGCTGATGGTCATCGGAAAGTTTTAAGTTAGAAATATAGAACTAAAACCATGCTTAAAATATTACAACTCATGTAAATTAATCTTTTCCCCTTAAATATTCTATTTTAACAAAATGACTGATAGGACTATTAGAAATGAAAAAAGATTATTACAATAACCCCACTGTCAACAACACTGAGAAAAAGTAAATCCATATATTTAAATAATTGTTTATAAGAAGTAACATTAATCATCTTATGAGTAATGTTCTGTAATTATATAACTAGTTATGCCGAAAGAGCAAAGTTGAAAAATTGCAAGATGCAAAAGACCTTTTTAACAAGAAAATATAGTACATATTTTAGGTAACTTCTTTTTAAAAACAAACAGAATACATGCTTATGGTCTTAAAAGTCTGCTCTACAAGAATATAAAACGAGAAAAATAAAAGTCGCCTCCACCCCCCTCCCCGGGTCTTATACTCCAGAGAAGACTAGTATTAGCAATTGGTTGTATTTATCCTCTGAAGAAAATATGTATGCCTATTACTTTTTTTTAAACACAAAAAGGATCATACTATAGTTACAGGCACATTTTTTTGTCTAAATAATAATATTATCTTGAATTTTCACATCACTACTTGTTGTGTATGGGTGTTGGGTGAGAGCGTGGAGTATTACTAGCTAACTTTATAGAGTTTTTAATATGTACTTACACTGCTGTCTCCCATCACCTTGGTCTATTCCATACCAATGCTCTAGCACAGTTTTCACCATATCACCTTACTGTGATTGATTTTGGAAGAGCATGAGCAATCAGAACCTCTATACAGGTCATTCCTCGTTTTTTTGGTCTCACCACATGGCTTGTGGGCTTTTACTTCCCCGATGAGGGATGGAGCCCAGGCCCCCTGCAGTGAGAGCATAAAGTCCTAACCACTGGACCGCCAGGGAATTCCCTCCCATTCTTAAAATACCCAAGGACTTAAGGCTACTAAAAGTATCTCTGTTGGCTTTGGTGGGTTGCTCAGGAAATTTAACCACCATAATACTTGTTTCGACGGTGAAATGATTTCATCTTATAAATAAAAACTTGAAGCAATATATTTATAAGTTAATGGCTGATAATGCTAGAAACAGAAATTTCTTTGCCTGAGAGTAGTGTTACAATATAATCCTTTTGGGAAAAACTCTCTCTTAGACCTTATTTAAAACATTAATGTGTACAAATAGCTACAAAAAATAAGCTAAGAGGCTGAAGTGGCAGGAAGCAACTGAATTTATGTCCTAAGATGCTAAAAGATAGCTTCTTCCCTTCACTGTCATACTCCTGTAACAGAAGGTTCTATGCAGATACCTATAGCCAGATTAGAAAAAAACATGAAGATATGGGAGGTTGGCAAAAGAGCTTATCAGTTTTACAATTCAGCCATCAACATATTTAAAAGCTTTTAAGGTTTATATGCATAAACAATATATATGCATAAACATATTCAATGAAAAAAATTATTCCATTTCATCTACCAGTAGCATCCTATACATTACCTTTCCTTTTTTGTGGCAAACTTTCACAAGCAGGACTTCCAGGGTAACAGAATTTTGTTCATTTTCTGAATTTCGTGATGGCTTATCTAAATAGAAAATCAATACTTTAAAATCTATTTTACACTTGATCTTAGCCAAAAGGCTGAGAAATGATTAAAATCTATTTTTAAAAAAATAGTATTCATTTTCCTAAGAAGTCTGAGAATTTACAAAAAAGACTTCCTATAGTGAAGTCTTCTCAGAAGTTTACTCATTCCTGTTTCCCAAAATCAGTTTCAAATTTGACAAATACAGTTAAGGCTTCTTAGTAGAAAGCACAAATGAAATAGTTCAGGCGAGGTAACACACAAAATAAACATTAAAAATTTTTTTCCTTCTTCTAAAATCTATCAGAAAAATTATTTAGTTTAAGATACATTTAAATTGAACTGGTTACTATTTTTACATATTTCATTTTATTTTGAATGCTCAGATATTTAAACTTAAAAGGCTCTTTGATTTGATCGAAACTTATAACCAAAGGGATTAAAAAAAGTTTTCAAAAAATATTAAACATAAAACTTACATGCCTAAATGGGATAGCAAAAATCAAGATATTATTTACTACCTAGGGAAATCTCTTGGTTTATAATGTTTAGGAAATTTAATTTTAAAGTAATAGTCTATATTCTCTATATCAATGAACTCTAACAAAGGTTTCTGCAAATTAAGGTTCCAGAATACTTCCCTACAGCTTGTCTTTAATCCCAAAGGCATTAATAGTCCAAAAAACTTTAATATTTAATCATTCATTCATCATTAAGTTCCTAATATATTGAACTACTATGTACTTCTATATAGTTTTCTATATATTACAGATAAATCTATAAACATATACAGAAATAATATAATTTTTGTTCTGAGATTTTGGACAATACTTCTTTCTACTTGAAAACATTCTTCTTACTCAGGGTATATACATAAAATACATTTCAATCAGTCTCTTGAAAGTTGCAGCCAGGATAAAAATAATTTAATATACCAAAAAATAACTGAATATCTAAAATGCAGTACCAAAAATACTCTCTGAACAATACTCACCATGAAAATAGTACCCTAATAATCTTTGTGTATTCATTCTAAGCAGTCTCAAGTAGTAATTGCTAAACAAGAGTCTTCATTTAAAAACAAAAGAAAAAATAATCATATTTTAGGGATTGTGATGTTGCTTTTCTAACCTGATTTCTTAAAAATACTATTTCTTTTAAAAAAACTACAAATATACCTTGAATAGACAAAGGAGGCAATATATCTGCTTCTTTCCAACTTCCACTAATTTCAAAGTTACAATGGGAAATTATTTTCTGGAAATAGAAGTATCAACAGAGTTTACTTTCTCATTTACTTCAATAATATCAAGAAAATAGAGTTTAAGTGAATTTGTGCAATTTTTGAACTTTTTTGCCATGTAGATGGGAAAGAAGTTTATCGTACCATGTTCCAGTTAATTTCAACTAACTAATTCAAGTAAATTCAATTACTATTAATTAATCAAATAATATTAATTAGTAAATATTATTCGATTAATATCCATCAATGATTTCAGTGATGAATAATTTATATGTTTTATAGAAGTCCCTGAGAACAAAGGGCAAACAAACCTATAAAATTCAAATTATAAGCTTCTAAAGTATTAGAGTTCATGTACTTTTTAAGTATCACAGAAGACAAAGTATGATGAGTGATTAGAAATATGATCTCTACAAGATGATTATAAATGATTTAGGAGGAAAAAACATGAAAATGCTACTGAGGTTACTTAAATAGACCAGATGTAAGGCAAAACTATAAGTAAAGTTACATTAGCTGCTAATACAGATATGACCAGACTTCAAATTTCTTACATTAAAAACCTGACTAGTTATCAAACTGTTCTAATATAACCATTCTGCTTATTATTAAACTTTGTTTCTTACTAAACAATACCAAGGATGACCAACTTGACCTGTTTCTTATAAAGGTTTTATTCCATTACCTGATTATTAAAGGATACACACACAAATTTAAGATGGACAAGCCTAGAGGCATTTTATTCATTCTGAAACCAACGGAAACTTTACCCAGTACGCTTTCACCTCTTTTAATGAAGTAACATTTACGACTATATAATTTTCTTTATATAATATCTAACACATTGATATATCCCATTGGTAGCAGTGGTTGTTTCAGTTGTTTTATTATTGTATTAAAAATACTCAAAATGTTTATGCAGAAAGGGCTCTACTCAGGAGACTCTTCACCTATTCCAGGTTCTAAGGCAATTAATTACAATTCTCATCATTAGTCTTTATAATTTAAAGTTTGAAAAACGTTGGAAATAAAAAAATGACAAAATCTAAGAAATTGAATTTCATTACAAGTCCTTCCCATTATTTTCTACTTACAATCTTTGGAAAGATGATGGCTCTGAGTTGGGTAAGATAATGTTACACAGCATTTTTAAAACTGTGATACTTAGAGCCCTAAAAGGTACGGTTGAGCGGTAAGAGCTGGGATTTCATCTATTTAGATATGAGCCAGATGAAGCTAACATTTACCTTCAAGAATGATCCCACACAGCACTGATTATTTTAATAATTTATAAATCTACTTAAAACTTAAATAGACAGCAAGACAGCAATAAGAAAACAAGGCGATGAACACAACCTTATGTATAAAGTCTACCTACAATTTTAAAAAAACTTTTAAGGCAGAGTTTCTTATTTATTTATTTTTATTGAAGTGTAGTCGATTTACAACGTTGTGCCCACCTCTGCTGTACAGCAAAGTGACTCAGTTACACACATATATATTGACACATTTTTTTAATGCCAGAGTTTCTTAAAACTTGTTCCTCAGACAACCTACTTCTGAATTACCTTGGTGCTTTATTACAATGCAGACTCCTAAGCTCCACCAAAACCCTGCTAGATCTGAGTCCCTGTAGGGTCCAGGTATATGTATTTCAAACAAACTGTCAAAATGCTTCTACACACACTAAAATTTAAGAACTACTACTTTTAAAGTTTAATGAGTTGCAAGTTACCTCCTCCATATCCCACCATTGACCAAATAAAGCAATAATTGAAACTGTTGGAGAAATCCACTAAAGAGAAATTAAATTATCAACATCAACATCTTTTCCATTAAATATAATTTTCTGAATTTACACGCAATTTTTTTCAGTCACAAAGGTGTTTTGTTGTTAGAATGCCAATATGTTTAAGTACATACCATTTTTGTGGAAGAAACCAGTAAATGTAAGCTGCAGATGAGTTGACAAGCTAAACAGAACAAAAAAATTTTATCACTTTAATATTCTATAATAAAAATAACCTAAACTTTAAAATATAACACTGAAATCAAAGCTACTTCAGCTAATATATAAATATTTGGCTGCCTAATTCTTAACTCTGTTCAAGCCCATGACCCCATGCTCTCCCTGTTAAGTATGACATCCAATACAGTGTGTCTATACACATTAAACACACACACACACACACACACACACACACACACACACACACAAATAAAAACAAAAACACCAAAGAAGCAAGGCAGAAAAAAATAAACCACCAAATAAGAGGCAAGATAATTTACTGTGCTTCAGTGTTCTACCTATAAAATGGGGACAGGTTTCCCTTCCCACCCGTCAAAACGGTAGCTGAATCCAGGCAAAAGTTTTTGAGTATTTTCAAGCTACGGAATTTCAACCTCCTAACAAATGATGCAGAACCATCACTTTCTACTTCAATTAGGGATGAAATATTACAATCACAAATCTGCTATAGATTTGTAATTTACTGTTTCAACTTGTCATTTTCACTTTTAGTTTTAGAAGCAATGAAAAGGAAGCATAAACTATAATGATCCTTTTGTTTTGAAAAATATTTACTACCAATGGAAAAACTAGTAAGTTGGGATAGAATAAACAAAAACATCAACAGGCTTTTATAGTACCTTTCAACTGGAAAAAGAGCAATCTATCTCGTGATCAGGAACCATTCATAACTTTCCAGAACAGATGTTGGGAAAAGGGAAGCAGTACTTTTACTCAAGAAACTTACTAAAGAATCAAAGTAAATAGCAGTAAAAGGGCAATAAGGATCAATAAAGGGTATGTTTTTGTGTTTTATTTTAAATGATGGTGACAATCTACGCATCCTTATAATCAGAGGGGAAGAGTTATGTAAAGACTTTGAGGCAAGAGAGTGTTAAGGAACAGGTAATGACTGGAAATGAGGACATGTTATAAAGAGGTTAGCTCTGTAACTTTGCCCAGGACTCTTCTTCTTAGAGAAACAGGAGGTAAGTGAGATATTTCAACAGAAGATGTGAGGATACCTCTATTTTCTTAGTGAGGTAATCCATGAAAGCGTATGCTTAAAAAAACTACAAGGTGGGGGTCCTGAAGGGCACTTCTAGTGCCCTTAGTACTAAGAAAAGTATGCTAGGATATCAGTAGAGAACAAAATGACTATGGTAGAGTAGAAGTGTAAGGGTCCAAGCAGAGTTAGAAAGCATAAACATAGAAAAGAAAAACTAAGAACAGCAACTATAACTTAAGTATCAAGAAAATAAAACGGGATTCTTGAAAACAGTTAATTCATGTATCTTACTTTCTAACACGTATCAGATACATTTCAAAAACACAGAGGGAGTGGAGAGTTGACTATAAACGGGGCATGAGGGAATCTGTAGGGTTTATCTTAATTGTAGTGGTTGTTACCTGACTGAATGCATCAGAACTATACACCAAAGAGTGAACTGGACTGCATATCATTTATACCTCAAAAAAAAAGTACATTAAGGGGATCAACTGTAAAGGAGCTCAAAGGACTTTTTCAAGGTAATGAAAATGTTCTATATCTTCACTGTGGTTATGCTTGTGCGAATGCATACATTTGGCAAAACTCAAACTATATACTTAGGGTGAGTGTATTTTATTGAATATTAATTATACCCAAAGTTGATTTTTAAAAAGTATATGTACCATCTATGAAATCTACGTGCCATCTTACTAAAAGATAATTAGCATTTTCCTATCAAAACTGTTCCATAAATGTAACCTAACAATGCAGAATTGGTGAAACTCCAAAACAAAACTGAAAGAGAGAAATATTCTACAGTTTCCTTGCTAGAAGATAATCCATTAGTCCCAACCAGTTTATCCTATTCTTAGTTGCTTCAGTTAAACCTACCTACTAAGGCCAGGTAAATTTTCTTAAAATGATTTTGTATGAATCATTCCTTTCTCCAATTTTCTAATGGGTCCCCAACTGTGAAATCTTTTGTCTAACCGCTGTCTGTAATATGGTTCCCATTCCTTTTTACCTCTAAAGCCATATATAGGAAAGTAGAATAGGATGACAAAATCCAAGTTTGAATTCTGGCTCCAGTTATTAGCTGTGACCTGATATCTATAAAATGAGGAGATAACCTCTCTCAAGATTGTGAGGCTTGGATAAAATACTAAACAATCCATCAAAATACCCTCTCCCTCTTCTACAAAGACCCATCCCCAAACATCCCAGAGCTTAATTTCCTTTACAAGCACCTGTATTTACCACTTTTTTTGTCACAATTTTTCACACACATTCTCTCTTGACATATCAGTGTCCTTAGCACCTAGCAGTGTCTTACAGAAAGGCACTCAACAAATGATTTTCAAAAGGATAATGATGTCCTCCCTAGAGTAATAAGATTTCTAAGGTCAGGGATCAGGACCCATTATACTGTAGTACTTATAGTATTATTTACATTGTTTTTATAGGGAATGCGATTCTAAGTTCCAACTGTGAAATGACAGAAATACCTTGCATTGATCTACCCCAGAAAATATTTTAAATTAGTGTTATTCAAAACGTGGTCTGCAGACTGAGGTCATCCGGGATACTGTTACCATTCCACAACACGGCAAGAAGTTGAGAATAAGACTTTAACCACTTTCATAAAAATTTAACATTGACATAACATCCAAGTATGTGATCAGTACATTTACAAAAGTATCCATCCAAAAAAGACTGGAAATTAAAAACAAACAAAAAGGTCACCAAAGGATGGTCTGAGACACAGTTTTAATTGCTACATTATAAGTTAAATAAGATGGCAAGCACAAAAAAAAAAAAAAAAAAAGACGGCAAGGACATTCAGCCACCATTACAACATTTCTTTGAGAAAAGGAATTCCAAATTTCAAGTAACCAACTGAAAAAACAAACTTGGGAATGTGATTTGCTATGCACAATTTCCCCTCCTCCTTCCCCTCCTAAAAGTAAACACTCTTGATATGGACCTAGAATAAAATGTAACAATGAGGCCTAGTTGATGGCTGAGTCCAAGGAAAAAGGGCAGTTTTCTTTCCCTTTCTGATTTACCCTCTTCCCTCTCTTGTTGCTACTGTGTCCACATCTTAATTGGTTAAACTGGATCAGAAGAGGGGAATGAGAAGGGAAGAAACAAACAAGGTCAGGCCTCTTTAGTTTTAGGCAGCAAAGGATCTAGCTTAGATGATCAAGATAAGATATCAGATAAGGATTTGGTTCCTCTTCCTGATGTGTTCCCTATCTGTATCTTAGGAAGCAAGCAATATGGCAACAGGAAACTAGAGGGGGAATGTGAAATTTGGGGATAAGAGTCTAAACACAAGTACCTGACAATTCTAAAGAAGTCTGCAGAATAAGGTTGAGTACATTTAAATTCATAAGGGACTAACATTTTGCGATGAGATTCATGTAGGAAACTCAAATTTTAAGAACAGCCAGATGCCACAGGAGGACCAACATTTTTATGCAGGAAAGAAACCAAGATTAGGGCCTTGAATTTGTACACATTAATCTGATAGTGGCAGGTGTAAGGCTTCATTTCTAGGGTCACGGCTGTATCACCTCAAAATAGCCCAAGTGTGATGATAAGCTATTTGGCATCTACACTGTTACATGTCATGCTGTGATGTATTATAAAGCTGAGGAATTGGTGACTGCATCAAGCCCATTATTCTGGAATGACGTCTTTTTCTCCTAAATGCCAATAAGTTCCATACAGGCAAGGTCTTCATCTGTTTTGCTCATTATTATATCCCCTAGGACTTAGGATAGGGTCTGGGACATGGTACACTGAGGAAATGGGAATCCCAGAAAAAAATCCCAGACTTTGTTACAGTACAAAAAGATGATAAAAGGAAGATTACTAATTCAGAAGTTTAGGTTGTAATAACAACAACAAAAAGTGATGAAAGGTACTTTACCTTATCAACCTACTAAAAACATAGGTTTGAAAATATATCTAGTAGATGTTCTAGTTCAGTTACCTTTGGAGGGGATTTCTCCAGCTACTAACAGTAGACCAGGAACAGAAAATGATTAAGTGGAAATGCTTCTAATCTGACCACAGGAAATACTTCTGGAAGCAATTCCAACTTGGAAATCTTTTCATGATACCTTTCAGTCAGTGGAGATGCACTTAGAAGACAAGAGATATGACTAGAGAATTCCAAAACTGGTAGGATTAATAGCCCAAGAGACCCCCTGGGATCCTGCTAGAACAGAAAACTACAGAAAGATCAGAGATTTATACCAATAAACCATGGCGCTTGGTCAAAACGCAAAATAAACTCAAAACCCACAATATACTGGCATGCCAGAAACAAGAGACGGAGAAGACAGAATATAAGGCATTACATCAGAAATTCTAAAAAGAAAATAAAGATATTTTAAATATACATAACCACACCAAAAGAGCAAGGAGAAAGATTAGGAAAAACCTGGAGACTAGAGGTCTGGTCACTAGACTATGTGAAAAACCTGGTCAAGTAGTTTGACCACTATGAATTTCTAAAATTTGCTAATTGCTGTGGAGTTTTTAGAAGCCACTGTTCAAGAAAAGAAACAATCTTCATAGTTGGTGGGTGTTATGGTTGAGTTTTAAGGTTACAAATGCAATTCTGGTCTATTGTCACAAATGGTTACCTTAAAGAAGTGAAAACCATGAAATGTCCCATGTTTCTTTTTTCTATCAGCTCCTTCCCCTAATAAATTTCTGCCATTATCTGAGACAAGTAAGACAAATATAGATCTAGAGTATAAAACACAAGAGAGATCCTGGGACACCAACTTTATTTTGTACAGACAATGCCAGGAATTTGGGTTTGTTTGTAAGTCACTACAACTGTCATAAACAGGTCAGGCATTTGACTGTTCTAAGCTTTGGGCTGTAGTACTACAGTAATTTGGGGTATCTTGATATTCTCCTGGAACTCTGAGAATGAAATACATTGGGTTTGAGAGTGGAGACATTAAAACTGTGGAAGTACTAAAACAACATGAGTTCCAGTGGGAGACATCCAGACAGTAGCTACTGAACAGACCCAGGATCCAATTAAACTGAACAAGATCTCTATGTTTGAGATGGTAAAGAATAAACATACACATGGAAATACCTTTGTGTATGTGATTTAAGATTTTAACATCTACGAATTAACAACAAAGGCTTATTTTGTTCTCTCAGGGAATTTGCCCATAGATTTTACAAGTAAAGTTTTACAATGCTGGCATTATATACTGGTATCTAGAGAACTTCTTACAATCCTATGTGATAAGTTTAGTAGACCTATTGGTCTACTAAACCAATTATGCCTAATTTGAGATGAGAAATACACTGAAGAAATTTAATAATACAGGGCCTTAGGGGTAAACTTAAAATGAAGCAACTTCTCAATTAATTTTAGTGACTCGGGGAGCAACAATGAGACATTCATAAAGATGGCGGCCAGGGGGGCGGTTGAAGCACCTAGTACAGTAACTCAGTACCTCCTGGGCCTAAAGTGCCTCACTGGGTATTAAATAAGCATGGTCAGCTCTAACAGTTAGGTCTGTTTGAAATAAAAAAGATCTTGGGTGTTGAAATGACCAACTCACTGGTCCCAGCTAGATCCTAAAGAGTGAAAAAGTTGCTTTTCAAAATTACAAGCAGGAATTCTATGCAACTCTCTGATGTTTCTGTGAGGTGGTTAACAATACCCCTGTTATAGTACTGGCCTAGCTATTGAACCCATTGGGTCGAAAGAAATATAATTATTGGGTGAGTGATTATTCAGAGAGAACTGACCAGTATAATCTATCTTCCTCACAACACACACTATCAAGGAAGTTCTGTAATATTTATCAAAGCCAGGGTCACAATGAGATAGTAGTAAGGTTTAGCAGTGATGAAGGTAGAACCCTGATGGGGAAGATGAAGAAAAGGGTCAAGTTTTCTTCCTCTTGGTTCATTCTTCCTTCTCACATGAGCCCTGAAAGACCTGGAGGGCAAACTATTAAGGTGTTTAGAAGAAAAGAAGTGAGGATGTCACATTAGGTTCTGACTACAGCTTTATACTTTATAAGTTAAAAAGGCCCTGAGGATCCCAAAAGCTCTGTCCAGGGTAGGTAAACAGCCAACGATCTGGAATAGAAATTCAAGCAAAGAATAGAGAGTGCATGCGCTGGGAATATTCTCAGTCTTTATAAACCTGTATTGTAAGGTATTCCTTGGGCAATAACAGATTAGGTAAAGATTTGGGAATGGACTATCAAAGTCTATTTACAAATCAAGATTGCCTAGATATGGAAATATAAATTACACTTCAGTCCTACAAGACTGCAAGATACTGATACAAAAATTTTAAAATGCAATAAAATAATTCCAGTAAAATAACCTAATTGAAAAGGCAAACTTAAAATAAAAGCAATTGAAAAAGGACATCTTATACTAGTCACAAAAATGAGAAAGTATAAATGAAGCATCATTAAGTCAGTGTACATCCTATCTAAACTGGCAAGATATGATTTAAAACTTCAAGAGAAAAAGAAAAATCCATGTGGCAATTTTCCCAATTCCATTTTTTTTAATCTAGTATTTTTAGTTCTACATTCTTCCTAAAAGTAGTCAATGAATAAACAAATACCACCCAAGTCCCTGTTTCTCTTTAGAATAATATTCAACTTTCTTTAGTTTTCATATGAAAGAACAAATAGAAGCATACTGTCGAGGAAGGGAAGCATACTGTGTAGCCTAGGCAGATATTAGGCTAGTCAGAACATTTAGGGATTAGTTCTGGGTAACACATGTGAAAACAGACAATAAGAAGGTTCCATCCAAAGGGCCAGGTTTCTGAAACTATCATGTGATAAACATATTTCAAATATAAACTAAAGTTAAGAATATTTTGCCTGAAAGTTGTAAATAAGAGCAAGGACAAGATGGGGAAAAAAAAGAGAGAGAGCCTCTCTCAGAATTGTAGATGATTACTTAGAAGACATGTGATGTTGTGAAGCAGCTGGCACAGTACCTAGCATATACCATAAAAAATGAGTCTCCATCATTCTTTAGAGGAGATAGTAGGATTAACACTAAATACAGAAGTTACAGAAACTCTGATTCAGAATGCAAGAAATTGGTAGTAGAGAAAAACAATAATGAACAGAACTGCCTTAGAAAACAGTGAGTTCCCAGCATTAGAGATATTCAAGATGAGGCTTAAGAACTGATTCTCTGCCAGGGATGCTACAGAAGTAATCCCTGATCTGTGTATGAGTTTGGACCAAGTGGGATCTAAGGTTCATTCTAACTCCTTACAATATTGAGGTGATCACTAGGAAAATGATCACTGTACTTTTTCCTCTTTCCTCAAGTATGTCACTTCATGTAAACTTTTAGGTTATCTTACCTATGAGATTTTTGCTCTCCTTTCATTTTCTCTACTTTTGATAACATATCATCAACTTTAAATGTTTTCCTGGAAGAGACAGATAAACAAAATAATCACTTCTCAACTGGGAAAAACAAACAGATTATACTTTACTGTCACTATAATAGGCAAGTTGGAGATCTGATTTTATTTATAAGATAAATTATGGGATGGTTAGCCATAACAATGAATACTATGGAGACAGTGTTATGTTGTAATACAGCAAACAAGCCCTCAAGCCCCATCTCAAATGCTAACTTTTCTACGAAACCTTTTGTAATTATTCCCAAACCAGAGTGATTTTTTTCCCCACCTATGGCACTTGGTTTACATTTATTTTGACATTTAGTCTCCTAAACCTGAAACTTGCATAAATATTTTATTTCTACTAGATTATTAGCTCCTGAAGGGCAGAGATTTGTTTTCTTCAAGGAAAGCCACATAGTGCTTGGCATATTGCCTTATACTTGGTAGGTGTTCAAGCATTTGTTGGACTGAGCCAAACAAATGCAAATTATGTATATTTTGAAACACTTGTATTTCCATTAAGTAACCTGACAAATATGGATATTCCATAAAACAAATATGAAGTTAGTAAAACATCCTCAAAGATTAGCAGCAATGGCTAAAGTTAAGTATGTCATTTTAAAGAGATGGTTGTCACCATCACAAAAAAAATTTGAAGTTTAAAGGACATACCCATCAAATCATAACAAAATTATCAGCTTTTAACTTAACAACTTTAAGAGAAAAAAGTAATTTCCAATAAAATAGAAGCTTATATTAAGAATAACCACACCCTTAGCAAGCAATTTAAGAATGAATGGATTCTAGGGCTTCCCTGGTGGCGCAGTGGTTGAGAGTCCGCCTGCCGATGCAGGAGACACGGGTTCGTGTCCCGGTCTGGGAAGATCCCACATGCCGCAGAGCGGCTGGGCCCGTGAGCCATGGCCACTGAGCCTGTGCTTCCGGAGCCTGCGCTCTGCAACAGGAGAGGCCACAACAGTGTGAGGCCCGCATACTGGAAAAAAAAAAAAGAATGAATGGATTCTAAAACAAGCCTCATCTTAGTTCTTAAGGTGCTCTACTATATACATTTTCTAGAGGCTGAAAAATTAGACCCATATATGTTAATTGGAAACAAATATTTCTATTTATACTCATATATTTTCTTCAAATATAGAACTTGGAAAGATTCATGTATTCTTATAAAATTTGAATTCAGATATTAGAAATTACTAATATGCTCATTCCTCAAAAACAGCTATTGTACTCAACTACTATAATAAAAATTATCAGTAGAGAAATGTTAATGTAAATATATTGTAGTAAAACACTGATAGGAAGAGCAGAATTGATACGATCTATATTTCAGGTGAATAAATAGCCTCCATTAACAAAAGATCTTTTTTATAAAAAAGCTTCTCTCTTTACCTTTAGAGTTACTGAAAACCTCAATATTAAAGTTTCCCCCAATAAAGCACAGTAAGGAGTTCTTTACGAAGGATGGCAGGCAATACATTTTCAATCTCCATAGATAAGAGAGAAGAAAGAATAAAAATGTAGGATTCTTTTAGGCTAGTTACAAAGAACTTTTCAGTATAAATACTGAAATGTACTACTGAGGAGGGTTGTAAAGTTACTGAAAACTTTTTAGAATAATATGTTTATCTTTGTGTAATGACTAAGAAGAAACCCTGTCTGTAGGAAGAAAAGTTAAGACTGTAGGTCACAAGGTTCACCTCTTCCAACTTTATGCAGCTGTACATAGGAAAACTGAATATTAACAACCATTTGAATAGATCATACAGGTAACCCAGCATTCCTTAGGAAAAACAAAACGAACTGTATAGGCAACTATACAAAAGCAGCCCCACCTCCCAACACCAAGTATTTCTGTTTCTTTAGAAAGGTACTGCTACTGTAGCTCAGATTTAACAAGGGAAATAGTTATCAAAAGGTCATCATAAAGGAGAATATTCTTAAAATTCAAGACATTTTCAGGGGAGGATTCAGAAACAGCTTACATAAAACCTACTAAAATGGATTCAATAAAAGACGCCGTTGTCCTCACCAGTATTTCCACTGTGCCAGTGTAGTGTCAGGCTACAGAATCTGAATACCTCTATGAAGTGCAACTAAAGTAAAAGGCAAGTTTAACAAATATATCAGATTAATGTTACACCTGCTTATACAACTTCAAAAGGAGTGATAAGTGTACTCCAACAGTGAATATGATGTTGTTGTGTAACAGTACAAAAGGAGTTCCAAAAACATTCTGAGCAAAGGGATTGTACTAAAAGCAATTCTGTAAAAGCAGTTCCAAAAACATTTGGAACAAAGACCACAATCGCTGGGCTGAATTCATCACCTTCCAAATTCACCAACTTACTTTGAAAAGGACAGCGTTCATTTGAAGATATTAAGTTGTAGTATAATTTGTTAAAAATCAGTCTTATTGTCTTATATATGCCAGGCATACAACAAAAGAATTAAGTGATTCCTAATGCATTTTTACATGGAAGTAAATTAAATGGAATGTATGTTTCTTGGCTGGCAAACTGCTTCAAAACTGTCCCAAAGGAAATTTTTTTACCTAAGGGGTACTAAATTAAGAAAGTTCATTTCTACTGCCATGCTTTTGAAATTGCCTCCACTCATTAGCAGACAACAGAAATGTATCCCACAATGAGGCAGTCAAATAGTCTAATAAACAAACATGATGTATATTTTTAATACACTTATGGATTAAACTCAAATTTATTCTGAAAACACTTTATCATTTTAAAATTAAAATCAGGAAGCATTCTAGATGATAACTGCAGTACTTAAAAAACAATTTTTTTTGGCCACACCTCAGCATGTAGGATCTGAGTTCCCTGACCAGGGATCGAACCTGTGCCCCCTGCAGTGGAAGCACAGGGTCTTAACCACTGGACCACCAGGGAAGCCCTCTAGATGGTAACTGATCTTCCATATTAAAAATACTTAAAGAAAAAGTTTACTACTAAATCAAATTCACCTAGTTTTATAGAGTAAATCAAGGGTCTGCAAATTATGGACCATTGGTCAAATCCAGCCTGTTGTCTGTTTCTGCACAGCCCATGAGCTAAGAATGGTTTTTACAGATAAAACATTTGCAAGTGATTTGATAACAGAGAATACTAACTCTAAATCCCAATTAAGCTAAATGTTATCCCTCCCACCCTACCCCACAAAAATAAAAGAATCCCACATTTCTCACTAGTAGGCACATATTATAAAACACTGTACTCCCTGGCTCCAGTGGTTAGGACTTGGCTCTCTCACTGCCAGGGCGGAGGTTCAATCCCTGGTCAGGGAACTAAGAACCCGAAAGCCGTGCAGCAACCCCCACCCCCCAAGAAAGAAAAGGAAAAAAAAAAGAAAACACTGCACTCAATTATTATGTTTTGAATTTCATCAATTAAAAAAAAATGTTGATATTCGTTTTCTCTTTCTGTGTAAGTACCTACATACTACCTAATATCCTCAATTCCGTTTCCTGGACCACAAAGGCTAAAATATTTACTATCTAGTCCTTTAGAGAAAAATTTTCCTGATTCCTGGCATAGAGTAGACAGGTAAAGAGCTGACATAATTCTGCTGCTTAATTCATCACCTTCTTCCTAGTTATTTAGGCACCTGGCAGGTTTCACCCCTTAAATGCAATGCGCGCTCACTCGCTCTCTCGCGCTCTCTCTCTCTCTCTCTCTCTCTCTCTCTCTCTCTCGATTCAGAAAGATTACCAGAAGACAAATAGTTTTAACGTTTCAATCCTTCAAAATACATCTAGATATATCTACAAAGCTAAACTATGTCTTGCTGTAAAAAAAGCGGTGCTTATTTAATAACCAGCAGGAGTCTCCAAAGGAGTTTAGTTTCAAAGTTTATTGAAAAGCTTAATGGTTTTACTAAGTCAAAACTATGACAATACCAAATGCTTAGTAGAGGTTCCCTCCTTTAAAAATGTAAAGTTGTTCACTTGATATGCTCAGTAAATAGTCATGGGTGCAGAACAAGAAACTACCATTCTATAATTATATACGGTTAAATGTTACATAGCAAAAACAAGCTCTCTGACACCTTCAGATTCCACTTTAAGACTAGGTGATTAAGATTAAGAAGTTTTTAAAGACATTCCTCCTACTGACTTCAAAAGTATTTCCCTTTTAATAAGACAACCACCAAAGACATAAAATGAGACTTTCTGAACCTATCCTCATAGAAGTGAATTCTTTATTGTTAGAACATATAAGAAATATTCAGACATTAACTGTTAAATTTATGTATCAAAGATAGTTCCCATGAGCCCTTTAGTAAATACTTAAATCCTCAACTTCTACCAAACTTGAAAATAACTATTAGCACAGAGTAAAAAACATTAGTCAGTAAAATCACTTCATTTACTCCACTACCAAATCACTTGTTAGGAAAAAACTGGCAATCAACTGGGATTTACAAAAATGATACTATTAAAAATCACTTTGCAACCAATTCACTCTTTCACCTCAGTTTTCATATTTAATCTTTCATTAGAAATCATACTTTAAAACAAAATTTTAACATGGTTTGAACAACTTGAAATAAGATTCATAACATGTACCTTTTGATGTTTGTTCTGGAGTTTCGATGAGACATGTAAGTAAGAGTTCTATGCAAAAATACTGGCTATAAAAAAAGTTAAAATATTAAAATTAAATAGGTGAAATTCTAGGAAAAAAATAATATCAGTAAATTTTGTTGATTACTTACCGCTATAAGATTTCGCGTTCGAAGAAGCCTATAGAACTGCGTTGGTTCTAGGTAACAGAAACAAAATCCAAAGTTATCTAAATTTACTTATTACTTAAATTGTTAAGAAAATACCAACCCAGACCATGTTATATAAGCCAATATATAAACCAATAACCTATTATGGAAACTATGTAGTGAACATTTACATCAAGAAAATAAGTAAGCACGATTAGATCAAAAGACATTCAATCTACAGCATACATTCACAAAATGCATCTACATTTACTTTAAGTTTCTCTACAATCTAGTTCTTAAACCTTGCATTTCTAAGGTAGCTATTTTTAAACTAGCTGTATGAAGAACTGAAAAGTAGTTATATTCATTTAATTTATTTAATTAAAACTATTTATAACCCATCTCCTTCTAAAAAGTAGCTAAAGTGAACGAGTTGGATTCAGTAAAGGAACTCTTTATTGAAGCCAAATAAGAAAATAAAATGTTCACTTTTTAACTGGTCTTTTCAAAAGTCTGTACAGTAGTAAGCCGAAATGGAATAAAACCGTTACCTGGATAGATGTCCTAATACAGATATAATCAAAGTGAAATCCAAGACATAAATTAGCTAAAATTTTCGATGAATATTGCTAGTTATAGTTCAGGTTTCTATTTTGCTCAGTGTAAATATTACCTCAGTATGTAAATACTGCCTCAACACATATTTTTAAAGTACCAGATTCCCACAGTGTTTTTAATGCTGTTTAGTTAAAATCTGTTATAAAGGACTTAGGTTACAGATAGAAAATATTTTATATACAAGTACCATAATAGCAGTTACATTAATGACCTGTTAGTATTATGTTTCTTTAAATAAAGCGGTATAAAAATGACCTAATATAACTATATTAGTAAATACATCAAAGCATATAAACTTCTCAGAAACTAAGATCAATATTAGAGAACAATCAAGTTGTTTTGTGACCATATCTAACTCTTAATGACAGTTCATCTCTCTGAAGTACACTCATCAAAAAAGCAAAACAGCTAAAACTTTCTTGCAGGATTTGTCTTCTCACTACATACGGAAAGAATTTTTTAAATTTCCACTTAATCTTCAGTTAGTTTAGTTTTAGTTTCAAATAAACTAAAAGGAGATGAGATGTTTTAGAAAGGCTGCAAACATGTATGTTTACTGTCATCACTGTGCTTTAGTTCTCCACCATATTTCCAACTGAAAGCCTCTCCAGATTTCTGAAAGTATATTGAGCAAACGCTAGAATAATGTGAATCTTTCTCAAGCAGGTTCCATACGAATTTCAATAAAAACCGAAATTCCTTGTATTAAAATCCAATTAGAATTTCATGAAGCACTAATGAGAGAGAATGAAAGAAGGGTATTAAACAACGTAATACATCTTTCCAAGAACAGCTGATACCAAGCCCTTAACATATGCCACAAAAAAAAAATTGTAAATAAAGACACTGAGTGGTAGAGCTGAGTTTTTTCAAGTCTCTGTAAGATATCTAGCTATTAAAGGTCATCCAAATTACAACATCCATACAAAAGCAAAGAGGAAAACCATCAGGATGTAATATTCATTCAAGAACAGTTCAGCTTACTCACAGTCATGACATTTCTTATATATTTTATTGCTTCTTTCCAGACACCTTGCCCCCTTCCCAAATTAAGCCGTAGCTCTGCCCTCGAAACAGACCTTAAAAACAGAAACTGACATCAGAAAATGTCCCGAAATGAAGACAACTACAAACGGACAGAATTCCGAGATCGTCTAGAGAGAAATAAGATGCTTAAACACTGCCTGTCTCAGTTTACGTACCCATGAAACGGGTGGAAAGATGTGAAAGGTGTAGAGCATCAAACGGTGCCATGTTAATGCACCAAGTTAGTGCGAAGGCATTTCAGACTAATGACAATTTGGTCGATTTTACTGCACTCCTCTCTTCACAGGCTTAATTTTGCTCCTCTAAACCTACAACCGACAGCCTTGTACTTCTAGAGTATGGAAGGCATGAAAGAAAGCAAGAACTAGTCCTGGGATCTGACGGTAGATCCAACTGTACAGTCCAACTGTGACCTCCCCACCTAAAAAGCAGCCTGCTCTCAACGCGGGGCACCATGCCTCAGCTCGCGTGTAAATCTTCGGGGAGGCACGAACCTCACCTGGACCCCCTAATCCACCTCCCTCAAAGGCCCTAGACTTCGGGCCCCCTCGAGCCATAACCCCGGAAGGCGGAATGGCCCCCTCAATTTCGCCCTCCACTCCCGAATCAAACCGACTCCCGGTGAGGAAGGGGGTCCCAGCACGAGTGTCCCGGCCCCCTAACGCTGCAAGAGTGGGGATTCCTGCCCTCAAAGCCTTCATCACACTCACTCTCAAAGGCCTGGAGAAAAAGCTCGTGGTCAGCCTGGACGTGCTCCATTTTCGGCTTCTTCACCGGTAACACCGCGGCCCCCGCCGCTGCCGCCACGGAGGAAGAGGAGGAGGCCAGGTAACTACCGCCGCCTCCACAGCCCCCACCACTGGATTTGCCGCCTGACGCTGCCGCCACTGAACCCCCGAAGCCGCCTCCCCCGGACCCCGCGCAGGGCCCCGAGCCGCCCCCTCCCCCACCGCCGTGCTCCTGAGGCGCCCTCGCAGTTCCTGCCTCCTCCCCCACACCAGCTATCCGCCGGGCGGCCCCGGAGAGTAAGCGCCGGCAATACCAACCGCTCGCCCCAGAAGGCTCCGGCGGACCGAGGGGGGAAGGACGAGAGAGGCGGGGGGGGGGGGAAGGGAAGGGAGGAGGAGAGGAGGGAAAGGAGGGAGGGGAAAAAAAGTGTCTCCTCCTGAGAGCCCCGCTCCGCTCGGGAGACCGCTCACTTCCCCCGCCCGGCGCTCTGATGCCCAGCCTGTTGGCCCGCGCATTCCCCCGTCAGTCACGCGGAGGCGCTTCTCGCGCAGGCGCAGCTTGGTTGGCCCGTGCGCGCTGCTGACCGCGGGCCCTGCCGCCTCTTTGAACTGAATTCGCGGGAAAATTAGGGGTCGGAGCGGCCTTCCTGCTGGCCCCGGTGCATTGTGGGGTGAGAGGGACCCAGCGAGCGGCTTAGGGAGCCGTTTCTCGCCTTCTGAGCGTCGTCAGTCGCCACCCCCGGGGGATACAGGACCCCTGAGGAGAGGCAGGCCTCTGAGGAACGGCGGGGCGGGTGCTGGGGGGTCGAGGGGCTCATTAAATGAACTGAGATCCATGCCGGATCATCGAGTCTCTAACTTCACAGGAAGGGGCCTGCCTGGTGTTGGTCGGGTCGCTTCTGGTCTGAGGGGCTCGCAGGGCGAGGATCTCTTCCCCTGTCCCCTCGCCACCACGTGACTCAAGCCACCCTTGGCCGAATCCCACCCAGCGAGCCCTGGAGAGGACTGGGGGCAGCCAAGGGGTTGCGGCTGCTGCTCTCGGACACCGCTGGGCTCCACCAAAGGGAGCGATTTCTAGGGAGCAGGAATGTCCTATCAAATGAGGAAAAGGATTTTCTGTAGGTGCGGTGAGGCATCCGGATCCTTACTGAGAGCGGTCGTGGCTTCTCAACGTGTTGGAAGCAACACTTAGATTTTTGATTCCCGGACACCACAGGAGTGGCCAGAGGGACAAACTGGATGATTTCTTAGAAGTACCTACACCCATCTTTGAGAACCTGCTCATTTTGCGCTCCAAAACTGGAGAGGGGATCCGGTGTTCAGCCGGTCTCGCTTAAAAAGAGAGATGCATAGGCCCGGACGGGTTTGGAGTTGAGCTAATACTCGTCAAGATTTGAATTTCAAGTCGGACAATATGATCTCTAAGGATGTTCTTCCAAGTCAAATCCTGTAATCTTGTGTTACATTAAAATGCAACATTATCTTCAAAAATTCTAATCTGTAAACACAGAGCCGTTTCATACTTTCAATAATATTTTTAAATGCCTGCTTTGAGCCCTTTAGAATTCACTTCAAAACGCTGTTTACAAAGCAAGTACCTTTGGAATGGTTATTTAAATAACCAAAGTGCTGATTTTACAATGCATTTGCTACATAAGAAAGTGAGCTCTACAAATGATGCCTGTAGTATAAAATTTGGCATTTCAGGAACACATCTGAAATTATGTATACCTGTTGCTGATTTTTAAGTACAGTCTATATTTTTAGTCAGACAAAAAGTTCAGAATGCTCTCTTTGTTATGCTGTTCTGTACTCAGTATTTTAAAAAATATTCGCCCCTACCAAGAAAAAAAAAGGTTTTGTTTTGTTCTTTAGATTTCTCAAATAAGCCTTCTCTGATTAGTGCCACCCCTAGAGGCTTGTGGGGTTTTAGATCTTGCTAAACTGCTCATCTTTAGCTTTACAGGGTTAGAAAATGAAGTTTCATCAATTCAGTCAGGGTCTGGAGAACTAAAGCACACTAAGCAAATCGCAAGATATCAAATTATAAACCAGAATGCTCATTTATGAATTAACAGTAAATGTAACTGGCAGAATTACCAGTCTTTGTCATTTATACAGGGTTCTTTGCGATGACGGGAGGGTGGAGATACAGGTACAGTCAAAGAAAAAGACCGAGTCACAGGTTATAAATCTTTGATGAACAGAAAAATGCGGCCAAAGGAGTTGGGATGTTCTTAAAGGGTATTTCCTTTAGGAATGCCATGGTAGCGTTCTAGGCTTCAGCATGGACATGGTTTTAACGTACAGTCGCTTACCAGTACTGGTCATGAGAATCAAAGCCATCCATTCTATGGGAGGGGCATAGTAACAAATTCTCCCTTTTTGTAGTCTGCTTTGTAGAACACTAAAAAAAATCCTTATACCCTCGGACAGATTAGAATTAATTGAGGGGTTTTCTTGGTTACATTGCAGTACTCTTAATCAGACTCTGTCCTATAGGTAAAATGTCTGTATATCACCTCAGTATTGGTCACTTCTGTGGCCAGCTTATTTATTTTGTGTTGTTATTTTTAAGGTTGGTGTGGCAACAGTTTTTGAGACTTTCGATGCCAATTCACTGTCAAAGACAGGTGTATGTTTAGTCCCCTAACTCACACTGAATTTGAATTGCTTTCCAGGGTTTCCTTTGTTTCTGCCTTCATGCATATTTGGAATTGGTAAACTCCTAAAAGGCAAAGGCCCCTGTTCATTTTTTTTATATTTCCTAGCACAGGACTAGATATACATGCAAGGAAAGAAGAAGAGCAATCATTTTGACCTTTATAGTTGTGAGTATGCTTTTATGTATATTACCTCACTTTGTCATAATGATCCTATGAAATTGGCACTAGTTTCATTTTACAGAAGAGAAAATAGTCTCAGAGACGTTAAGTGATTTGCTCATTTAGTGGCAGAGCTGTGAGTTGGACCCAGGTATTTTTTTGTTTTTTTGTTTTTTTTTTTTTGGCTGCACCCTGCAGCAAAGGGGATCTTAGTTCCCTGCCCCCTGCATTGGGAGCACGGAGTCTTAACCACTTCCCTGGACCACCAGGGAAGTCCCTGGACCCAGGTTTTTAAAATTCAATTTCTATGCACTTTTGCAATCAGCATAAAGTTACCCTTAGTATCTCAAGTTGATGGTTTTTAAGTATGTTTTAAAAACTGAAGACCACTTAGCTTCTCTTACCCAAAAAAATCATTTTATACTCCTTCCTATTGTGCCCTTTTTCATCAGTGTCCCCACTTGGCCTTACAGAGACTTCTGTGCTGGGATTTTTAACCTTTCTTGTTCCATGGACCCCTTTGGCAGTCTGATGGAGCCTATGAAAACTTCTTTTGTAAATGCACAAATATAAAATGTATTGGATTATAAGGGAAACCAACAAAGTTGTGATGTGTTAATATAGGTGCTTCTTTTTAAATTTACTAAATAAGATCTAGCAGCAGGTCAGTCTTATGACTATCATAATTTCAAAGCAGTGATGAGGGCAAATAATATTTTGAGATACCTGCAAGAAGTGTAATGTGATATGAAAATATCTGTAACTTCTCTTGGAAACAAAGCCACAGGCATTGCTAACACTACTGTGATTTGTCACCTATATTAGTAGTTGAAGGAAATGCTAAATTTCAGTTAGAGGTTAATGTACATAAAGAGGTAATTTATTTTCTCCTCTAAATTCGGGGACTCCCTGAATTTGATACAGATTTACAGCTTGGCGTCACAGCATCAAGTCTTTTTCTTTCTACTTGGCTGTAAGCTCTTGGGGGCAGAGATGATGGGTGATTTGTTTTAGCAACTGAGGTGTCTGTCACTGTGCCTGGCATAGAAGAGGGGCTCATCCAATGAGTTTTGATAAATAGGAATGGACACCAGTGCATAAATATAAATACTGATAATAATAATTAAGTACTTACTATGTGCCAGGCAGTATTTTAAGCTTTTAACAATTCCAACTCATTCAGACCTCCCACCAACCCTCTGATGTTGGTAACTATTATTTTTCCCATTTTATAGTTGAAGAAACAAAGGCAAGTCTTGTTAAGTAACTTGCACAAGACAATTAATGGAGCTGGTATTCTAACCCAAACAATCTGCTTCCAGAGCTCTCACTCTTGACCATCATGCCATGAAACTGGAGAGCTTTAGAGATATAAAATATTGCACGTGTCATTTCTAGGTCAAGAAAAATTAGTAAATATTGCCTCTGATGCACTGGAATGAATGATCCTCAGTATTGAATGCATTTGCTGAAAAATAACCTAGGTATCAGTTTTCCTTTTTACTTGTATAGTGTCTTTCTATCCTCCATCCACTCCCATCACCTTAAGATTAAGCACTGAATCTAAGCCAACAAAAGCTATATCAGAAAAAATATATATATGTTTAAGTCTTGCTTTGAGTGAACTGAAGTTATATTTGCTGATAAATTCTTGGAGAGATATAATCAAATTTGATTTTTAAAAAGGAATGGCCTCCAAAGTAAAAATACTAATAACCTCCTAATACAAGTTAGTGTGAAAGAACAATTTTAACAGTTCTATTTGAAGTTTAAAATCAAAAGCTTGCACATTTTTGTTTCCTTTGTCTAGAAAAGAAAACTATAAGAACCATGGAACGTTCACTGTGTATTATGGGGTTTTCATAATAAACCCCTGATTTGTGTGTGTGTGTGTGTGTGTGTGTGTGTGTGTGTGTGTGTGTTTATCTAGTTTTAACTAGATATAATAAGGGTGCTAGTAAGGCATAGTTAGAACCCCTGAGACAAAAAGAAACTTGACACTAATAACTTGAGGGAGGAAAAACCACCTGAGACAAATTGGAAATATCTAAACCTGAATTTTGGGAGGCCTACATCTGGAGATAGCTACTATGCCCATTTTTTAAACTATAGGACAGGTGGTTTTATCTTTAATTTTAAACAAAAGCAGGAGTGAATTGATATTTATTGAGCATTCTATCCATACAACAATCATAAACAGTTATGTTATTTACTATTGTTAGCCTCTTACACATGAGTAACTGAATCTCAGTAACTCTCTCCCCATCTCACAGCTTTTAAGTGGGTGAGCTGAGATTTGAACCCAGTTACAGGGAACTCAAAACCCCATGTGTTTTCCAGTATAACAAAGGTATCTAGGAAGCATTTTGGAAGCCCCAGAGTTTCAAAAATCTACCTCAAGGGAAACAGTGTGGACTCTGCTTCCCCTTTTGTTCATCTTCAATCAGATCTGTTCTGCTTTTATGTGTTTATAATTTGTTTGAAGATAATGGATCTACTTGCTGAAAAAATATTTTTTGAAAACCACCGCATTACACTCAGCTACCTTCCCAAGCCTGATAATGAGAAACAATGAGCTAAAATGACACTAATAATGCATTCTGGGCTATACTCACCTCAAACTTTGACACCATTAAAAACAAGAGTATGCTAAGAGTAATGAATATTACTTTAATAGTAATGAAATATAGATGAAAAAAATCTGTGTATATCTCACGCATGCCCTGCCCAGAAAAAAAAATTCAGTCTTGCTGTTGTTACCCCTTATCTTTGTGTGAACTGATTGTTTCCAAACTAAATGTTTCCTTCATCTTCTGAGGAAAAAAAGAGCATTACTATGTCACCATTCTTCATAAATAATATCAACAAAACTAGGTATTATACCACTTCCATAATAATGGTATAGTCTGGATTTCCATTTAAAGTTTATAAGTTCACCTTCATTTTACAATTGCTGATTACTACTTTTAATCAGAACAAATTAAGAGATACAGGTCTTTAGTTTTAGCTAGTTGTCATTTTACAAATATTGTTCTTCTTTCCATGATATGGTTTTTGTTTGTAGGATACATTTAGCAATTATGTTTATAAATTAATTTATTAGATGAAAACAAATTTTATAGCTAGAGGAAACTTAGATAGTATCTAGCTTAAGCCTCATTTTATACACCTGAGGAAACTGAGTTCCACAGTTTAATTTGCCAAGATCACACAGGAGGTTTAAGTATATGCTGAGAGAGAATCTATAGGGCTAAATATTTGTGGAAAAGCTGCCTCTTAGCTTATACATTCAGTATTCTTTAGGATGTTTGGTATGTACTTCATTAAAAAAAAGTCCTCATCCACCTTACTCGACTCAGAATTTTATTTCTGCTTGCACACTATTCAGTGGAACTAGACCCTGGGAAAACATTGCTGTTATTCCTGGTTGAACTACTTTTTTTCTTCATACTCAAGGCTTCCTACAATAACTTATTCACGTGACTAATTTGCGAAAGTTGCCACCCTCATGGTTGAGCTGAATAAGAGAGGTGTCCTGAAGAGACCGCAGAGTGCTTTAGCAGCTGTTTTTGATAGAACAGCACAGACCTTACCTGTTGCCACTGGGATAGTTAGTACTCTACGTGCCTGGAAAAAATTCATTGAGGTCATAAAAGCATTTGACAATAGATTTCAGAATTCTGTAACCATTTTCTATCACAGAGGCATTGTAAGTGACGAGAGAGAGAGCGATTGGGGGAGTGTGACTTCAACTTGATATCAAGATAAATTGTTTCTGTACTTTTAGTGTATCAGGATCAAAATTGACACGCAGAGGCGAATTTTAATTTGGTTGAGCTGTCTTCAGAGCGTACTCTTCGAGGAGAATTTTCTTACTAGGAGAGAAATGCTTCTGGCTCTATTTCTATTTTTAAAATCTATTTTTTTCCTCAAGTTCCACTTTGCAACAAACTTAGGAGAAAGAACATTATACTATCAATCAAGACTTGACTTGGTCATTATTTCACAGTGTGAGTTTGAGAAAGTTATTTACGTTCTCTGGTCTTTCTTTTCTCAAATATAAAATTAAGGATTGATTTAGACCAGTGATTTTTGTCCATAACAGAATCCCTGGAAGTTGAAGGTAGATCATGTGTAATGTGGAAAATCATGTTCAACATTATAATTTTACTTTTGGAAAGCAAAAACAAAGCTATCTGCAGTTTTTACCCTATAATCAGTGAAAATAAAGTTCTGTATCAGTGGGTACATGAAGAGATAGACAGTTTTCCACATATCAGTGTTCTTAAGGCACATCTCCCTATAAAGATAGACATGGGTTACAGGGGTAGGGGAATAGGAAGTTTTCAAAAATCAAATTAGATATCGAGGGAAAAAAATCAAGAAACACTGATATAGGTTATTGTTAAAGTTATCCCCGTTCTTTAATTCTAAGAAAATCACAGAAATCACCTTCTAGTGTGCTATAACAAAGTTAAATTCATCCTAATGTTCCTTTTCTGTAAAAATCATAAAACTTGGGTTCTACTTTTGGTTCCTGAATGATCAATAAACAAAAGGCAAATAGTGTTATCTTTTCTCCAATGGAGCAAAAAAGGGTTAACAAATTCAGCTCAAAACATGTCAAATGGTGCAGAATAGTGCCGGGTAAGAAGGTGAATTGCACAATAACCCATCTTCTATTAATTCTGTGTTACACTATGGTAAGAAGAAAAAAAAGCCCTGTATAAATTGCTTTTGGGAATTTGTTCAGTCTTTTTTTTAATTACCTTTACTTCTTTTTATTTTTTAATTAATTAATTAATTAATTTTTTGGCCGTGTTAGGTCTTTGTTGCTGCGCACAAGCTCTCTCTAGTTGTGGCGAGTGGGGGCTACTCTTTGTTGTGGTGCTCAGGCTTCTCATTGCAGTGGCTTCTCTTGTTGCAGAGCATGGGCTCCAGGTGCACGGGCTTCAGTAGTTGCAGCACGCAGGCCTCAGTAGTTGCAGGACATGAGCTCGGAAGTTGCGGCACGTGGGCTCTAGGGCACGTGGGCTTAGTTGCCCCATGATGGCGTGTGCGATCTTCCCGGACCAGGGATGGAACACATGTCTCCTGCATTGGCAGGCAAATTCTTAACCACTGTGCCACCAGGGAAGTCCCCAGTCTTTTTTTCAGGGCCCCAAATGGTCAATTATTTTTAATGTTCCATGGATGTTTCAATAATATGGATATTTTCTGTTGTGTCCAAAGTTAATCATCTAGGGAATTCCCTGGCTGTCCAGTGGTTAGGACTCAACGCTTTCACTGCAGGGGCCTGGGTTCAATCCCTGGTCGGGGAACTAAGATCCACGCAAGCCACTCACGGCAAAAAAAAAAAAAAAGAAAGAAAAGAAAGAAAGAAAAAGAAAAGAAAACACATACACAAATAAAGTTAATCATCTATATCTGTCTACCTATCAATCCACCTGTCATCATCCAAGATACCACATTACTTTTGTTCCTCACTCTCCTTAGTCTCCTCTGGTCTGTGGCCTGTGACAGCTCTCAGACTTTCCTTGTTTTTGATGACCTTGACAGTTTTAAAGAGTACTGGTATTTTGTATAATATTCCTCAGTTTGGATTTGTCTGATGTTTTTCTAATAGAGTGGGGTTATGGGTCTTGGGGAGGAAGATCCCAGAGATGAATTGCCATTTTCATCACTTCATATCCAGGGTACCTGCTATCAACATGATTGTCATTGATGATGTTAACCTTAGCCACCAGAACAACTAAGTATTTCACAGTCTTCTCCACTCTACTCTTTGAAAGCAAGTCCCCACGTGAAGCCCACACTCAGGTGTGGTGATAGAGGTTGTGGTGGTGAATTAAGCTCCACTTCCTTGATGGGGGAGTAGCTTTGTAAGTTATTTACAATTCCTCTGTATAGAAGACTTTTCTCCCTCGTTTCTGTATTTATGCAATCATTTATTTATGGATATTTACTTGGATACTTTGGGCTATATTCAGTACTACACCATTTAATTTGTTGTTCAGATCGTTGCTGCTTTGGCCATTGGGGAGATGTGCCCCTTTGACACAGCACCATCATTTGTGTTTTGCTTTTAGCCATTTCTTACTTTCTTGTACTATGACAAGTGCCAGCCTCATCTTGTATATTCCCTACCCCAGTCCTAGAGCAGCCATTTCTCTAAGGACCTCTGGTTCCTTTCATTATGATAAAATGATGGAGAAACCAAGATGTGGGTGCTGGGTGTGCTCATAGCTTCTGAGGTGTCATTTCTTCTAGGCCCTCTCAGTGGATAGGATATATGTGTATGTATTCTAGCATGTGCATACACACAAATATGTAATTATTTCTGCCTGTCATCTCTATTACATTAAGCTAAACTTGAGTTTGTACTGATGTCTCAGACTCTATTTCTTTTATTTTAATGTTTGCTTTTCAATAGTAGTCGTCGTGTTCTTTTCAATCTCTCTCCCTTTCCTGAGCACTTACCCCAAGAAGCTCCAGATGGTGCTGTTAATATAATTACTTGTGTGTTTAACAGGTGCTACCACCTTTTCTTTTTTGCAACATGCAGGTTTTCATTTATTTTAAAATTGAGATATAATTGACATATAACATGATATTCATTTTTTTAAATAGATCTTTTTTGGAGTATAACTGCTTCACAATACTGTGTTAGTTTCTGTTGCACAACAAAGTGAATCAGCCATATGCTGGAGAAAGAACTAATTTCATTTTCCCAGGAAACTTGAAATGTTACAGAGGAGAGAGGTGACAACCAAATCCCCCAGTAAAAGGAAGGGTGGCACAGCTCATTGCCCTTCCCAGCAAACACTGAGAGAAACAGGCAATGGGGACAGCAAACTAGTTGAAGGTCTACTTCTCAGTTATCCTTCCTCTTTCCTGGCAGAGCTCACTCTCCAGACTGGGGGCTTCTTCTTTACTTTAACGTGAGTCCCCATCATAAGGGGCATGTTTCAGGTTTCTCACGTTAAGGGCTCCTGGAAAATTGTAGTATCAGTTATATCTTTCTGATTCTAATTATGTTTCTTATACACTTAATTATATACTCAAGAGTTCCTTTTCTTTCTCGTTAGAAGCTAGTTTTCATTTCTTGGAAATCTTAAAATTTTACTGACGTGTCTGAGCAGAAGAAGGGAGAACAGAATATATCTTTTTTTTTTTCGGACGCACAGGCTCAGTGGCCATGGCTCACGGGCCCAGCTGCTCCGCGGCACGTGGGATCTTCCTGGACTGGGGCACGAACCCGTGTCCCCTGCATCGGCAGGCAGATTCTTAACCACTGCGCCACCAGGGAAGCCCCAGAATATATCTTGAACAGAGGGAACTTCACCATGAAACCCCAAACAGAGTTGGGGGACTTGTTTTATTCTGGGATAAATGTTTCCTGACACTGTGAATTCAAGAGTATCTCCTCGAGGAGTATGGCATATAGCGAGTAGTCTGGAAAGTCATGAGTCTTGAAGACTTTTTCAAGTGCCTAAGCTACTGAATCCTGCTTCCAACAACACTATGATCGGGCCTTTTGCAAAGTTAATAAATATCCCTAATTTCTCAGGAAAATGGCTTGCAAAATCAGAGTCCTTCTGAGACAGGCTGGGACCTGGGACCCTTTGCTGCAGTGCTGCAGTGTTTGCACATGGACACACCTCTCCTCGAGCAATAAAATACAAAGAAACTATATGGGACTGCATGCAGGCACAGCTGGGGCAAATTCTGGATCCAAAAGATACAAAGAGACCAAAAAAACCCAACTGCCAATTTTGAAGAGCCTGGAGCAAAAGCAGGGTACTGCGCACTCCCCCTGCACACAACACCACTTAAGGAGTGAGCAAAACACCTAAGCCACCCCTGGACACACCCCTACCCTCACCCGGTATAAGGAACAAGCTTGCTCCCCCTCAGGGAGCCAGCAAGCAAGGGAACCTGTTACTTGTTTTCACGCCCCCCTGGTGCAGCAGGGGCCCCAATAAAGCCTTGCCTGAATTTCTTGCCTGGCCTCTGGTCAATTTCTGTTGATTGGGGTAGGCCAAGAACCCTTGTCTGTAACACTTCCTACTTTCATATTTCATCTCTTTCTATTCCTGGCTGTACTGCCTGCTCTCCAGTCATACTGGTTTCAGCATTATTCCATGAGCACTTCTATACTTTCTTACTATGCTTGGAATGCCTTTCCCCCTTCCCTCATCAAAGTTCTGCACATTTATCATTTTCACTTAGATGTCACCTCTGACATGAAAATACTGCCTAATCTTGCCAGATAGAATAAATTACCCATAGTGTATGAGCTTGTCTACCCTATTAGCTAACATCTAATTCATCTGTGTATCTTTAAAGCCTATTGCCGAAAAGGCATTCAATAAATGTTTGTTGAACTAATTAACAAAAAAATGAATATATCTACATAAAGTTGCTTCAGCGCTGCTTGGTGGACATCAGAGCTTGCCCCTAGGTAAATACTGAAAGTATTTAAAGGGAAAGATACACTGAAGTGGGAGCCAAGTCACCTAGCTTCTCGGATCCTAGCTCAACCAACATCTACATAGCCTTAGAAAAGTCGCTTCAACTTTCTGGGCCTATTTCTTTACACAATTAGAAGATTCCGCTGGATCAGTTATTCTCAGTCTGGAATGAGATCATAGCCTCAAATATTTTGGGTCAGAAAAATCTCTGTGATCCTCTGATAAGAAGATTGCTAGTCCTATGAAATTCTACCTGTATGATTTCTTGAAAGCTTCTTAGAGCTCAGTTACAACTTTTAAGTGTATTTCATCCACTGCCTTATATTCTATTACTTCCATTTATGTTTTACATTATTTCTATGACATTTCTTCTATTCATACATGTAAATATGGTCCAGAAACTTAGCACCACATACTTTAATATGCCTATCTTCCCCATACATAGCTTTAAAAAATCCTCTGTAAGTTCAGTCTAAAATTTGTGCACTTAACTGGATTAACCAGCAGTTTATTCTGAGGACATCTCTTGTAGCTAAAAAAAATACACTAGCACTTTTCAAAATGAAAACTCCATTTTACCCTTAGAGCTTGTGATGAGAAAAATATATAATGCTGAATAAAATTTAAAAACCTGACCCACTAGTAGACCTAGAAGACAAGGAAAAACATGCTGAGTTTTTTCTTGGTAGATCACCCAGGCTGAATTATTCATTTGCTAGACATTCCTATAGTACTTTGTACATACCTTTTTAAAGGTACCTACCACATTCTATAGAATGTATTTAGGTTTCTGCTTCTCCTACTACACTGGGACTACATCAAAGAAAGGAAATGTATATTATTCATCCTTTTTTAAAAATTAATTTTTCTTGGAGTATAGTTGCTTTGCAATGTTGTGTTAGTTTCTGCTGTACAGCAAAGTGAATCAGTTTTACGTATACATATATCCACTCTTTTTCAGATTTCCTTCCCATTTAGGTGACCACAGAACATTGAGTAGAGTTCCCTGTGCTATACAGAAGGTTCTCATTAATTATCTATGTTAAATACAGTAGTGTTATATTATTCATCCTTGGATCCTCAGCCTCTTTTAATTTAGAACTTAGCAGATACCGGATCAAGATTTTTGGATGAACAAATAAGAAAGGTAGAATGTGAATTGAGCCTTGACTTGAGGGCAAGGCTTGCCTTCAGAGGGCAGAGAAGCAATAAAGAGTTTCACTCAGGGGAATGGTGTGATCAGAACTGCATACGGAGGATTACTCTGATTTAATTTTATTACATTTGAGACCATGGTTTTTTTATTTTGAAACAATAATTTGCAGGAGCTGGCTCATACCAGCTTGCAAGAGCCAACTGGTGGATCTTGAGGAATTTTGTAAGCCATTTGTTAAACACAGTTGTTATTTAAAATTAGGTTATATAAGGTTAAAATTAAGGATATTAAAAATAAAAGTAATACTCAAAACCCATCACCTCCAAATTATTTTATTATTGATATTTTATGATCACCTATGCTCTTGAGATTGTCTCTTGTATCTATATTATAGAAATACTAGTATAATTATATACTATTGTGCTTCTCTTCCCAATTCTGCATTCAATGGTATAATGTTGGTAGCTTAAAATCAGCCACTGTGCAAATATTTACACTTTGAAAATGGGCAAGTACTACCAATCAAGGCTCCACACCCCCCACACACACACACCCCGCCTTTGGAGAGTTGGTTGTTAGTCATTTACTGGCACACCATTGTTTAGAAGGCAAAATTGGCCAAGGGGTAATGAAAAGTTTGGAAAATAGAGATGAAGAAATCTGCAGACAGTAGGGAAAATAAAGACATGAGAAGTGGAAGAGAAAAGATGAGAGAATTAGAATTATTTGGAGAGTCTGATGTACAGATAAGAGAAGTTTGAGAAAGTAAGAACAGAGAAGACATCCGGATGGAGTGGAGCAGAGTATGTGTGTGTGGAGGGGAGAGATCTAATGAGTAATGCAAGGAAAAAAAGAAAAGTGAGGAATTTTCCAGAACTAAAGGGCAAGAATTTCTAAATTGAAAGGGCCCTTGAGTGTTTAACACAATGAATGAAAAGATGTATAGCAAGGTATATCATTGGGCATTTTCAGAACACCAAAGATAGAAGATAATCAAAGTTTCCAGAAATAAAATACAGTAATACACAAAGGACTATGGGTCATGTACAAAAGTAAGAATTTCATTAGACTTCTCAACAATAACTGTTGAGATAACTGGAAGCTAGAAGACAATTCATAGTTGTAAGGAAAAATGAATTCCAAACTAGAATTATATACCCAGACAAATGATCACTTCAATCAAGTGAGGAGGTAAAATAAAGATATTTTCAGACATGCAAGATCCCAAATAAAATTACCTCCTTTACACTCCTTCTCAGGAAGCTAGCAGAAGATGTGCTGCACCAAAACGAGGGAGAAAAAACGAGACATGGGATCCAGGACACAGGGGACTCACACAAAAAGGTAAGGAAAATTCCCAGGATGACGATGAAGGGAAAGCCCAGAACAACAGCTGTGCAATTGGCTTTGTGAGCAACAGTTAAGATTGGAATGGGGGGAAGATTCCCGAGAAAAAACAAAATAAGATGTATTTTACCTGATGAATGAATGGAGATTTACAGTTTGGGGGGAAATGAGTGAGATACGACATGTAGAATGCTTAACAAAGAACTGAGACAGTGATTAACTCTAGGGACTAGACAGGAGATACAATCATAGTGTATTACTCAGACCCACTGTGAAAAGTATTTTCAATGCATAATAATGTAAATTAAAAATTGTTTTAACCCACGGTGTGGGGAGGATGAGTGTGTGTGGAGAAAAGGGGACAGAGTTGGTGAGAGACTGCTAAGAGGATACCACATTGAACGGGAAACAGACTGCCCCCTCCATAAACAAAGGACATTTCCCTCAGAAACTGCTCAAGTCTTGGACCCCTTTAGTCTGAGAAAGGACATACAAACGGGGCCAGAAGGGAAAAATGGAGGGCTTGGTTGCAGCAGTTCTTTGGAGCAAGGCTGCGGGACTGTGGACCCTCTCGTCCCCGAGGAAGGGACAGGGGTGCAACCCTCGACCCCGAACTCGGGGGCGGCTTTCGGGCCGAGGGGCCGGGAAACCCGGAGCCCTGGTGCCTGACCCGCGCCACCTGCGACCCGGGCCGCCTCCTGCGGCGAATCCGTGGCCTGGGAGGCCAACGGCCTGCGGGCAGCAGGGGAGGCCTGGCGAGTTGGGCCTGGGCTGCGGCGCCGAGTAGCCGCGGGGACGAGAGGGGAGCGGAGGGCGGCGCCCTGTCCACGGGGCTGAGGCCGCTCTATCGACGGCCGGCAGGAGGCCCCCGAGGGCCACCGCGGCCGGGTGGGGAGGCGTCCGCTCCACTCCGCTCCGCCTCGCTTCCAGTGCCCCTCTCCGCCGCTGCGCCCGCTGGGCCCTCTATCCCTGACTCTGTTCCTTGTCCCCTGACCCCGGCCCTCGGCCCCCCACCCAGACCTTCTTCTCCCGCTGACACGGATCTTCATCCCGCGGGCCAGGCCCTGGGCCTCCGACCCTCCGACCCTGACCCTCTCCTGCGACCCCAGCCTCTCGCCCCCGCCCAATCCTCGCTCACAGACACCGACCGCCGCCCGGAGCCCTCCCTGTCCGCAGCCCTCGAGGGGTCTGGGGTGAGCCCTGGCCGGGCCAGAGGAGGCTGACAGCTCAGCCCGCATCCCGGCCCGGGTCCCGATGGTGGTCCCTTGGCCCTGGCCAGCCTAGTTACCGCAGCGGAGGTGCTGGAGACTATGTGAGCGAAGAGAGGGGCCCCGATCGAATTTCCAAGCTGGGCGGGGTGGGGGACCCCAGGAACCAAGAGCAAGCAAAGGGAGTGGACGGTAGAGTGGTGTTTTGGTTATACCGTGGTTAAATCTGTGCAACACACGGGTCATGCGTTTATCTAGAAATCTGGAGGTAAACCAGTAGACAGAGCTGAAAACTTTGCACGTAGTTGCACAGGCGCGTTAGAATAGGAGAGTGTGGGGTAGGGGAAGGCTGTTTTCCTTTACATGTTCTAGAGTACTATTTGACTTTTAAAACTAGTTAGTTCAAAAAAAGGAAAAAAGATAAAGAGCCATTGGAGACCTTTAGTAAGCCTAGATTTCCCAGCAGGCTCCCCCACTTACTAGCTGTGTGAACTTGGGCAAGTCTCTTCACCTTCTGGAACCTTGGTTTGCTCATCTGTGAAATGAAGCTTCACCCACCCACAGAGTTTCAGGAAGGATTAGTGTGACAGGTAGGCAAAAATGCTTTGTCAGATTCAGTGATGGGCACAAGCTAGTTGTTCAATGAACCTTATGAATGAAGTTATTTTAGAGTGAATAAAGGGGTTTGCAGCCAAAAGCAGCCTCTCTGCCACAATACCTGTGTGCAGAAGGGCTGGAGTGGATGTGATCCAATCTGAATATGGGTTTTTGAGCAGACCAAGGCTGTAAAGGAGAGAGCAATAATAGAGCTGCTTGTGTGAACACCTAGAGGTCTTTGTACATGTTAATTTGTACCTGGACAGCTCCCAGGTTGTGGAGGCTTGGGGTGAGAAGGGGAGAAAAGGGAGCTGGATTTTCGAAAGCAACAGAATATGCCCTCTTTATTATGAATACCTTATTAGCAAACAGATAACTTAAGGAATGAAATTACTCACCTTACAAAAAGTATTCCTCACGTGAAACACGGATCCTAAGTCCCTTAAGGCAGAATCTTCTCTGGTGTTTAAAAACAATGTGCACAGTAAAAGTTGAGGTATTTCAAGCAATTGCTGTGAAGTCAGTCAGAAGGTAAGATAAAGCACGTTTTCGTTTTAATATCCCAAATAACCTGAAAAAGATGACACAGCTGGAATTTGAACCAGAGTTTGATTCTGAAGCCTCTTCCTTCATTTTTCTTTTCTCTTTATTGAAATGTTTTATTTAAATAAAAATGACAAAAATAATACACCTTTGCTATATTGCTCCACAATATAGTAAGGTAGAAAGTCACCATTCCACTTCTCAGAGGTAACCAATGTGTGAATGGTTTGGTGGACAATCCTTCTAACTTTTTATTTTGCTCCTAACACGCACATACACATATTTAAAATGGATTATACAATAACTGCTGTTCTGCAACTTGCCTTTTTTAGATTTAACAACGTGTCATAGGCCTATTTCCATTTCATTACATAACACACTCCTCATTCTCTTTAATAGTTGCCTAGTATACCATTGTATGGACGTATTCTAATTCATTTAACCACTTCCCTGATAGACAATGTAGGATCTTTCCAAGGTTTTGCTATTACAAACATTGCTTCAGTGACCCTGCTTATATGTATATGTTCGTGCATTTTCGTTAAGTGTTTCTGTAGGATAGATTTGTAGGTGTCAGAATGGCATCAACGGCTGGGCCTTAAGCATGCATGTTTAAAATGTTGGTAGATACTGCCAAAACGTATTCAAAATAAAGCTGGTTGTGTTAACGGTTATGCCCCACTGCCCCTTGAGCAAAGTAGTGAATGCATTTTGAAATAGCTGGCTTCCTTGGGTAGTGGCAGCTGTGTGGACCCATGGGGGAGGGCTACTCATGGAGAAGGAAAAAGAGAAAGATTGTGACCAAGTCTTTGAAGCAGAAAGCACCTTTCCTTGGGTGCTTTGTGTTTACCCAAGCCAATGGTAGTCCCTGAAACATAGCAAGGGAACTTGAGGTTTGTGGCTCTCTTGTAGTTCATAAATCCTCACTATTGAAAAGAATATGCTTTGAATTTCTAACAGTATGTGACTTTTCTGATTAAATAAATAAATAAAAGATTGTTAAAAGTGACCCCGTAATAATCTATTGCTGTAAATCCAGAGTTTCAAATCTGTTTAAAGCAAGGTACATTCACAGTATACGTGGATCCTGGCTTGCCACAGGAGGGTGACTTTAAGGGAAACCAAACAGCTCTGAAGAGAACATTTGTCCCTGTGCCTCCCAATAAAGGTTCAAAGCTCAAAGGGTCAATTGTCAAAGGCTCTGAAGAACATCTCAAGTGTATCATTTGGTAGAAAATACGAAAATGCAATACTCTCACTCTTTGACAGGTGACCGCAACTGTATGAACCAAGAATGGTGTTTTAGTTAGGTTGAGGGTTGTAAATTACAGGGACAATCTCTTTAAGGCACCTCAAGCAACTGGGCATTATCGTGACACAGAGAGCAAGAAGGGGCCCAGAATTTCAAGAGTACTGGATTCAAAACAGTTCAAATGGGACTTCAATTGCCGGAGTCTGTGGATCCTCATTCCAGGGCACGCTTATTAATGTTATTCAGTGACTCTCTCTTAGGTACTGTGTTCCTTCCCCCATCCCCTTTTACTCTGTACACCTTTTCTATATTTCGGAGTTTCTACTTAATGTAGTTTCTGCTACCTTAAAACTTTGCCTTGCCAGGCTCCTCAAGCTCCTATCTTTAATTCTTGGATTCTCTTTTGTTTTAACTCACATGTTCCCATCACGTAATTTTTTAAAAATATTTATTTATTTATTTATTTCTGGCTGTGTTGGGTCTTCGTTTCTGTGTGAGGGCCTTCTCTAGTTGCAGCGAGCGGGGGCCACTCCTCATCATGGTGCGCGGGCCTCTCACTGTTGCAGCCTCTCTTGTTGTGGAGCACGGGCTCCAGATAAGCAGGCTCAGTAGTTGTGGCTCATGGGCCCAGTTGCTCCGCGGCATGTGGGATCCTCCCAGGCCAGGGCCCGAACCCGTGTCCTCTGCATTGGCAGGCAGACTCTCAACCACTGCCCCACCAGGGAAGCCCCACGTAATTCTCTTTTTACTTCTTAATTCAGAATCCAAAGAGGGAAAGTTAAGTTAGTTCATTTCATCTTTTCATGCCAGGGTACATTATAGGTTTTTGGCCAGCCAATGGAAGGGTTGTTCTTGAGTCAGGAGCTTACTTGTGGTCTGAGCAGTAGTGGCAAATTGCCCAGGGTCAGGTGGTAAGAAAAAAGTAGCTGTGGGTAGATCAGTTTCCTGCAGGAAGGGTTTTGGGCATATTAAACTCTGCGAGTGACTCTTAGATAGTATGTGTTAGTAGAGTTGTTTCTTTTCAGTGAATATTTATTGAGTACCTAATGTTTTCCAACACTAGGTTTTAGGGACTTCAAAGATAAATAAAATATTTGTTCTCTTTGTCATGGAAGTCACAGTATTATACAGGGTAGACGTAGATTAAAGAAAAAAGTTACAGCACACACTAAGTAGTAAACTGCACAAATATTCATTCATTTATTCAACAAATATGTAATGAGCACTTACTATGCACCTAACCCTGGAGATTGAACAGCAAAAAATGTCAGCTCCATGGAGCTTCTGTTTCAGTGTAAGCCAGAAGAGACACAAATAATAAACACTACTGTAACATGTTGGATGGTGATCAGTGATATGGAGGGAAAAAAAGCAAGAAAGTAGAATTAAGGATTGTTGAGGATAGGAGCTGCAATTTTAAATACGAAAAGCTTCCCCAAGAGAGTGATATTTGAGAAAGATTGAAGGAGGTGAAAGAATGAGCCAAGAATTTATCTGCATAAGAGAATTCCAGGCAGTGAGAATAGCCAGTGCAAAGGCCCTGCATTGCCCTGTGGAGGGATACCAAGGAATCTAATGTATCTGCAGTGGAGGAAACTAGAGCAGGTGAGAAATAAGGTCAGAAAGGAAAGGGAGGGGCAGGGCACCAGATCGTAGGAAGTTTCTAGGCTTGTGGAAGAGTTTTAGTTTTTACTCTGAGTCATGAAGCCACTGCAGAGCTTTGAGCAGAGGAGTGATGTGGTCTAACTTATATTCTAACAAAATAACATTGGCTGTTCTTTCTAAAATTATTTGTATTTTTTGCGGTACGCGGGCCTCTCCCTGTTGTGTCCTCTCCCGTTGCGGAGTGCAGGCTCCGGACACGCAGGCTCAGCGGCCGTGGCTCAAGGGCCTAGCCGCTCCACGGCATGTGGGATGTTCCCGGACCGGGGCACGAGCCCGTATCCCCTGAATCGGCAGGTGGACTCTCAACCACTGCACCACCAGGTAAGCCCCTTGGCTGTTCTTAAGAATAGACTCCTGTTAAGAACAGACTCAAGAGGGCCAGGAAGAAAGCAGGGAGACAAGAGTCGGAGGCTTTAGCAATAATCCAGGTGAGGGATAATGGTGGTGTACACTAGGATGATTGCAGTAGTAATGCTGGGGAGAGGTCATATTCTGGCTATATTTTGTAGAACAGAGAGGATTGCTGACAAATTAGATGTGGAGTCAGGGACAACTGCAAGGTTTGTGGTCTGAGAAACTAGAAGAATGGAATTGCCATTAACCAAGATGGAGAAGATTACAGCAAGAGCAGATACTGGGGGAGAACATCAGTAGCTTGGTTTTGAATGTACTAATTTTCAAATGCCTGTAAGATCTGCAAGTGGAGATACTGAGTAGGCAGTTGGGTATACTGGCATGAGTCTGGAGTTCAGGGGACAGTTATGAACTGGTGTTAGAAATATGGAAGTCACATAGATCTATGCTGTCCAATGTGACAGCCACTAGCTGCATGTGGCAATTTAAATTTAAATTAAATGACATTAAAAATTCAGTTTCTCAGTTGCTCTAGCCACATTTCACATACTTAACAGCCGCATGAGGCTTGAGGCTCTTGTATTGGACAGTGCAGATGTGGAACATTCCCATCATCACTGGCATTCTATTGGACAGCACTGAAAGATGACATCTGATGTTACGGACCTAGATAAGTTTCTTGTTTTATGGACCTAGAGAATTAGTGAGAACGGAGTAAAAGAGGTTCAAAGACTGAACCCTTTAGTGGAAGTCCCTGCGGTCCAGTGGTGAGGACTTGGCACTTTCACTGCTGGAGCCTGGGTTCAATCCCTGGTCAAGGAACTAAGATCCCGCAAGCCTCATGGTGCAGCCAAAAACAAAACGAAACAGGAAGACTGAGCCCTTTATATAAATGTATATACATAAGTACACAAATTGGTGGTGACGATGGGATAGTGGGGCATTAAGGGCAGGCTTCCTTTTTTTTTCCATGAGCTAAATTTGCCAAGTGGATAAGGGGACAAAGACATCCCAGGCACAGGGAATAGTGAGTGTTAATAGAAGTATAAAACAGCACAGTATAGTTGGGGAGCTATAAGAGAGCTGGCAGTTTTGGAGCAAGGCCATATTATTTTAGTATAGTTAAACACACACACACACACACACAACACAACTCCAAACCTCTTCTTTGCTTAAACAGTTTGGGACTGAGCATGTGATGCTGAAGCTAAACAGTCCAGGTCTAATTGGAGGGCAGAACGAGAAGGGGAAAAAGAATTTTCCTTGTCATTTGTAAACTGTGCAAGGGGAATGGATGTAAGAATTAAATTTAGAGAAATGGATACTACCTTGCAATAGATACTACCTGTTTCTTTCAGCAATAACAATTAAATGTGATATTAATTTTCCGTCTTTTGAAGATTTGTTCCATAAAGACCTGAAAGTTACTTAGCAGGGACTGGGGATTCTATCTGGATTGGGGGCAAACTGAAAACAAGTTGATGTAACTAATGAGCTATGGTTTTGATGAAATGTATTCATACACAAACAATCGCCAGGCCCCATCCTGGAAGCCAATCATTTCCAAACATGTTTTTTCAAGATCTTAGTTTGTTTTAATAGTAGGTTGTTATCCTCAAACTACCATATTCTTGGTTTTCTTTTTGGTTTTGTTTGTTTCGAGTTTGCAAAAAGCAATAACTTAAGCCACAGGGGAAAAAAACCTCAAAAATGCTTTTCACCAATTAAAAGACACTCTTTCCATTTACATGTGTTTTGAACTACAAGAACCTAAAATTTTTTAAAAGGATTTCACTAGAATTAAAAAAAAACTTTGAAAAGTAGAATCTATTACACTCTCACGTTGTCATTCTAGGCTCCTGCAGTTAAAGACCATGTCATTATTTCCATTATACTTACCTCCTAATTTTCAGGGCTTATTAGCCCGGCCGTAAAAACTTGCTCCGGTTGAAATTTGGCAAGCTGACAAGGCTGCGTGCCAGAAGTAATTTACTATCCAGTGTGGTTCACAAAGTAAAAGAAGCTATATATGATAGAAAAAGAAATGAAAAGTTCCTGGTTCCAAATATTTTGATGTGTGTCACCTCAAACTTTTCAGCTTTGTTGTTAGCAACTGTGAGGTAACATGAAAGGTTTGAAAGGTACAGATACTTTGCATTCACATCAAACTGAGGGATACGATGTTCTTAGGCATCAAAGACCAGACTCTGTCTATCGCTTCTGCTCTGACTTTGAAGTCTACCAGGGTTCTCTGTGTGGGAGAAGCAGGCAGGGGACTTTGAACAAGGTAGGGGGATGGGATTCCAGGCGTCTCTCCTCTCATTATCACTGAAATTAGGTACTTCTCTTCACCTAATAATAATAACAATAGTAATAATGGAAAAAAGAGAGGAACCTTTCTTTTTCTGCTGTTGTTGCTTTGTTCTTTTTTTTTTTTTTTTTTTTTGGCTGCACCACGCGGCTTCTGGGTTCTTAGTTTCCCAACCAGGTGTTGAACCCAGGCAGTGAAAGTGCCGAGTCCTAACCACTGGACTGCCAAGGAATTACCTTTTCTGCTGTTTTTAACCACTGAGCTGTTGGTGAACTTAATCTTCAGACGTGACAATGAATACTCTAGGGAAGAGCTCAAGTTTACTTTGAAATTAACATTTAAATAATTTGAAGGCCATAATAGAAATTTTAACTTGATTTGCAAACATCTGGCTACTGTTCATCTGCCAGACTCCTTAAAAGATTGTCTTGGGACCCTAACTGAGACCCCTCTTCACTATTTTCCAAACTGTCTCGCGAGCATTGCAATGGGGCCAAGTGTTTCTCTAACGTGGGGTGAGCAGGTTACATCCTTCTGGGATTAATCTTACTTGACAAGCTGGGAAAAAACCCACAATAATTTATATTCGAACAAATACTAATCTATCGTGGGCTAGAATGCAAAATTCAAATGAAGTCTTTCAGAGAGGGAGAAGGCTTTTGTCTTTTGTGTTTCAGTATTTTGACCCTGCCACACTCCTAAAAATAATAGTTGAAGCTCTTGAAGAGAACAATATCCTCAAAGAGAGAGCTGGTCATTAATTTTTTTCTTTTAAAGTATAATTTTCATAAAAGGCAAGAATCTTTTAAAATAATTTTTATAACTTTAAAAATAAATAATTTATTTTTGGCTGCATTGGGTCCTTGTTGATGTGCGCGGGCTTTCTTTTAGTTGCAGCGAGCGGGGGCTACTCTTTGTTGCGGTGCGTGGGCTTCTCATTGCGGTGGCTTCTCTTGATGTGGAGCATGGGCTCTAGGTGTGCGGGCTTCAGTAGCTGTGGCACGTGGGCCTCAGTAGTTGTGGCTCACAGGCTCTAGCGCGCAGGCTCAGTAGTTGTGACGCACGGGCTTAATTGCTCTGCAGCATCTGGGATCTTCCCGGACCAGGGCTCGAACACGTATCCCCTGCATTGGCAAGTGGATTCTTAACTGCTGCGCCACCAGGGAAGCCGCAAGTGCATGAATCTTAAGTGTATACCTCAATGGATGGATTTTTATATACGTATACATTCATATAATGGCCACCTAGATCAGATATAGAAATTTCCAGCACCCAGAAGGCTCCCTTGTGCCCCCTACCAGTTCATACCTGCTTACAAATCTGACATCTATGGTGAATTTTAAAGGTCAAATAAAGGAGTAAAGATATGTCAAGCTTTCTGAGGTACACCTTAGAACTCCAGACTCAAGAGCACTTTTTCTCAGTCCCTTGGGTTCCTTACTTAGAAGGTGTGCTCAGCTAAGTATTCTGAGACCCAGTGGCCATTATGCAAAGACAGTTTCTTCTGCTGTATTGATCTTTCTCTATAAGGTGCTTTTTACCTCTTCAAGAGCTCCTTCTTGTGTTGATATTTTAAAATGTTTGTGATAGGAGTAGAAGAGTTAATATATAAGAAACTTAGAAGAGTGCATATAGGAGCTGGGCACATAGTAAGTCCTAAATAAGTGATAGCTATTATTATGAGATGCAGAAGAGGCACGAAGTTTTTGCCATTATCGTTATGATAATTCCTAGAGCAAGATAAACATAGAAGCTAAATTTGAAAATAAGGGAGGAAAGTGTTTATAGTTGGGTTGATTTGATGTAGTTATCCATCAAATTTGCCTTGAAAGGAAAGATTACAATCTCTCAGAGCTTGCTGACTCCTTTGGACCTAAAGAACATTTAGTACATTTTCTTATTCTGTCATGATTTTACTAATTGAGTGCTTATTATATTTTAGGCATTGTTCTAAGTGCCCAGGTATTGAAGTAGACAAAACAAACACAAATCCCCTGCCCATATGGACCTTACTTTCTAGTGGCATTCCTGCTCTTACTGTTAGCACAGGCCCCTAAAGACTTTCCTATTACAAAGAAATTCCATCTTTGTTTTACATCCACTTCCCTCATGTCTTAGAGCTGAGGGAATCAAGAATCAAGCCAACCTTAGCCTAAATTCCGAGACCAGTGGAAAGGAAAGGCACAAGGGGCAAGGGTGGAACTCTTGCTAAGCATATATTCCTCTTTAATAAATCACACGGAGGATCAAGGTGCTAATGCCAATGTTGAAGTAAACAGGTCTAGCAAGAACTCCAGCTGTGGTTTTTTTAAATCATCTTCCAGAACTTAAAAAGAACTGAGCCATGTAGTTAATATTTTAGGTTTAGTAATTACACCAGCAATGTCACTTTCAAGCTTGGTTGTCTGACGTTTCTCTTAGAAATGCTAAGTTGCTTGGGCAAAGGTTGAAGGAGGGTCTATATCGTATTGATTCTTCTTTGGGTAACTCCCAAACTTTTCAATACCAAGATTCCCTCTTCTGAAAAAATACAGTTTCTGATACGCACCCAGGGCCATATTTTGAAAGATTGCGTCTACAAAGCCAGTATAGTTTTTAAGTAATAAAAATGTCTCCCCATTTAAAAATCAACCAGCCGTCTAATTGGCACATGGAAAACCAGGATCACACTGGTTTACTAAATCTAGTTGAAAGCAAAGACATAGTGTTTGGGACAGCCTGATCCGTTTTAGCGCCCCCCTTCATTATGCCTCATTGAAATGTTTGCTATAATTTTATGATATCCTCTAGCCTTTCCCTTCAGTTTGTTTGTATTTTTTAAAAAATATTTATGTATTTGTTTAGTTGCACTGGGTCTTTGTTGCAGCAAGCAGCCTCCTTAGTTGTGGCTTGCGGGCTCTTTAGTTGTCGCATGCAAACTCTTAGTTGCGGCATGCATGTGGGATCTAGTTCCCTGACCAGGGATGGAACCTAGGTCGCCTGCATTGGGAGCGCAGCGTCTTAACCACTGTGTCACCAGGGAAGCCCCGGTTTGGTTGTATTTTGGTTCTTGGTGTTGGAAAGCAGAATAAAAGGAGACAATATCTTGCAGAAAATGCATTTCACGCCCCTTTCAGGTAACCCCTCTAGACCCGAGGTGATTTTTGCGATCCCAGATCCCGCGCACTGAGCCCCGCCCCCATCCTAGCCCCACCCCTCGATTCCTGTCCTCCAGAGAAGGGGGGCGGTGCTCGCTGCAAACCCACAGTCAGCCGCCAGGGGGAGAGCCAGGGGTCCCTGTCCAACAGCCAGGCGGCGGAAGCGGAAAAGGCGGGACCTGGGGCGTACCTTACATCAACACGTGCGAGCATCAAGGCCGGGTCCCTGGAATAGGGAGTGGGAGCTTCCTGCGCGTCTTGGCTGTGAGAAGGTCTTTTCCAGGTTGTAGAGTTCGACCTCATGGCGGAGATAATTCAGGAACGCATAGAGGATCGACTCCCCGAATTGCAACAGCTGGAGCTCATTGGACTGTTCAGTCGTGCAGAGATTAAGTGAGAGAACGGAGGAAGAGGAAGGGCTGGGGAGGGTAGGGGGAGGCTGGGGCGTGTGTGTGGCGGGGGGCAGGGATAGGGGGCACTTGGGTTGTGTTTATTTTTTTTTTTTAATGTGGTAGAAGCCCATTTCCAGATTCTGATGATGCCCAGAACTAATTTCTCATTCATTGCAAGGTGATCCGTCCATTTACCCCTCAAACATATTGACAGCTCTTCATGAAGGATGTTCTGAGGCTATAAAGGGGATAAAACCAGGATACCCGCCCATCAAGAGCTAGCTGCCCTGACACAGTATTGTGGGGGAGACAGACAAGTGAAACATTTTGATCACAGTGCAGCGTACTCAAAGTTGATTGTAGTTGAGTACTGCCCTAGAGATGTGAACAGAGAGCCGTGGGAGCCCAGGAGGAGTAGATAATTCTAACAAGACTTGAAGATGGGGATCATTTAATTCGATTTTATATTTTACCCCAGGGCTTAGCCAACAACTAGTATATAGTTGTTACTCATTAATTTGTATAATAGTTTTTAATGGTTTACTGTGACTATTTCTTCATTTTACAATGACTGCGAATGTTGTACTTTGGCTATGGGAACCTTAAAGTAAACATTTGTTTATGAAATGCAACATATTGTGGACTCTTTAATAAGAGTGGACTCTAGTTCATTCCTTAGCTAAATACAGTGAGTCTTCTCCCATAAGCCCTTTGCAGTAGTGATAGAGGTAGAGACAATGTAGGTTTTTTTTTTTTTTTTTAATCTACCTGTTGAAAATTCAGAAATAAGAGGATTTAGGAAAGAAATTTGATGATTATTAAAGCCCAAGTGACTTGAATTAGGAGGAAAAGAAATCTCTACTAATACCACATATAAATAATGTAAAGTACTACTTAACATTATTTACTTTGCTGGTGGGAATGTCAGTGGTCCTGGCAATCGATTAAGGTGATTTTCATGAAAGTTTTAAGGTACATCTTCATGCCCTTAAGACCACAGAAGTCCTGAAACTAGTATATTGTAAATCAACTATACTTTCATAATAATAAAAAGGAACACAGAGATAATTATGTAAGAGAATATGGGGACTTCCCTGGTGGTGCAGTGGTTAAGAATCCACCTGCCAATGCAGGGGATACGGGTTCGAGCCATGGTCCAGGAAGATCCCACATGCCGTGAAGCAACTAAGCCCATGTGCAACAACTACTGAGCCTGCACTCTAGAGTCTGTGAGACACAACTACTGAAGCCTGCATGCCTAGAGCCCGTGCTCCCCAACAAGAGAAGCCACCGCAATGAGAAGCCCCTGCACAGCAAGGAAGAGTAGACTCCACTCACCACAACTAGAGAAAGCCCACAGGCAGCAATGAAGACCCAATGCAGCCAAAAATAAAAATAAATTTATAAAATAAAAGAATATGTACTTGCTTATGAAGGATAATTATTTGGGAATTATATATTTTGGCAAATAGATGTTTCAAATATATTAAAAATACTTTAAAAATTCCAAAGTTATTTATTTAACTTCTTGTTTCAAGTGTTACATTTTTTTTTTCTTTTGTGGTATGCGGGCCTCACTGTTGGGGCCTCTCCCATTGCGGAGCACAGGCTCCGGACACGCAGGCTCAGCAGCCATGGCTCACGGGCCCAGCCGCTCCGCGGCATGTGGGATCCTCCCAGACCAGGGCACGAACCCGTGTCCCCTGCATCGGCAGGTGGGTTCTCAACCACTGCGCCACCAGGGAAGCCCAAGTGTTACATTTTAAATGGCTTTCTCCTAAGGGCTATCATTAAAAAGGCTTCAGATCTAGAATACAGAATATAGCAAAGAACTCTTTTTAAGGAAGACTTTATCAATTATGTTCAAGTAAGTGAATAATTTTGTTACTTTTTAATCCCCTCACAAATTTAAAATCAGTTATAGAATAGTGAGCTTGATGTCAGTTTTCTACAAAATTCTGGAACTGATGATTAGACAGGTAATTTTTGAACAGGAATAGAGGTAATTTGGTAATAGTGTTGCTCCACGAAGGCTTTGGTCCTTGGCAAACTGAACTTTTTTTTTCTTCTATAGGGTTAGTAGATCAGAGTCTGACAAAGACCCAGTGTATCAGGATTTCAGCAAGAGGTTTGATCAATTATGTCTTGTGGGGAAAAATAAAGGAAAGTGAGTTTGATGATAGCACGTGGTTAGGAAGTTAACGCTTATGTGCCTGAGGCCTGTCGATTTAGAGAGAGGTGAGGTATGCTGCAAGATTCTTCAGTCCTGTAAATGAATGGAAGATTTGAGTGAAGATAAAATATACATGCTTGGGACTTCCCTGGTGGTCCAGTGGTTAAGAATCCGCCTACCAATGCAGGGGACACAGGTTCGATCCCTGGACTGGGAAGATCCCACATGCCGTGGGGCAACTAAGCCCATGCGCCACAACTACTGAGCCTGCACTCTAGAGCTTGCATGCCGCAACTAGAGAAAGCCCACACACAAGCAACAAAGACCCAACGCAGCACCGCCCCCAAAAAATACACACACACACACACACACACACACACACACACACACACACACACATGCTAGATCAGTTTTCAGTGGGAGAGAATAATGTGTTGGATGATAAAATCAGAATTCAGAAAGAATCCAATAATAAGATGTTATAAATCTTATACCTTGGGACTTCCATGGTGGCACAGTGGTTAAGAGTCCACCTACCAGTGCAGGGGACATGGGTTGGAGCCCTGCTCCGGGAAGATCCCACATGCCGCAGAGCAACTAAGCCCGTGCTCCACAACTACTGAGCCTGCTCTCTAGAGCCTGTGAGCCACAACTACTGAGCCCATGTGCCTAGAGCCTGTGCTCCACAACAAGAGAAGCCACTGCAATGAGAAGCCCATGCACCGCAATGTAGAGTAGCCCCTGCTATCCGCAACGAGAGAAAGCCCGTGTGCAGCAACGAAGACCCAACACAGCCAATAAATAAATAAAATTAAAAACCCAAACAAATAAATCTTATACTTTAACACTAATAAACATTATAAAAGTTTAGCTAAGTTTAGCTTTTAAAAAAACCTACTGAATGAACAATATATGAGATCTGGCTAAGAATCTTGTATTTGAAGGAGGTCCTAAGGCTCAGTAGATTGCTATATCAAAATAGATCAAGAAGTATATCATGTCAAAACATATAATCTAAGCGATTAAATGAATAGAAGTGGCGTGTTGGGTAAGTCAGCTGAGCAGAGGAGGTTGCAAACAGTAGGCATTCAGTAGAATGTTTCGAAATGGTTCGAAAAAAAGTATTTTGCACTTGTCAGACTATGTCTGGAGCATTGTCAGCTCAGGATGACATTTTAAGAAGGACTTTGAGAGGTTGGTTAGAAGGCAGCCAGGATGTAAACCGTGTTCTGGGAGGAATCATTGAAGGAAATGGAGATGTTTAACCTTAGGGAGACTTAAGAAATGGCAAATAACTTTACTCTTCATATATTTGAAGAGCTATGTGTGGATTAGGTTGATTTGTTTAGTTTTAGAGCACAAATTGAAATAAGTAAGTAGATATAACAACTCACATGCACACCTCTCTTACATGTATACCCTCTCTGCCTGCACACAACCATATATACTTGCTATGAGACATAAGTGGCATTTTATATTGAGGTTCTGATTATCCACATTGAAAAAATAAATTTAGATCCCTTCCTCATGCAAAAATAAATTCCTATGGAATTGAATAGCTAAATGTGGTGGGAAAACGAAATCTTCTACAAAAAATATGAATGACTTCAGGTAGGGAAAGGTTTTTTTTTTTCTAAATTGAAGTACAGTTGAATTACAATGTTGCGTTAGTTTCTGGTGGACGGCAAAGTGATTCAGCTATCCATATGTATACATATTTTTCATATTCTTTTCTATTATGGGTTATTTCAGGATACTGAGTGTAGTTCCCTGTGCTATACAGTAGGATCTTGTTGTTTATCTATTTTATATATAGTAGTTTGTATCTTCTAATCCCAAACTCCTAACTTAACCCTCCCCCATCCTGTTTCCCTTTTGATAACCTGAGTTTGTTTTCTATGTCTGTGGGTCTGTTTCTGTTTCGTTAGTAAGTTTATGTGTGTCGTATTTTAGATTCCACATAGAAGTGATATCATACGGTATTTGTCTTTCTCTTTCTGACTTACTTCACTTACTATGATAGTCTGTAGGTCCATCCATGTTGCTGCAAATTGCATTATTTTATTCTTTTTTATGGCTGAGTAGTATTCCATTACATATATATGACACATCTTCTTTATCCAAATCTGTTGATGGACATTTAGGTTGCTTCCATGTCTTGGTAAATAGTAAATAGTGCTGCTAGGCACACTGGGGTGCATGTATCTTTTCGAATTATAGTTTTCTCTGGATGTATGCCCAGGAGTGGGATTGCTGGATCATATGGCAACTGTATGTTTTTAGTTTTTTAAGGAAACTCTGTACTGTTTTCCATAGTGGCTGTACCAGTTTACATTCTGGTAGGGAAAAGTTTCTTAAAATGAAGAAGATTGTGAAAGCACAAACCATGAAAGAGAAGATTGATTTGACTACGTTAAAGGTAAAAAATTTCTGTGCAAAAAAGACATCATAAATAATGTAAAAAGATGAGCCACAAAATGAGAGAAAATATTTGCAACATATATAGTCAAAATCTAGAATATGTAAAAAACTACAAATCAAGAAGAAATGACAAATAAATGGAAAGAAAATGAAAACAACTGGAGGTATAGGTACATGCAGTGCACAAAGGGGAAACATCAGTCATTGGTAAACTTTTGAAAAGATGTTAGCCTCGTTAGTAATCAGGTAAGTATCAATTAAAACCAGGGTGCGGTACTACTTTATATCCATCATATTAATAAACGTTTTAAAGACTGACAGTATCAGCATATAATTTGTCCCACCACTTTCAAGAGCAGTTTGGCAATATCCCATGAAGTTGAAGATCCGTGTACTGTGTGACCCAGCAATTTCATTCATTCAGTCATACAGTATATATTGAGTACCTGTTACGTACATGGCACTGATGGGGTACAACAATAAATTAAGCAGACAGAAATCATGGCCTTGGGGAGCTTATATGTTAGTGGTAAAGTTCCTGGATATATCCACAAGAAGATCTGTACAAGAATATTAATTGCAGCTATTTGTAATAGAAAAATTGGAAACATACGCATCACAGGAGGAAGGATAGGTAAATTGCACGTTCGTATAACGAAATGCTATATAGCAGTTAAAATGAATGGACTTGAATTCCACATGACAGCAGGGATATATCTAAAGTCATAATGTTCAGTAAAAATATGGAGTGATGAGTTCAGTATGATATCATTTGTATAAAGTTTAAAAGCATTCAAGACAGCATTATAATAAAGTTTGAAGTCATGCTTGTGAACGATAAACACCTGAGTCAAGATCATCATTTCCTCTGGAGAGGGAGAAGAGTGGAATCAGACACGGGGGGCTTTGCCTTTATTTGAAATATTTTATTTCTAAAAACGTTTTGAACCAAATATAGTAAAATGTAGGCTTTGATGTAGCTGTGTGGTAGCTGCATGCATGTTCTGTGTGCTTCAAATATTTCATAAGACAGTTTTAAAATGAAGCATGCAATCTTGTAAGGTTCTGTGCCTTCTGTCTCTAGTAGTCTTCAAGCTTAGAGAGGAATTATATAGTAGTGCTTTTTGGAGAGTCTTAGAAGTTCTCAGTGGTCCTTTGGAGGCGAAGGTAGGGAGAGCCAATTAGGTGCCCTGTTTCACCTAGTACAAGCCTGTTTATCTGCTTTATTTGCTTGTGCATCAGCTAAAATTTTTGAATGGTTAGTTTCCTAAAAGTTTGAACACACTGTTGTAGACTAGGAAGTTAGATTGATATTGTAAATCTTAGAAGTCTTAGAGTTTTAGTAACATTCTTTCTTTGTATGTAAGATGTTTAGATGCATGCTAATGTATGTATTTTTGAGTTTTGCAGATGTAAGGTGAATTTTTAGTGAATGCTAGACATTTACTGTAAATTAGGTTTCTTGATAGCAAATTATTTTCTGTTTTATGTTCTTAATTTTTATTTACATTATGATTTTGACTAAATGCATCTCCTCTATATAAAAGGTTATACTTTTTTTGTTTTCTCTTTTTTTGTATGTTTTTCTTTCATAGTATGAAATCAATCTTTTGGAACAGATCCAGCGAAGATGAGTTGTAAGTAGATGATTTTCTGGAAGTTGGAAAAAAATATAGAATTAAATAGTGTGACTGCAAAGCTAGAACTTGGGTTTGGGAAGTAGTTGGCATTGATAATTGTGTGGTGATGTGCTCATAATGATACTTGTAATTATTTGCTTTCTCTACCAGTACTGTTTAAAGATCAACTGGGAATGCTGCTTTGGATAAATGGGATTAAACTGAGGCTTTTTTTAATGTCCCTTTTTAGCATATTGGGTATTCATTTAAGAAGGATGAGATTGAAAATTCTATCGTACACCGGGTACAAGGTGTCTTCCGACGTGCATCAGCCAAGTGGAAAGTAAGTGTTCAGAGTGCCCTTAGCTGTAAGGGATGTGAAGATGTGTATTATACGTATTATGAATATGGATATTCAGATGTATGGTTGTGGATTCTTATCTTGGGTATCTCAATACTTATTCTAATGATAACACCATGACTTGAAACCACTTATCAAACCATTAAGAAAATTGATCGCATTACCTGAGAGTTAGTCTGTGAGGATGATGCTGAAAACAGTCGATTTGATTCATATTTAAGGATCAGAAAATTGTCTGGGATTTGGATATGTCTCTAAAGTACCCCGAGCTGGGGTACTTGGAAGTGGAATATAAGGTTAGAGTAGGCGCAACACCTCAGTAACTTGGTTTTCTTCAAGTTTGGTTCTGGGATCGGGATATATTACATGGGAAGTACTTTGGATTCTTGGGAATGACAAATTTTAGTTTGCTGCCTCTGATTGAGACCATTTCAGAAGTGCATTGAACAAATTGGATAGATGACAAATTTTGTCTTAGATCATAGTAGGTGGGAGTGGGGGGACGGAACAAGTTGTCATGGCTAAGAGATCTAAGGCGGGTAAGGAACAGCCTAATAGGCTGAGGCATGTGGCACATTGGATTTTCTGAAATCTGCCTCTGTTGCAAACAAAATTAATGAATGCAAAGGTGTATTGTATATAAAATTCAAATTCAGGCAACTTACTCCATTGCTTTTCTTGCAGGATGATGTTCCACTTTGGCTGTCTTATGTAGTCTTTTGTAAGAAGTGGGTGAGTATTGGGCAGCCCTGTCTTGGTCCCTCTTTCCTGCTTTTGGTTAGTCTGCATTTTAAACCTCATACTTGACTACTGAACTCCATGTTTTCTCCAAAGGTGTGTAAAGTTAACAAATGGGGAAAGAACCCAAGAAGGCTGAACGTCAGTGTAACAACATTTGCATATTTGAATGACTATATAAATGGCTTCTATATCAGCTGAAAAGAAAAGGGTCTTTATGCATATATGTTCAGTAAAGTTGAAAACATTTTTTAGATATTTAAAATGTTTATGTTAAGTGGTTTAGGTAGAAGAGAACCCTGAGTGAATCTGTATTTCTTTATATGTCCTTAGTAATAGCAGATGTCACCTCATTGGAGTTCACAGTTGGTGAGGGTACAGTGCAGATCACTTAGAGTTTAATAGCAATGACTTTGCTGTGTAGGAAGTAGAATTTTTCTTCTTTTACAGGCTACCAAAGTTCAACTTAGCAAGGTATTCTCTGCCATGTTGCCCATTCATTTGAACAAGCCAGGTATGGTGAAATCCTTGTCAGTTCTTTTTCTATCTTTTTTGTAGACTCAAGCCATTTTGTAATTTATTTTGCTTGATAAACCTAAGAGAATTATTTTGAGAACTTGAGGATATGAACTTGGCCTCAGCAGTTTTTATTCCCGAATAGCTGCCTCTTAGTTCATCCCTGCTACTGTGAACTAGTTACTGTGCCAGGTGTTGTACCTGTGAGCAAGAAGGACTAAGTTTCTTTTTAGCTGATGGTGGAAGAAACTCTTCAGTTCTTTGAGAGGAATTCTGTTTGGAGGCAGTCAAATCTGAGGATTTCAGAAACATAAAGGGGAAAATATTAATACAGATTTTACAAGAGCGATTAGCACAGAGTAGGTGCTCACGTTTTCTAAGAGAAGGACTTCTCTTGTGAACATTGTGTAAGCAGTATGATATTTTTATTTTTTTTAAAAAAATATTTATTTATTCATGTATTTAATTTTTGGCTGCATTGGGTCTTCGGTGCCACATGCGGGCATTCTCGAGTTGCAGTGAGAGGGGGCTACTCTTTGTTGTGGGGCGGAGGCTTCTCATTGTGGTGGCTTCTCTTGTTGCAGAGCACAGGCTCTAGGCACGTAGGCTTCAGTAGTTGTGGCGCACGGGCTTAGTTGCTCCGCGGCATGTGGGATCTTCCTGGACCAAGGGCTCGAACCCGTGTCCCTTGCATTGGCAGCCGGATTCTTAGCCACTGTGCCACCAGGGAAGCCCAGCAGTACAACATTTTATAGTGAAGGTGCTTCAGTGTGTGTTCTGGAGTATTAGGTATATAGCACACGAGACTCAAAATCGGCTACATTTGGCACTGGTTGATTCCAAAGGATACAACAAGACAGCGTTAGTACTGTCAGCCATTCGGAGGCTTGTCTTTGGTGGGAGGGCATGAGAGCACGGGAGTGGGCAGAGGAGCCACACTGCCATAGAGGACCCCTGGATAGGTGCAGCTTCCAGATAGTATATCTGTGAACTGTGCTCAGTTTCAGGAGGCAAATGCTCAAGAAAACCCAGAGCAGTGGCTCTCTACCATTCATAGCTCTCCTCGTCCAGAGACAGTTACAAACCGTGGGTCATTTTTACCAAAAGCAGTCTTGCCTGGTAATAGCTGATCTTTGTTTTTCAAACATCTTTATTGGAGTATAATTGCTTTATACTGGTGTGTTAGTTTCTGCTGTATAACAAAGTGAATCAGCTATACATATACCTACATATCCATATCCCCTCCCTCTTGCGACTCCCTCCCGACCTCCCTATCCCACCCCTCTAGGTGGACACACAGCACAGGGCTGATCTCCCTGTGCTATGCAGCTGCTTCCAACTACCTATCTATTTTACATTTAGTAGTGTATATGTGTCCATGCCACGCTCTCACTTCATCCCAGCTTACCCTTCTCCCGCCCCGTGTCCTCAGGTTCATTCACTGTGTCTGGTAATTGCTGATCTTTATGAAGTTTCTAGGGAGATAGCTAGATGTTACCTCAAGGTTAATTTCTTATGTAGAAGGACAAAGGTCTTTTGTTTGTTTGTTTGAAGACTTATTCCCAGTAGGTAAAATAAAAAATTTACTTTAGGGCTTCCCTGGTGGTGCAGTGGTTAAGAGTGTGCCTGCTGATGCAGGGGGCACAGGGTCGTGCCCAAGTCCGGGAAGATCCCACATGCCGTGGAGCTGATAGGCCCATGAGCCCTGAAGGAAGAACAGGATGGAGAGTCAAGCAGCACGCACCCTTCCTCGAGGATCACATGCTCCTTTATTCCCAGCCCATTCTGTCCCCAGTGGGGTCCTCTACTGCTCAGTAAAATGTTTTTCTGTAACAGATTTCTAGGGTCGCCACTGCTCAGACTTAGGTCACTACCCCTGTGCTAGGCACTCCTGCCAGCCTGGAAAGGTTTCAAAGGTAGAACAGCTCCAGGGGGTGCCAGGGATCAGAGCAAAAACATGAGAGGCTGGGGATGAAGGAGTTTGGGCACAGTCCCTAAAGCATCTCAGTGGTTGAGCTTCTGTGAGAAGGCACATCCCCAGTGTGTGTGGGGTGGGGTGGGGGGGAGGGGCCCCTAGCAGAGGCAGCAACGGGGAGGGCCTGAGGCTGGAAATGGGGAATGGCGTGCGGTCTCTGAGCGAGCACAGGCACTGAGCCCTTGAGGTTTCTGGGAAAGCTAGAGCCACAAGGGCCACGAGAGAAGGCAAGTGGAGCAGCAGAAGCCAGGTGCCAGATCTCTCCTCAGAACCTATACTTCTCCACGAGGCGGGGCCTTCCATGCTGAGGTAGGAGGGATCCTGGCCAGAAGGACAGCCAGCAGCTCTGGGAGGAAGGGTGCTGCACTGGGGGCTCTGCTGCCATGGAAATGACTTCATTTCCTTCCACTCAAATACCGTACGGACTGGGTTCCTGCTCTGGTGAGTAAAAGGGTCGCTGACTCTCCCCAGAAGGTTGTTCAGTTCACATCCCCAAAGTACCTCTATTCGGGCCCTGGGGGGGTGTAGCAACTCCTGAGGGCGCTCTTTCCTGAGGCTGGCTGACCGAAGTGGGGGAGGTTCCTGATAGGTCCCAGGTGCTGGTTGAAGTCCCCAGAGAATGGTCATGCAGGTTGGGGAGTCAAGTAGGTGGAGAGAGAAGGGCAGGGGCAGAGGGCCCCTTCCTGAATCCAGAGCTCACAAGATTATCCCCCCATTTCCAGAAACTATCTCTTCCCCCATACCAGCCCCAATGTCCCAGTATCGGGAAACTGGGAGCTCAGAGGACTTGTGGCCACAGAGACACTTGCAAGTAGCTCTCGGCGGGGGCGGGGCCGGCTGCAGGCGGATGGGGACGAGGTGTGCTCCCGGGAGGCCTCGGCTGCAGGTGGCCCTCTGAGAGAAACACCCCAGCTTGGACAGGAAGTTTAGAGGCGGGTAGAGCAACCTAGGGTGCCCCCTCGGAGCAGTGGGAGTGGGAAGAGGGCCGGGGGCAGACGGCACACGCGATGGGAGGACAGTGGGCTCTCAGCAGAGGCCAGCTGAGCCCGTGGGAGCTCCCTCTAAGCAGGGATCGGGAGGGCGGTGCCGCCGTGTAGCTGCTGGGCTTCACAGATCGTGGCTCTCCACACACAGGTCACAGGGTCCTCTGACTCTGTATCCCCTCCCTCAACTTGGCCCCCTCGCAAGGCCGTGCCACTGGGTGGCCTGTGTTGACGGGCACAACCCCATCGCTCTCTCAGACCCGCCTGTGCCCGCCTGCCTGGCCCTGCGCATCTTGCGGCTCCGGAGACCTCAAAGTTCCTCGCTCACTTAGCCAGTGGCCTCTGCTGGGTCTGCTGCTCCTGCTGGGTCTGCTGCTGCGGCCGGTAACCTGCGTGCAAACCACGCCAGGCACCTCCAGCACCCCAAATCCGCGGGAGCGCACGCGGGCCCTGATGCTGGACTTCCCGCTTGGGGACAGGTGGCTGCAGTGTGTGCGGGCTGCTGGGGGCCGGTGGGGGCCTAGCCTGGCACTGGGCAGGAGAGGAGGTCTGGAGCATGCAGAGCTAGTGGGGAGGCTCCCTCACACCACCCCTGGATGTCCTCTCCATCATCTATGGATGCCCTTCCCCTTCTCTGTCATCCCCTCCCTCGTGGGAACCCTTCAGCCCAGGCCGCAGCTGCTCCTAGTATTGTCTGTGTGACAGTGTGAGGTGGGGCACCTCCAGGCTGCCCCAGTCCAGGCAATGTGTCCTGCCTGATCCCAAAACCTAAGGGCCCCCCCACATTTGCCTTGACCTCCCTCCAGCCACAACGACATGCCCCTGGTCCTGAGGCAGTTGCACCACAATGGGCTCCAGGATGTTAATCTGCACAAGTTCAGCCACAGCCAGACCAGCTTGGACAGGCTGAAAGACAGTCTCGTGGATGCGCAGGTACCAAGGGGACACACAGGGTGCCACCGTGGCTGCTGGGGAATAGTGGGGTAGTTTGGGGGCCTCAGACACCACAGGTTAGTCACATCAGAAGTATGTTACCATAGTGACCTAGAAAGTGCCATGCCATGGATGCTGGGGGCTACAGGGGTCACCGTGAGCCACCCTGACGGGCATCCAAGTACCACAGAAAAAACAACGCATTACAGGTGACTTCTGGGCACAGTGAGCGCTGTGCCAGCTGAGGAGGCTATGAGAAGCCCCAGGAGTTCCAAACCCCAAACCAAGCCCTGGCCTTCCCTCAGTTCTGGTCAGCCTACGTCCCACACCAGACCCACCAACGGGATGCCGTGCACCTCACCCCGGAGCAAATCGACCTCATCCGCCTCACGTGTGCCTCCTATTCTGCGCTGGAGCTTGTGACCTCAGTTAAAGGTACATGGGGGACTTCCCTGGTAGTCCAGGGGTTAAGACTCCACGCTTCCACTGCAGGGGGCTCGGGTTGGATCCCCACTCACCGGGGAAGAGGCTCAGGTTCAAGAGCTCCTGGTTTGAACCATCGTCTACTCAACATGTAGAAAACAAAGCCTTGATCTGCCCTCCTAAGCCTTGTCCTCTCTCTCCAATTATGGATTCGACAGACACTGAGCCCCTTAGATATGTCAAGCGCTGGTAAGCACTAGACATAAAATGATGAGGCAGGAGGGAAAGGTTCAGTAGAACAGAGGGTTATAGAAAAGGAACTTTAAAATATGTGTGATATTAAAACTGTGTATGGTGCTATGAAGGAGCAGTTATGTAAGGCTGTGGGAGTCTATGACAGCAGGGAAGAGAATGATGGGGCTTGAGGAGGGCCTCCCTTAAGAAATAATCTATGGGGACTTCCATGGTGGCGCAGTGGTTCAGAATCTTCCTGCCAACAGTATTTAAAATAGACAGGAGAGGTAAGCAACCTAAGTGTCCATCGACAGATGAATAGACAAAGAAGATGTGGCACATATATACAATGGATTATTCGTCAGCCATAAAAAGAAATGAAACTGAGTTATTTGTAGTGAGGTGGATAGACCTAGAGTCTGTCGTACAGAGTGAAGTAAGTCAGAAAGAGAAAAACAAATACCGTATGCTAACACATATATATGGAATCTAAAAAAAGGTTCTAATGAACTTAGGGGCAGGGCAGGAATAAAGACGCAGACGTAGAGAATAGACTTGAGGACTTGGGGAAGGAGAAGGGTAAGCTGGGACGAAGTAACAGAGTAGTATTGACAAATATACAATACGAAATACATAATAGCTAGCTAGTGGGAAGAAGCTGCATAGCACAGGGAGATCAGCTCAGTGCCTTGCGACCACCTTGAGGGGTGGGATCAGGAGTGTGGGAGGGAGACGCAAGAGAGAGAGGATATGGGGATATATGTATGGATGTAGATGATTCACTTTATTATACAGCAGAAACTAACACATCAGTGCAAAGCAATTATAATCAAAAAAAGATGTTTAAAAACAAAAACAAAAAAAGAATCCACTTGCCATTGGAGGCGACACGGGTTTGCTCCCTGGTCCGGGAAGATGCCAAATGCCGTGGAGCAACTAGGCCCACGAGCCACCACTACTGAGTCCATGCACCACAACTACTGAAGTCCACGCACATAGACCCCATGCTCCACAACATGAGAAGCCACTTCAGTGAGAAGCGCATGCACCGCAACGAAGAGTAGCCCCGTCGCCGCAACTACAGAAAGCCCACGCCCAGCAACGAAGACCCAACGCAACCAAAAATAAATAAATAAATAAATAAATTCATTAACCAATTAATCAAAACTTATATTAAAAAAAAGAAAGAAACGAAAAGCAGAAATCTGTGCTGGGAATTCCCCAGTGGTCCAGTGGTCCACTGGTTAGGACCCCGTGCTGCCACTTCAGGGGGCCCGGGTTCAATCCCTGGTTGGGGAACTGAAATCCTGCAAGCTAGCATGGCAGCCCAAATAAAAATGCAATAAAATAAAATATAACAAAATAAAACAAGAAAGAATCTCTAATTCGAGGTCTAAAGGGTGAGAAGGTGTTTATCAGGCCAATATGTGGGCAGAAATCGTTTCCCATTTCAGTAAGTAGCACCTCCATTGACCCAATTACACTTCTTTAACCCATATTCCCCACATCCAATTCATCACTAACTCCTATTCACCTCCAAGCCATTACTAACCTACCAAATACCACTCTAAACTGCCTGCTTTACTCCACCTCCAAGGCCACCACTGTGCACAAAGCCAGTCTCCTAATGAGTCTCCCCAAATCCAGTCCTGCCCCCTCCTCGCCATTCTCTTACACTAGCCAGCATGGTGTCTGAAAAAGGCATCTCTGCCAACACCACTTCTCTGTTTATACCCTGCAATGGCTTCCCACCAAGTTTAGGATAAATTCCAAACAGATGATGTACTGCAGGTTGAAAGACAAGAAGGAGGTAGGGAAGGTGTCAGGTTAGAAAGAGGGATGAAGGGTGTAGGCAACCAGCGAAAAGGGCTGAAAAGAAAATGATCAGCACGTGCACAACAGTCCTGATGCAGGCAGGAAAATGCAGGAATAGTGAAGGCATACCAATAGCCACTTTTTATTTCTGCAATGCCTCTGCAATTCCCAAAGGGCTTTATTTACAACTGTGATTCTCAAACCTCGCTGTACATTAAAATCATCTGGAGAGATTTTAAAACTACCAATGGCAAGGCCTCAACCCAAGCCGATTAAATCAGAATATATAGTTCACTAGGCCAAGAATTGTGTATGTTTCGTTCACTGTCCTTATGAAAATTACCTGGCACAAACTTGGTGCTCAGAAAATATTTCCTGAATGAATAAATGAATGAAGGAATATACCTGAGTGAATAAATGAATGAAGGAATGTACCACTATCACCTGAGATCGAAGGAAGTATTCTTTTCAAATCTTAGGGAGTAAGCAGACAACGTGTGTTACCGTGGCAGCCCTGGGAAAAACATTACCAAATGATACTAACACTCCCAGGAGCCGACATTGGTTTCCACAATAAGTAAACCTGTTTCATTTCTAAAGTACTATACTGTGAAATATGCATCTCGGTAACAACTAGAGGTTACTCATTGTCTGCTGTGAGCAGGAGGAAAAGACAAGGGCCTTACAAGGTATCTAAAGCAATGACAAAAAGAAACTAGGGGCCGTGCACAGAGACAGACAGGCTCTGACTGGCTCCAATCCCTGTGACATTCTGAGGTGATCACATTGTAAGGGCTCGAGCATGAGAAAGCAGCCACTAACCAGCTACCCTGTCTCAAATATTTGGAGAAAGTCAATGTAAATACATACCTATGTATTATTCTTTTCTGATCATTCTTTCAGTGTATCCCTTCTGGCTTGTGCAAATCGATTCTTTGTTTTGTACCTGAAAAATGAGTGGCACATGTCAATGGATGAAACATGTCAGAGCAGACATCCAAGGAGCTCTGCAGCTCATGAACGAGGAGCTCCGAGGTCTGGGAAAGAATCGTAAAAGTAGTGTAGAATCACAATATCTTGGAGCATCCTTTATATCAGCCCCCCCCCCATCATATCACCAATCAGTGGGCATCAGCCTATACAGGAACTTTGCAGTGATACACAACCCAGCAGTCTCTAGATAGATCTAGGCATTGCTAGATGCTACAGCAGTCTATACCAAATTCAGAATCTGACTCCCTGTCACTCATCAGTCCCGGTCTGCCTTCTGGAATGGGACACCCCAGGGCACACCTCACCTCTTTTCCATCTGGCACATTTCCCAAACACATGAGGACAATGTTGTTCTTCCTAAAGTTCTCTGCTCCCACGTCACCCTCCTAAATCACTCCTTCCTGTGTTTAGGACTTTCAGGAGCCCCCAAGGGTTTCACACCCCAAGGACATGACAAGCATTGGCATCAACGTGCCTGCTACAGATTCTGGGAAAGGGGCAGGGCCACACAACAGTCTGGCAAATGTGACTGACTACCTGACGTGAGAGTACATCGGACAACCTCAGCCTCTCTTCAGTCCTCAGCCTCTATCCAAGGTTTCTCCATAGCACACTATTAACATTTGGGGCCAGATAATTCTTTTGGGGTGGTGGGGAGGGCTGTCCTATGCCTTGTACGATATGTAGTAGCACCCTGGCCTCTACCCACTAGATGCCTGCAGCACCCCCCCTCCGGATGTGACAAAGAAAAATGTCTCCAGTCATTGTCAAATGTACTGGGGAAACGGTGAGGGCAAAATCACCCTCACTCAAGAGCCACTGACTCTGTTCACCCATGAGTACTCAAAATTCTCTCCTCTGCTGGCTTAACAGGTAACTCCAGAAAGTCTATCATGTATTAAAATGCTATTTGAAATTTAATCGTATTTATCTCTGTAACGGTATCTCATGAAAGTAAAACTATTTCTACAGATGTTAAGAACCTCCCAGGTGCTTTATCTGCATTTACCTTATCTCCTACCCCAGGCAATGGAAATTACAGAACTGATCTGACACCCATTTTTGGGATCCGTTCAAGAAGTACCAGTAGTGTAAGCCTTTTTGGCAACCTGAACAACTGAATTCAAGTAGAATATTCTGCCTGACCATGGCTTTGTGAGACAAGCCACAAACCTTTAGCAGGACTCTCCTCGCTGCTATGTACAGAATTGAGGTAGCTGACTGGAAAGCCAGTGGAGGTGATGTAGCCAAGAAAGCAGTGGGTTCAGGATGAGAAGTTGGAAAGGGTGACAAGGAAGGGGAGAATGATCCTTAGCTGAAAAGAAAGGGGGAAAGTACCAAGCGATGAGTTCTCTTGACTGAAGAGAAGATATGCTGAAGGCCATCAGCTTGCCCTCGGGGCCGCCTTCAGCTCTCTGGGGGAGCTCTAAGGGAAGGCTGAGCTTGGATTTATGACTCCGGACACCTGGTCTCAGCCGGCAGGCCTGACCATTCACTCAGACTCTCAATAAATACTTGTATTAAAAGACCTGACACAGGGACCACATCTGGGAAAACATCGCCGCACCCTCATAAGTTACAGGGGGAGACCCGAACTGGCCAAGCCATGACAGGAGCTGTGAAGGTGACAAAAGAGCATTGCAGGGATCGTACATCTGATCGCCACAAGCCCTCAGCCCTCCTGGCTCCTAATGTCAGGGCCCCATCGCCGTGTATCACCGCACCCCAGTCCTGCCTCCATCGCGCACCCTTCCCCAAGGTTGGCCAGCACGTGGAGTCACCATCCCCTGTTCGGACCTACCCACCTCGCCGCTGCTGAGCTCTACAGATCCTGCTCCTTCCACACACTTCACCAATTCCGCGGGCCTGACTGAGCCGCGCCAAACGCCGCCCGCGAGGCCTTTGCGCGCCCCTGACGTCACTGCCGTGCGCCTCTCCCTCAGCAAGGGGAATAGGGCTCTGGCACCCCTGCTGCGGCTGTTGTTGCTCGCGGCTCAGTTGCTTCTGACCCCTGTGGCATTTTCTCCTAACTTACTGCTATCTCTCTCCCATTTAAAATGTGGGAATAATCAATCTTGTGAGGAAAAAGGCCCAAGGAAGGTTTTTGCTTTTGTCTAATAATGGGATGGCTAAAGATTTCAGGAGGCCAGAAGAATTAGTGAGAATGACCATGAGAAATCAGAGAAAAATCAGATCCATAGGTGAAGGGATGTTTACCTCTGTGAATCATTGAGAAGTAGGAGCAAATGAAATGAAAGCTGAATACAACATTTTCTGAATAAATGTAACTTTTCAGCTGTCATCGAAAAATTAATACTCACTGTGATACAACATATTTAGTTTAGAAAGTTAACTTAAATTTAAAGCTTAATAATTAGATTTATTGAAGAAACAAAAACATATTTGTGGTTTAGAATAAATAATGTATTCTGCTACAGATAAGAAGACTACATAAATAAACAGAAATAAGACTAAATAAAGAGGAAAAAATATATTAGATGATATTAACATTAAAAAATGACACTCATCTAAAGAAAGAGGAGAGACAGAAAGAGAGAACTCATATCCAGCATATATTTAAAACTCCTAAATAAGAAGTCTTCAGATGTTAAAAAAAGTCTTCAATGAGAAGATAATGTAATAGAAAAATGGGAAAAATATACCAAAAGATATTTCAAACAAGAGAGTACAGAATGTTAAGTAAACATATCAAAAGATGCTTGGGGGCTTCCCTGGTGGTGCAGTGGTTGGGAGTCCGCCTGCTGAGGCAGGGGACACGGGTTCATGTCCCGGTCCAGGGGGATCCCACGTGCCGCGGAGCGGCTGGGCCCGTGGGCCATGGCCACTGGGCCTGCACGTCTGGAGCCTGTGCTCCGCAGCGGGAGAGGCCACAGCAGTGAGAGGCCTGTGTACCACAAAAAAAAAAAAAAAAGAGAGGAAAAGATTCTTGGCTTCCTAGTAGTCAATAAAATGCAAAAAAGTGATACCTGGAAGTATCACTCACCAACCAGAAAGTTCAAATGAAAATGACAGGTATTATCAAGATGACAAGAATGTGTATAATCCTTGAATCTCATTCACTGCTGATGAGGATGAAAAATCATACAAATGTTTTGAAAATATTTAGAAATATCTAAAAAGATAAACACATGAAAGCTATGACTCACAAATTTTACTACTGCATGTATACTGAAGAATAATTTATACACACACCACCAATGATCAAGTCCTAGAATTTATATTCCAGTGCTATTCTCAATAGACACAAAGCGAAAATCACTTATATTGTAATACACATTGGAATAAATTAATTAATAGTTATGTATTTACACTATGGAATCCTATGCAACAGTGGCAATGCGTGATCACAGCAACAGGCAACCATATAGACATATTCACAAACAAAATAAAATATAAAAGCCCAATCCAAAAGGGATTTTACTGTGCCATTACATTTATATAAAATACAAAATACAGGTAAAGTGATCTTTTTGTTAGATACCAGAACAATATTCAACCTTAAGGGGAGTCACTAGAATGGGACCAGGGGGCCTCTGAGTATCTGGCAATTTTCTGTGTCTTTATCTAGGAGCTATGTATAGAGTGTATTCAGATTCTAAATTTTCTGAAATTTGTCATTTCCTTACAAACCATGCATGTTTTAGTTGTTTTTTATACATAACAAAAAGTAAAAATGGTAGACTAGGGAAGGTAATTATATTAGCACTTTAATATCCATGCTTTTCAAGGTGGAAGTGAAAGGTATTAAGTACTTGAAATTGTGATTACTTCTTAAAAGTAAGGTGAAAATTTCAGATTAATAAATAAGCCATACTTCTTCATATATAATCCTCAAAGAGGAGGGGTAGAAAGGAGTATTTTTTAAATTTAATACAGAATCGTTAAGATAGAAAATAATGAAAACAGGGCTTCCCTGGTAGCGCAGTGGTTGAGAGTCGGCCTGCCAATGCAGGGGACACAGGTTCCCGCCCCGGTCTGGGAGGATCCCACATGCCGCAGAGCGGCTGGGCCCGTGAGCCATGGCCGCTGGGCCTGTGCGTCCGGAGCCTGTGCTCCGCAATGGGAGAGGCCACGGCAGTGAGAGGCCCACATACCACACACACAAAAAAGAAAATAATGAAAACAAACTAGGTTTGAAAAAGAGCACACTGGACTTCCCTGGTGGCACAGTGGGTAAGAATTTGCCTGCCAATGAAGGGGACGGGTTCAATCCCTGGTCTGGGAAGATCCCACATGCCGCAGAGCAACTAAGCCCGTGTGCTACAACTACTGAACCTGCGCTCTAGAGCCTGCAAGCAACAACTATTGAGACTGCATGACACAACTACTGAAGCCCATGCACCTAGAGCCCATACTCCACAACAAGAGAAACCACTGCAAGGAGAAGCCCGTGCACCACAACGATGAGTAGCCCCTGCTCGACATAACTAGAGAAACCCTGTGCAGCAACAAAGACCCAACACAACCAAAAATAAATAAAATTAAGTATTGTGACTTGTGAGATGACTCAACTCACGTGGCTGTAGGTAAGAGGCCTCAGCTCCTTGCCACATGGATCTCTCCTTAGGCTGCTTGAGTGTCCTCATGACATGCCAGTTCGCTTACCCCAGGATGAGTAATCTAGCAGAAACCAAAGCAGAAGCTGCAATATCTTTTATACCTTTGGAAGCTGCACTTTGTCATTTCTGCAATGTCTTATTAGTTAAAAAGTCAGCCCTTTTCAAGTGCAAGGAGGCACACAGGTGCATGAAGACTGGGATATAATTAGGGGATGTTTAGGGCCATCTTGCAGGAGGGTTACCAAAGTGGCTGACTCACCGAAGACTGAATTTTGTTTTCTTCACTGATGGAGAGAAAATGATCAGTGAATCTCATTGGTGGTCTTTGAGATGTATCAAAGCTACCTCTTGCTCTAACCCCCAGCCGTGTGGCTGACAGGGTCTTGGTGCTCCGGCCAGGTGTCAGGCCTGTGCCTCTGAGGTGGGAGAGAAGAGTTCAGAACATTGGTCTACCAGAGACCTCCAGCACCTTGTAATATCAAACGGCGAAAAATCTCCCAGAAGTACCTGTGTCAACGTTACGACCCAGATCTCCCAGAGGTATCCGTCTCAATGCTAAGACCCAGCTCCACTCAAAGACCAGCAAGATCCAGTGCTGGACAACCCATGCCAAACAACTAGCAAGACAGGAATGCAGGCCCACCCATGAGCAGAGAGGCTGCCTAAAATCATAATAAGGTCACAGACACCCCAAAAGACACCACTGGATGCGGACCTGCCCACCACAAAGACAAGATCCAGACACACCCACCAGAACACAGGCACCAGTCCCCTCCACCAGAAAGCCTACACAACCCACCAAAGCAACCTTAGCCACTGGGGCCAGACACCAAAAACAACGGGAACTATGAATCTGCAGCCTGTGAAAAGGAGACCCCAAACACAGTCCCCAAAGCCAAATGAGAAGATAGAGAAACACACAGCAGATGAAGGAGCAAGGTAAAAACCCACCAGACCAAACAAATGTAGAGGAAATAGGCAGTCTACCTGAAAAAGAATTCAGAGGAATGATAGTAAAGATGATCCCAAATCTTGGAACTGGAATGGAGAGTATATGAGAAACGTTTAACAAGGACCTAGAAGAACTAAAGAGCAGACAAACAATGATGAACAACACAATAAATGGAATTAAAAATTCTCTAGAAGGAAACAATAGCAGAATAACTGAGGCAGAAGAATGGATAAATGACCTGGAAGATAAAATAGTGGAAATAACTACCACAGAGAAGAATAAAGAAAAAAGAATGAAAAGAACTGAGGACATTCTCAGAGACCTCTGGGACAACACTAAACCCACCAACATTCGAATATAGGGGTCCCAGAAGTAGAAGAGAAAAAGAAAGGGACTGAGAAAATATTCAAAGAGATTATAGTTGAAAACTTCCCTAATATGGGAAAGGAAATCATTAATCAAGTCCAGGAAGCACAGAGAGTCCCATACAAGATAAAACCAAGGAGAAACATGTCAAAACATATATTAATCAAGCTATCAAAAATTAAATACAAAGAAAAATATTAAAAGCAACAAGGGAAAAACAACAAATAACATACAAGGGAATCCCCATAAGGTTAACAGCTGATCTTTCAGCAGAAACTCTGCAAGCCAGAAGGGACTGACAGAATATATTCAAAGTGATGAAAGGCAAAAAGCTATAACCAAGATTACTCGACCCAGCAAGGATCTCATTCAGATTTGACAGAGAGATTAAAACCTTTACAGACAAGCAAAAGCTAAGAGAATGCAGCACCACCAAACCAGCTTTACAACAAATGCTAAAGGAACTTCTCTAGGCAGGAGACACAAGAGAAGGAAAAGACATACAATAACAAACCCAAAACAATGAAGAAACTGGTAATAACAACATACATATCAATAATTACCTTAAAGGTAAATGGATTAAGTGCTCCAACCAAAAGACTCAGACTGGCTGGATGGATCCAAAAACACTACTGGTATATATGAGGTCTTCAAACCTAGGGACACATACAGACTGAAAGTAAGGGGATGGAATAAGATATTCCATGCAAACGGAAATCAAAAGAAAGCTAGAGTAGCAATTCTCATATCAGAAAAAAAGGGACTTTAAAATAAAGACCATTACAAGAGACAACGAAAGACACTACATAATGATGAAGGGATCAATCCAAGAAGAAGATATAACAATTGTACATATTTATGCACCCAACATAGGAGCACCTCAATACATAAGGAAAATGCTAACAGCCATAAAAGGGGAAATCAACAGTAACACAATCATAGTAAGGGACTTTAGCGTCCCTCTTTCACCAATGAACAGATCATCCAAAATGAAAATAAATAAGGAAACACAAGCATTAAATGATACATTAAACAAAATGGACTTAATTGATATTTATAGGACATTCCATCCAAAAACAACAGAACGCACTTTTTCTCAACTGCTCGTGGAACATTCTCCAGGATAGAGCATATCTTGGGTCACAAATCAAGCCTTGGTAAAATTAAGAAAATTGAAATCGTATCATGTATCATTTCCGACCACAACGCTATCAGACTAGATATTAAATACAGTAAAAAAATCTGTAAAAAAATACAAACACATGGACGCTAAACAATACACTACTTAATAACCAAGAGATCACTGAAAAAATCAAAGAGGAAATAAAAAAATACCTAGAAACAAATGACAATGAAAACATGACACAAAACCTATGGGATGCAGCAAAAGCAGTTCTAAGAGAGAAGTTTATAGCAATACAATCCTACCTCAAGAAACAAGAAACATCTCAAATAAACAAGCCAACCTTACAACTAAAGCAATTAGAGAAAGAAAGGAAAAAAAACAAAGTCAGCAGAGGAAAGAAATCATAAAGATCAGACCAGAAATAAATGGGGGAAAAAATGAAGGAAACAACAGCAAAGATCAAAAAAACTAAAAGCTGGTTCTTTGAGAAGATAAACAAAATTGATAAACCATTAGCCAGACTCATCAAGAAAAAAAGAGAGAAGACTCAAATCAATAGAATTACAAATGAAAAAGAAGTAACAACTGACACTGCAGAAATACAAAGGATCATGAGTGATTACTGCAAGCAACTATATGCCAATAAAATGGACAATCTGGAAGAAATGGACAAATTCTTAGAAAAGCACAACCTTGCAAGACTGAACCAGGAAGAATAGAAACTATAAACAAACCAATCCCAAGCACTGAAATTGAGACTGTGATTAAAAATCTTCCAACAAGGGGCTTCCCTGGAGGCGCAGTTGTTGAGAGTCCGCCTGCCGATGCAGGGGACACGGGTTCGTGCCCTGGTCTGGGAAGATCACACATGCCATGGAGCAGCTGGGCCTGTGAGCCATGACCGCTGAGCCTGCATGTCCGGAGCCTGTTCTCTGCAACGGGAGAGGCCACAACAGTGAGAGACCCGCGTACCGCAAAAAGAAAAAATCTTCCAACAAAGAAAAGCCCAGCACCAGATGGCTTCACAGGCAAATTCTATCAAACATTTAGAGAAGAGTTAACACCTATCCTTCTCAAACTCTTCCAAAATATAGCAGAGGGAGGAATTCTCCCAAACTTTTTCTATGAGACCACCATCTCCCTGATACCAAAACCAGACAAAGATGTCACAAAGAATGAAAACTACAGGCCAATATCACTGATGAACATAGATGCAAAAATCCTCAGCAAAATACTAGCAAACAGAATCCAACAGTGCATTAAAAGGATCATACACCATAATCAAGTGGGGTTTATCCCAGGGATGTAAGGATTCTTCAATACATGCAAATCAATGTGATACACCATATTAAAAAACTGAAGGATAAAAACCATATGATCATCTCAATAGATGCAGAAAATGTTTTCGACAATGTTAAACACCCATTTATCATAAAAACCCTCCAGAAAGTAGGCATAGAGGGAACCTTCCTCAACATAATAAAGGCCGTATATGACAAACCCACAGCCAACATCGTTCTCAATGGTGAAAAAGTGAAACCATTTCCACCAAGATCAGGAACAGGACAAGGTTGCCCACCCTCACCACTATTATTCAACACACTTTTGGAACTTTTAGCTAGAGCAATCAGAGAAGAAAAATAAATAAAAGGAATCCAAATCAGAAAAGAAGAAGTTAAGCTGTCACTTTTTGCCACTAGATGACACGGTACTATACATAGAGAATCCTAAAGCTGCTACCAGAAATCTACTAGAGTTAATCAATGAATTTGGTAAGGTTGCAGGATACAAAATTAATGTAGAGATATCTCTTTCATTCCCATACACTAAAGATGAAAAATCTGAAAGTGAAATTAAGGAAACACTCCCACTTACCCCTGCAACAAAAAGAATAAAATACCTAGGAATAAACCTACCTAAGGAGACAAAAGACATTTACTCAGAAAACTATAAGACACTGATGAAAGGAATCAAAGACGACACAAACAGATAGAGAGATATACCATGTTCTTAGATTGGAAGAATCAACATTGTGAAAATGACTATACTACCCAAAGCAATCTACAGATTCAATGCAATCCCTATTAAACTACCAATGGCATTTTTCAGAAAACTACAAAAAAATTTCACAATTTGTATGGAAACACAAAAGACCCCAAACAGCCAAAGCAATCTTGAGAAGAAAAACAGAGCTGGAGTAATCAGGATCCCTGACTTCAGACTATACTACAAAGCTACAGTAATCAAGACAGTATGGTACTGGCACAAAAACAGAAATATAGATCAATGGAACAGGACAGAAAGCCTAGAGATAAACCCATACACGTATGGTCACCTTATTTTTGATAAAGGAGGCAAGAATATACAATGGAGAAATCACAGCTTCTTCAATAAGTGGTGCTGGGAAAACTGGACAGCTACAGGTAAAAGAATGAAATTAGAAGACTCCCTAACACCATACACAAAAATAAACTCAAAATGGATTAAAGACCTAAATGTAAGGCCAGACACTATAAAACTCTTAGAGGAAAACATAGGCAGAACACTCTATGACATCAATCACAGCAAGATCCTTTTTAACCCACCTCCTAGAGAAATGGAAGTAAAAACAAAAATAAACAAATGGGACCTAATGAGACTTAAAAGCTTTAGCACAGCCAAGGAAAATGTAAACAACACAAAAAGACAACCCTCAGAATGGGAGAAAAAGTTTGCCAATGAAGCAACTGACAAAGGATTAATCTCTAAACTTTACAAGCAGCCTATGCAGCTCAATATCAAAGAAACTAACAACCCAATCCATAGATGGGCAGAATACCTAAATAGACGTTTCTCCAAAGAAGATATTCAGATTGCCAGGAAACACATGAAAGAATGCTCAACATCACTGGTCATTAGAGAAATGCAAATCAAAATTACAATGAGGTATCAATTCACACAGGTAAGAATGGCCATCATCCAAAAAATCAACAAACAATAAATGCTGCAGAGCTGTGGAGAAAAGGGAACCCTCTTGCACAGTTGGTGGGAATGTAAATTGATACAGCCACTATGGAGAACAGTGTGGAGGTTCCTTAAAAAACTAAAAATAGAACTACCATATCACACAGCAATCCCACTACTGGGCATATACCTGGAAAAAAAAAACATAATTCAAAAAGAATCATGTTCCACAATGTTTGTTGCAGCTCTATTTGCAATAGCCAGGACATGGAAGCAACCTAAGTGTCCATCAACTGCTGAATGGATAAAGGAGATGTTGCACATCTTCAATATAAAATGGAATATTACTCAGCCATAAAAAGAAATGAAATTGAGTTATTTATAGTGAGGTGGATGGACCTAGAGTCTGTCATACAGAGTGAAGTAAGTCAGAAAGACAAAAACAAATACTGTGTGCTAACACATATATATGGAATTTTTTAAAAAACCAAAAAAATGGTTGGGAAGAACCTAGGGGCCGGACAGGAATAAAGACGCAGATGTAGTGAATGGACTTGAGGACATGGGGAGGGGGAAGGGTAAACTGGGAAGAAGTGAGAGAGTGGCACGGACTTATATATACTACCAAATGTAAAATAGATAGCTAGTAGGAAATAGCTGCATAGCACAGGGAGATCAGCTCAGTGCTTTCTGACCACTTAGAGGGGTGGGATAGGGAGGGTGGGAGAGAGATGCAAGAGGGAGGAGATATGGGGATATACGTATATGTATAGCTTATTCACTTTGTTATAAAGCAGAAACTAACACACCATTCTAAAGCAATTACAGTCCAATAAAGATGTTAAAAATAAATAAATAAATAATTTATACACCCCCCAAATTAAATCTTTTTTAAAAATAAATAAATAAATAAGAGCACTCAATAACATGGTAACTCTAAACCTAAGTATTTTCAATACTACAGTAAATGTAAATGGATTAATGTCTTCTATTAAAGTGTAATTTTTTATATTATGTGCAACTAAATTTTTTCCCAATATACAGGTAAAATAAAAGAATTACATTAGAAAGGAGAAAACATTCCATGTATTTAAAAACAATAAAATGATAAGCATATAATATGCATCTTAGATAAAGTAGTCTTTAAGTTCAGAACAATTTGTCATTATTGTAACTAGTATTATTATCCCAATTTCTTAAAAATATTTCAATACTTTTTCTATTTGAAAAAGTATTTTAAGATTTTTTCATTCCTCTTTTGTGGTCTAATACGTGGTAAGTATTTAGGTGCTAACATAACCTAAAAATATATGGGTTTTTTTTTACAGCTGAACAGAACTGAATTGAGAAGAAACAGATAACTTGAATAGACTGATCACTAAAAGCAAAATAGAACCTGTAATTTACAAAAACTCCCTACCAACAAAAGTCCAGGATCAGATGGTTTCACAGGCAAATTCTACCAAATATACAAAGCAGAACTTACACTGATTCTTCTCAAACTCTTCGAAAAGATTGAAGAGTAAGGAATACTTCCGATGACATTCTATGAAGCCACCATCACCCTGATATCAAAACCAGATGGGGGGACTTCCCTGGTGTCACAGTGGTTGAGAATCTGTCTGCCAATGCAGGGGACATAGGTTCGAGCCCTGGTCTGGGAAGATCCCACATGCCAGGGAGCAACTAAACCTGTATGCCACAACTACTGAGCCTGCGCTCTGCAGCCCATGAGCCACAACTACTGAGCCTGATAGCTACAACTACTGAAGCCAATGCACCTACCGCCCATGCTCTGCAACCAAAGGAGCCACTGCAATGAACAGCCCACACACCACAATGAAGAGTAGCCCCCGCTCCCTGCAACTAGAGAGAGCCTGTGCACAGCAATGAACATCCAATGCATCCAAAAATAAATAAAGAAAGAAATTTACTAAAACAAAAACCCCAAAAAAGATGGGGACTTTTATGCTGGTCTAGCAGTTAAGATTTCGCCTTCCAGTGCAGGGGGTGTGGGTTTGATCCCTGGTGGTGGAGCTAAGATCCCACATGCCTCACAAATAAGAAACCAAAACAGAAAACAGAAAAAATATTGTAACAAATTCAATAAAGACTTAAAAAGAACAGAGAAAGACATTACCGAAAAAGAAAATTGCAGGCCAATATCTCTGATAAATATAGATGCAAAAATTCTCAACTGAATATTAGAAAACCGAATCTGACAACACATAAGAGGATCATACACCATGACCAAATCTGATTCACCCCCGTGTCACAAAGTTGTTTCAACATATGCAAATTAATCAACATGATACACCCCATCAACAAAGGAAAAGCACAAAACAGATGATCATCTCAATAGATGCCGAAAAAGCATTTGAAAAACTTCAACATCCATGCATGATAAAAACACTTACCAAAGTGGGTATAAAGGAAACATATCAACATAATAAAAGCTATTTATGACAAACCCACAGCCAATATAATACTCAATGTTCATAAGATGAAAGCCTTCCCGCTAAAATCTGGAACAAGACAAGGATGCCCACTCTCACCTCTTCTCTTCAACATAGTATTGGAATTCCTAGCCACAACAATCAGACAAGAAAAAGAAATAAAATCTAACCAAATTGCAAGGGAAGAGGCAAAGTTGTCACTATATGCAGATGATATGATAATATATATAAAGGAAACCCTAAAAATTCCACAGAAAAACTACTAGGACTGATAAACAAATTCAACAAAGTAGCAGGATACAATATTAACATACATAAATTGGTTGCAGTTCTTGGTTCTACTTTTTGTTTTTTAATTTATGTTCGCTGCATTGGGTCTTCCTTGCTGTGCACGGGCTTTCTCTAGTTGTGGTCAGTGGGGGTTAGTCTTCGTTGTGCACAGGCTTCTCATTTCAGTGGCTTCTCTTGCTGCGGAGCACGGGCTATAGGCATGCGGGCTTAAGTAGTTGTGGCACCCGGGCTCAGTTGTTGTGGCTCATGGTCTCTAGAGTGCAGGCTAAGTAGTTGTGGAGCACAGGTTTAGTTGCTCCACGGCATGTGAGATCTTCCTGCACCAGGGCTCAAACCCGTGTCCCCTATATTGGCAGGCGGATTCTCAACCACGGAGCCACCAGGGAAGTCCATGTTTGCATTTCTTTACACTAACAATGCAATATCAGAAAGGGAATGTAAACAAGCAATCCTTTTTAAAATGGCATCAAAAAAAACCCCAAAATACTTAGGAATAAACCTCACCAGAGAGGTGAAAGACTTATATGCTGAGAACTACAAAACATTAGTAAAGGAAACTGAAGATGATTCAAAGAAATGAAGGACATCCCACGCTCTTGGACGGGAAGAATTAATAGTGTGAAAATGGCCATACTACCCAAAGCAATCTACAGGTTTAATGTGATCCCTATCATATTACCCATGACATTTTCCCCAGAACTTGAACAAATAATCCTAAAATGTATCTGGAACCATAAAAAGTCAGAACTGTCAACACAATCTTGAAGATAAAGAACAAAGCAGGAGGCATAACCCTCCTAAACTTCAGACAACACTACAAAGTTACAGTAATCAAAACTGCATAGTATTGGCACAGAAAGAGATACATGGATCAATGGAATGGAATAGAGAGCTCAGAAATAAACCCACACACCTATGGTCAATTAATCTTTGACAAAGGAGGCAAGAATATACAATGGGGAAAAGATAGTCTCTTCAGCAAGTGGTGTTTTGAAAGTTGGACAGCCATATGCAAATCAGTGAAGTCAGAACATACCCTTACACCATACACAAAAATAAACTCAAAATGGCTTATATGCTTAAATATAAGATATGACACCTTAAAACTCCCAGAAGAGAACATAAGCAAAACATTCTCTGACATAAATCATACCAAAGTTTTCCTAGGTAGTTCTCCCTAGGCAGTACAAATACAGTAAGTCACCTACATACGAACCTTCAAGTTGCAAACTTTCAAAGATGCAAACGTCCATTCACATGTCCAATCATGTAAGTTAGTTCACATGTCTGGCATACATTGTCACGTGCATGCATCCTCTATAAGTGGTTGTGCTTTTGTGTACTTTACAGTACTGTATAGAGTACAGTAGTACAGTACCTTTATTTCAAGCCCAAGATGTCTGGAAGCAAGTGTAAAAGCAACGGTGATGTAGCTGGTACTGTTAAGAAGCACCAAGCGATAATGATGGAAACAAAAATGAAAATAATTGAGAGAGTGGAGCGAGTCACAAAGATTTTAGACATCGCTCATTCTTATAACATCAATCATTCAATCACTGACACGAATCTAAACAACAAGGACAAGATCATGGAACATGTGAAGTCTGCTGTGCCAACGATGTTGACAAAATATTGAAGAAGCATGGAAAAGTGACGGAAGAGATGGAGAAACTTCTCATTTTGTGGATGCAGGATCAACATCCGCGCTGAATCCTGCTCAGCTTAATGCTGATTCAAGAGAAAGCTAAAAGGCTTTATGAGATTTGAAGAAGAAACATGGCAAAGAATCAGAGGGCACATCTTTTAATGCCAGCCATGGCTGGTTTCATCAGTTCAAGGCTACAGCCAACCTCAACAATGTAAAAGTAAGTGGAGAGGCAGCAGGTGCAGGTAGGGTAGCTGTCCAGGAACTTCCTGAAACACTTTGAGCAATTATTGATAATGATGTGCATTTACCCAACCAGGTTTTTAATGTGGATGAGACACAACTGTACTGGAAGAGGATGCCAGACCGAAGTTACATCAGTAAGGAGGAAAAGTGGATGTCAGGCTGTAAAGCAGCAAAGGCTAGGCTAACTGTTGTTTGTTGGCAATTCTTCCGGTGATATGAAGCTGAAGCCTCTCTTAGTTTATCATTCAGAGAACACAAGAACCCTTAAAAACATAGCCAAGGGCTCTCTTCCTGTTGTATGGAAGCGTAACCCCGAATCCTGGATTACATAGGCCACGTTCCAGGACTGGTTTTGCCACAACTTTATCCCAAATGTAGAGAGATATTGCTTGGAGAAGGACGTCCCAGCAAAACATTCTTTTGCTGCTCGACAATGCTCTGGGCCACCCCCCATTCATGGATGACTTTCATCCCAACGTCAAAGTAGTGCATCTGTCACCAAATTCTACATTGCTCATCTATCCTATGGACCAGGAAGTTATAGCGACTTTCAAGAAATATTTATGTCACACTTTTTGTCAGGCAGTAAAGGTAAGTGAAAAATCAGGAAGAACCTAGGGACAATTTTGGAAGGACTATAACATCTACAAGGCCATCAAAAACATTGACTTTGCATGGTGTGAGGGTATGGCGGTCACCATGAATGAGGTTTGGAAGAAACTTTGCCCACAGTTTGTTCATGATTTTTGTGGATTTGAGAAGGTAGATCAGAAGTCCGAAGAGGTCTTCAGCAACGTAGTGACCCTCAGCGAGAAGCTGGAGGTAGACCTGCAAGAGGACGATTTCATTGAACTCCTTGCTGTGCAACATGAGGAGATTACTGATGGAATTGGAGGCCCAGAGAAAGGATGAAGAGGGACAGGAGGAAGAAGAAGTAACTGAAGAACTGAAGAGATTCACGACACAGAAAATGGCAAGGGAATCTTCGTTATTTGAGGAAGCACTGTTAGTTTTTGAGGAAGCACTGTTAGTTTTTGAGGCACAGGACCCGAACCTACAATGGTACCCAAAGGTGGCAGCAACCATTCAGAATGCAATCCAGTGCTACCTTGTCATCTATGATGAGAAGAAAAGAGCTACTACCCAGACATCAATGGATCATTTTGTCAAGAGGGTAGACAGAATTAAATCCAGCAAAGAACCAAAACCTGTGCCATCAATGTCAGGCATGACTGAAATGGCAGCTTGCCCTCTGTCTCCTACTGCTGATAATCCTTCACCTCTACCTTCTCCCACTTCCTCTCCCTCCTCCGATCAGTAACTCTTCTCGCCTCTTCCCTCGATGCCAGCCCCAGTAGCCCAGCTGTTGTACTGTATTACTGTACTTTTCAAGTTACTGTACTGTAAGATTAAAAATGTTTTCTTTATTTTTGTGTTTGTTTTTAATATATTATTTGTGTGAAAACTATTATACACCTATTACAGTACAATACCATATAGCCGACTGTGTAAGTTGGGTCCTTAGGCTAACTTTGTTGGACTTACAAACAAATTGGACTTACAAACACACTCTTGGAACAGAACTTGTTCATATGTAGGGGACTTACTGGAAAAGCAAAAAAGAAACAGGGACTAATCAAACTTATAAGCTTTTGCACAGCAAAGGAAACCATAATGAAAATGAAAATACAACCTATGGACTGGGAGAAAATATCAGCAAATGATGAGACTGACAAGGGCTTAATTTCCAAACTATACAAACAGCTCATACAACTCAATAACAAAGTAACAAATAACTCAATGGAAAAATGGGCAGAAGACCTAAATAAACATTTCTCCAAAGAAGACATACAGATAGCCAATAGGCACATGAAAAGATGCTCATCATCACTAATTATTAGAGAAATGCAAATCCAAATTACAATGAGGTACCACTTCACACGGATCAGAATGGCCATCATTAAAAATATCTACAATTAACAAATGCTGGAGGGGGTATGGAGAAAAGGGAACCCTTCTACACTGTTGGTGGCCATGTAAGTTGGTGCAGCCAATATGGAAAACAGTACGGAGGTTTCTCAAAAAAACTATAAAGAACGTTGCCATATGATCTAGCAATACCACTTGTGAACATATATCTAAACAAAACTATAATTCAAAAAGATACATGAAACTCTATGTTCATAGCAGCACTATTTATAATAGCCAAGACATGTAAACAACCTCAATGTTCATTGAAAACTGAATGTATAAAGAACGTGTGGTATACGTATACAATAGATATTACTCAGACATAAAAAAGAATGAAATAATGCCACTTGCAGCAACATGGATAGACCTAGATATAATGATACTAAGTGAAGTAAGTCAGAAAGAGAAAGACAAATAGCATATAATATCACTTATATGTGGAATCGAAAACAGGACACAAATGAACATGTCAGCGAAACAGAAACAAACACACGCAGTTATAGAAAACAGAGTTGTGGTTGCCAAGGAGAGAGTGAAGGAAAGATTGGGAGTTTTGGACTACCAGAAGCAAACTATTCTACATAGGATGGACAAACCACAAAGACCTACCGTAGAGCAGAGGAAACTATATTCAAAATCCTGTGATAAACCATAATGGAAAAGAATATATATATATATATATATATATATATATATATATATATATATATATATATATATATAACTAAATCACTTTGCTGCACAGCAGAAATGAATACAACAAAGCATAAAGGCTGGAGAGGGTGTGGAGAAAAGGGAATCCTCCTGCACTGTTGGTGGGAATGTAAACTGATACAGCCACTATGGAGAACAGTATGGAGGTTCCTCAAAAACTAAAAATAGAACTACCATATGACCCAGCAATCCCACTACTGGGCATATACCCTGAGAAAACAATAATTCAAAAAGATACATGTACCACAATGTTCACTGTAGCACTATTTACAATAGCCAGGACATAGAAGCAACCTAAATGTCCATCAACAGATGAATATATAAAGAAGATGTGGCACATATTTACAATGGAGTATTACTCCTCCATAAAAAGGAACAAAATTGAGTTATTTGTAGTGAGGTGGTTGGACCTAGAGTCTGTCATACAGAGTGAAGTAAGTCAGAAAGAGAAAAACAAATACCGTACGCTAACATATATATATATATATATATATAGAATCTAGAAAAATGGTACTGACGAACCTAGTGACCTAGTGACAGGGCAGGAATAAAGACACAGATGTAGAGAATGGACTTAAGGACACAGGGGGAAAGGGGAGACAGGGACATAGTGAGAGAGTAGCACTGACATATATACACTACCAAATGTAAAATAGCTAGTGGTAAGCTGCCACATAGTACAGGGAGATCACCTCCGTGCTTTATATCCCCCAGAGGGGTGGGATAGGGAGTGTGGGAGGGAGGCTCAAGAGGGGGGGATATGGGGAATATATGTATACATATAGTTGATTCACTTTGTTGCAAAGCAGAAACTAATACAATGTTATAAAGCAATTATACTCCAATAAACATGTATTTTAAAAACCCACAACCCTGTAAATCAACTACACTTGAAAATATTTCTTAAGTGCAAAAAATTTTTTGAATGTAAGTTTTATTGCGTGTGTGTACCACAGGTTCAAAATATATGAATTATGTCAAATTGATTACATTGTTCTTCAAAATAAAGAATTGTTGATATTTTACATCAGCTTCATCACACAATTTTAATAGAATGTTCCGCCATGAACTGACTTCCCACCTTAGAGACACGAGATTCTCATTCTGAAATCTCTTTCTTGCAAAAATGTCCAATTAGCATCCTAGCATTACAGAAAAGAAATGCTTTTTTCCAGATCTCAAATTCCATACAACTTTACTCAAGACATCATGTATGTGTTTTCTCACACACACACACACACACACACACACACACACACACACACACACACACACTGTATTTTATTTTTACAAGAGATAAATCAACTGACATCAAGCATTGTAAATGGATGACCACAACAAAAGCAACAATGATTGCAATTACCAAACACGAAACACACTCATACTATGTCATAATATTGACATTCAGTCCAGTAATCCTCCACTGTAACAGCTCCTTTACTTTGCAGTGAAAGACATCATGTATTTTAAACTTATCAGCACTCACCTGAGGTCTTTAAAAATCAACAAAAACATAATTTTGTGTTCTCTTTTTTATTTATTCTGGTTCTAAGTGGTCATTTCTAAGCGAAAGTATTTACATATGTTAACGTCATTTTATAACATCATATTTCAAATGACTACCTTCTCTCCAAAGATGAAATATGAGGCACTCATAATTCGGCTCTCCAAAGCTTTACTCTCTGAATCTGTATTAGCCTTCTGCTGAACTCCACACTGTTCATTATTCTCTGAGAATATTCTTTTTCTAGTATGGCCATCTCACACACTCTTTCATTTCATGAAGGTTTTTCCTACAATTTTATGCCTCATCTATTTCTGAGAATATGCATTATTTCAGATTGATATTTATAGACACAAAGACTTCTCTATAATTCCCTGAGAGTTTCAAGAACTCCTTCTTCTTTTTTAATTTTTTTAATTTTTGTTTTTTTTGAGGTACGCAGGCCTCTCACTGTTGTGGCCTCTCGCATTGCGGAGCACAGGCTCTGGGTGCACAGGCTCAGCGGCCATGGCTCACGGTCCCAGCCACTCCACAGCATGTGGGATCCTCCAACACCAGGGCACGAACCCGTGTCCCCTGCATCAACAGGCGGACTCTCAACCACTGCACCACCAGGGAAGCCCTATTATTATTTTTTTAATACCTAGATTCTGAAGCTCTCCACAAAGCATTACTAAAATTGCATTTAAATAAGTATCTACATATTAATCACACATTAATGCATTTACAATTGTATTATGATTTATTGCTAATTTTGGAGCATAAACGTAGCTGTTTTATTTAGCACCCTCTTGGAAACCACTTTAATATTTGCACTTAGAAATTGAAAGAGAATGGATAAATAAAAACCTGAAGAATATGCAAATACAAGTTATATATTTCTCATAAAATTAGGTGATTATCTAACCTTTATCCAGAAAAAAGAAGAGCCCAGATATTCAGCAGGCATGATACTCAAGAACGTATGGTCTTCCATCAGGAAAACATGCAGTAATCCATGTGGCAGAGTTTACCTGTGACCAGCTGGGGTTAGTGACCTATGCATTCCTTACATGCAACATATCAGGAGTGGAAAAAGGGAATTTGTCAGTTGTGGCAAGAAGTATAAGGAAGATTTGTAGCAGGTCATGCTCATATATTCAACAGAGGTACAATCAAAATTTTGCTCAATTCTGGTAGATCTAAGTCTGTATCTGTTACCTCCATGTCTTTCCGGAGGAAATGTTAGAACTAACTTACAAAAAAAAGTGTTTGTTTGTTTGTTTTAATTACAGTCACGGTGAGTAAGACATAGCTCAGAAAAGCTAATGTGACTTAGTGATTCTCTCATCAGGAAATACAGTTTCTACTTCCTTGTTTATTCTCCACATCCTGTAGTAAGTAAAGTTTCAATGAAAGATAAATCTACAGGGCAAAAAGAAAAGAAAATTTACATGTGTTGATAAGATCATTTTGACAGGTTTCACCACGTATGTCAGTGTTTCTGGGGATAGACACAAGCCAGAGCTCCCTACTCTGACATTTTCACTGATGTCATTCCCCTTGATCCTCAATTTGAAAGTGTCTAAAAATGTTTTCTTCTTTAAGAAATTAAATAAAGAATGCTTTCTAGACATGATCCTCTAATGATTTTCGGTCAGTGGTCGTCAACAGAGGAAAAGCACAGAATCTCATCCCCACAGAAGGGTGACGTTCAGTCAGGTAAGAAAATTCTCCCTGAAATCAGAGTTTCATCTTTAACATGCAATCAAAGGCTTTCACAGGTTCTTCATCACTCTGCACTCAGCCCTACCATATGGGATTGGCTCTGAGAATCTCACATCAGATGACGGACAAACAAGTCATAGTACACTGATCTGCTACCAGATCCTGCCTCTCTTAATGATCTCCTGCAGGGACATTGGAATAGTCTAGGACATTTCCTGGAGCCCTCTACTCTATACAGGTACACTTCCAAGTAGAAACAGGAGTTTTGATTCTCACTGGGACCCCTGCTCTGTCCAACCAACCTCTCTAGAAATATGATGTTCTAATCTCTCCTGATTAGAACATTTCAAGGTATCTCCCTGTGCTAATTTAGTAAAGGTCAAATAGAAACAAGAAAAAGCAAACTATGCAGGGAGCAATATATAAGGTTCCTTTACTTCATGTATTTACCTAATATACCCCAAAATTGAGAAATATAGATTCATTTCATAATGGTCAAGAAAAGAAGAGGAGGAACCTCCATGCCAACAGTGTATATAAAATGGAATCAATATTGCATAAACTCCAGCTTAAGCTTAGCTACGAGGTACTAACTCTTCTCATAAAGAAGCAATAGTTCTCCATCATTTGAGGCACACTGAGGACTCAGGCAGCTGGACACTGAAGATATAGCTTCCTCACTCGAATTCTGTACCTGCATCACAGAGCAATGAAATATTCCCAAAGAATTATTAAGGATGAGGTGAGGAGCCAAAATAAAAAAGATGAATCCATAGTCACCTCTACCATCTGTTCTGCTGGATATTACCACCATCTTGGCCTAATATGACCTTCCCACTTTTCTCTGGGCCTCCCTACTTTCCATCTCCATCCTCTCATTATATCTTACCTACCCTTGGAAACGACTCTAGTTTTTCCACTTATCTTTATCAACAAGTAATCCAAATAGCAACTGTGTATATAACTCCTTAGAAACCTCATGTCTGACTCAGTAATACATGACTTTCGAAGTCCAAAGTTTTCCTAATTCCCTTTATTATTTTTTTCTAATTTCCATGTACTTAAACTCTCAGTACATCCACTTTTCTCAGTTCATCTTCCCTGCAAAATCTGTCAACCTAGACATAGATTTAAGTACAACCCTCTAATTATCTCCTAGGGAATCCAGTTTTGAAAAAGCCTCAGCAAGCCTTATGGACTTTATTAAAGACTCTTTAAGATAACCCATGGGAGATAGCAGTACACCCACAGATATCTATTTAATACACCCTCAGAGTAATTTTTTTATAAAGTCTCTTCTGGCCAATGAAGACTCTCAGCTCTTCTTCTTCAACATATGCAGTTTCTCACCGTTCTGATTACTCTCTGCTCTATCCCAGGTCCCCTCCCTTCCCTGATATTACATTCTTTCCCAATTGTGTATGTTGGTAAAATCAAATAACATAAAATATAACATATTATTTATTATAAAGTGTACCGTTCAGTGATATTAACTACATTCATATTATTGGGCGATCAACATCACCATTTCTCTTTCTAATTCTTTCCTACGTTTTAAAACTGTAACTCTATATCCTTTAAACATAACTTTCCTTTTGTTCCATAACCACCTGAAAAGCATCATTACACTCCCAATTTCTATGGTTTTGACTACAATAAATATCCCATATAATTGAAATAATTAGTTGTACTGTTATGACTCACTAAAAGTCACAAAAATGGCATTTTGGTAGCTAAATTTCCTCAAGATTCATTCATGTTGTAGAATATTCTTAGATCTTTTCCTTCTTAACACTGGATAATATTGTATTATATGGGTATACCACACTTTGCTTATCCGGGAACTAGTGGATGAACACTTAGGTTGCTTTCATATTTTAGTTACTGTGATTATTACTGCTCTAAACACTGGAGTACAAATATTGCTTTAAGACCGTGGTTTTAATTCCTTTGGGTATACCTCATAGTAAAATTCCTGGATCATGTAGTCATTCTATTTTTCAATATCTGAAAAACTGCCATACTCTTTTGAAAAGCAGCTGTATCATTCTACATTCCCACTGACATAACACAATGCTTCCAACTCCCTCACATCCTCACCAATACTTGTTTCCTGCTTCTGAATGTGTGCGTGTGCTTCTATGTGTATGCATGCACACAAATATATAAACATGCCTTTAGTGATAAGGAGCATCTATTCAAGTGCTTAGTCATTTGTACATCTTTTTGAAGAACCATCTATTCAAGTCTTTTTATCCATTTTTGAATCAGGGCGTTTGCTTTTTGTTGAGTTGTAGGAGTTCTCTGTATATTCTGAATAGAAATCTCTTGTCAGATACACGGCTTTCAAATATTTTCTCCCATCTTGTGGGTTGCCATTTTATTCTGTTTACATTGCTTTGATACACATTTTTTAAAATTCTGAACTGCAAAATGTTTATTTTTTTTGTTAGCTCTACCTTTGTTGTTCCTTCGTTTCATATTGAGGAAAACACTGCCATATCCAATGTCATGAAGCTCTTGTCCTGTGTCTTCTTCTAAGACTCTTTATTTTACTAGGTCTTATATTTAGTTTCTTGATACGTTTTCATTAATTTTTGCATATGATGTTAGGTAAGGGTCCATCTTCCTTCTTTTGCATGTTGACAACAAGACTTAGCACCATTTGTTGAAAATCCTATCCTTTCTACTTTGAAAAGCCTTGGCAACTTGTCAAAAATCATTTGGCCATATATCAGGGTTTATTTCTGGGTGTTCTATTCTATTCTATTCTATTCTATTCTATTCTATTCTATTCTATTCTATTCTATTCTATTAGTCTTGAATAAGGGAGAAAATAGTATAACCTATCCAGTTGATGAAGCACATAAAGAAAGACCTGGACTGAGAATTAGGAGGGCAATATAAAACAGCAGGGAGTAAAAGACAGTGTGAGAGAAGATCTTGTATTTGCGAGTTCATGGAAATATGATCATGCTAAAACCACTAAACGCCTGACTTTGAACAATATGGTAAATGTGCTAGCAAGAAGCATAACACTTACCCATCTCTGGGAAATATAGTATGGGCATAAAGATAAACTACGCACAAATATATTTAAAAGGGAAGGGTTTACATGGTGTGAGAATATTGCGGGATTTGAAATACAATTTACTTCTGTTCTACCATTGTCTCTAAAATTTATCAAAGTGTATATACAAGCAATTCCAATTCTGGTAATGTGCTTGACAGGTTTCTTTATGAACTTCAGCAGACCAGTAAATGTACATTCATAGTAGGACTGTTCCCTAAACCAAAAAACAAAACAAAAAAACTGGAAAGGCTAGACTTCACTTTGTCAACACACATACAGATTTCATGATGGTTAATGGTCCAAAACAGAAGGTGAGCATGGGTGCAAGAGGTTAATCCCCAGGCTGAGGTGGGGTGCAGAGTTTGAGTGTAACACAGGCTGAAAAGGCTTTTGTCCTATCCTTGATTTTTGAGGTATGGAAATTCACAGGTCACGACCTTCATTTCAAAATGAATGAATGCACTATTCAATTTTTTTAAACAGGCGAAGTAAACATGAGTGATAATAAATTCCAAACTGTCGCTAATCAAATAAGATACTAAGAAAAATTAAATAATATGATTTAAGAATGAAGTGGAGAGATTGTCCAAGATGGTAGCGTTCAAGGACCCAGAGCTTGATGCCTCTCATGGGCACACCAAAGTCACAACAGTTTACAGAACAGCAATTGATGAAAAAGGCCGGGACCTACCATGAAAGATGTTTTACAGGGAAAGACATAAGAAAGGCACCTCGGCAAGACAGGAAGGGAGGGCACAATCTCAATAGTGTCAAGACCCATACCACCAGGTGGGTGTCCCACAAATGGAAGAATAATTACAATTTCAGAGGTGCTCCCAGGTAGCAAGGGGTATGAACCCAACATCAGGCTCCCAAGCCCAGGGATCCTGTTCTGGAAAGAAGAGTTCCTAGAAAGTTGGGCTTTGAAGACCAGTAGTGCTTATTTTCCAGAGAGCCAGAGGGTTGTGGGAAATAGAGATTGCAATCTTAAAAGATGCTCACAAAATCCCAAATGATCTGAGAATCAGAACAGAAGCAGTCATTTGAAAGGATCCTGGGTCACACCTACCTCCTGATCTTGGAGAATCTCCCAGAGAGGCAAGAGGCAACTACAGCACAGCCTCAGGGACATAGACAGTGGCAGCAGCCATTTGGGGGAGCTCCTTCTGCCTTGTGGCCTCTGGTCTCAGCAAGCAGAATTTCAGAATCCTCCCTCTATCTTTTTAGCCTCAGGAGATAGCCCTACCCATTTCCACCAGACTATAGACACAGGTACTAGGATGCTGCAGGTCAAGCAACTAACTGAGCAGGGGCATAGCCCCATCCACCAGCAAACAGGCTGCCTTCAGATCCTCTCAATGCACAGCTGCCGCTGGACATGGGCCCAGCCACCAAAAGCCCCAGGACCAGCCTCCACACCTCAGTGAACAGGCACCAGCCCCAGAGTTCCTGGCCCCTCTGACAAGTGAGCCTGCCCTGTCCTTGGAGTCAGCCTCACCGTCAGCAGCTGATTACTGCACAGGGACTGGATGGAGCTTGGACCTACCCAACAGCAAACCTGCTCTAGCAGTGGGATCAGCCTCATACACCCACAGGCACACACCAGCTCCAGGAATACCACAGCCCAGCAGCCTGTGTGACCAGAACACTCCCTTGCAGGCCAGAAGCAGCCATGGACTCAGCTGGGGCCTGACTCTGCCCGTCAGAATGCCAACACAAGATTAGGGATACCCCACACCCTGCAGATAGCTGTGTCAGGAACAGTGATCCAACACCAACTCTGCGACTCCTGGGCCCTGCAGCCAGAACTCAGGACCTGTCTCTTCCTCCCAGTAGCCAGCATAGCCCCAGGACCAGTGACTGGGCACTAGCCCTGGTATCAACTGGACTGCAATTCTACCCATAAGTGAACCAGCACTAGATTTGGTGTCCCCCAGGGTTGTGCAGCCAGCTGCCTTATGATAGTCTCGCCAAGCAGCACAGACAGCCTCCAGACAAGACAGAGCCTGGCAAACAAGCAGCCTGGGGACAGCCAAGCCTACAAGACCACCCACAGTAGTCAGCCCACCACAACAGAAGCGCCCAAGCAGCCCACATAGGGGGTACACCTAGAACATATAGTTCTAGTGACCAGGGGACAGTGGGCTGCTGGGACACATAGGACCTCTCCTACAAAAGGTCACTTCTCCAAAGTCAGGAAATCTAATGAACCTACTACATACATAGAGATAAAAACAGCAAGTTAAGAAAAATGAGGTGACACAGAAACACGATCCAAATGAAGGAACAAGATAAGAACTCAGAAGAAGATCTAAGTGAAGTGGAGATAGCCAATCTACTCAAGAAAGAGATCAAGGTAATGACTGTAAATATGATGAAAGAACTCACGAGAAGAATGGATGACCAGAGCAAGAGTTAGACCATTAAAGAACAACAAAACAGAGATGAGGAATACAATAACTGAAATGAAAAATACACTAAAAGGAAACTACTGTAGATGAAATGATACAGAGGAATGAATCAGAAAACTGAAGGACAGAGTACTGGCAATCAGTGAAGATGAACGGTAAAACAGGTTAAAATGAAATGAGGAAAGTTGAAAAGACTTGTGAAACAATATCAAGTGTACTAATGTTTGCATTATACTGGTCCCAGAAGCAAAAAGGGAAGAGAAAGCAGTGTAGAACATACCTGAAGACATAAGAGCTGAAAACTTCCCTAACCTGGGAAAGAAAACAGACAACCAAGTCCAGTAAACAAACTAAGGCCCAAACAGGATAAACACAAAGAGGACGACACCAAGACTGATTGTAATTAAAATGGCAAAAAATAAAGATAAAAAGACACTATTAAAAGGAGCAAAGGGGGCTTACCTGGTGGCGCAGTGGTTGAGAGTCCGCCTGCCGATGCACGGGACGCGGATTCGTGCTCCGTTCTGGGAAGATGCCACATGCCGCGGAGCAGCTGGGCCCGTGAGCCATGGCCGCTGAGCCTGCACTTCCGGAGCCTGTGCTCCACAATGGGAGAGGTTACAACAGTGAGAGGCCTGCGTTCCGCAAAAAAAAAAAAAGGAAAAAAAGAGCAAAGGAAAAGTAACAAGTTACAAACATGGGAACTTGCATAAAGTTATCAGCTGACTTTTCAGGATAACCTCTGCATGCCAGAAGGGAGTGGCATGGTATATTTAAAGTCGTGAAAGAGAAAAGCCTATGACCAAAAAAACTCTACCCAGCAAGGCTCTCCTTCAGATTTGATGGAGAGATCTAAAGTTTTACAGAGAAGCAAAACTAAAAGAGCTCAGCATCGCCAAACCAACTTTATGAGAAATCTAAAAGGGGCTTTTCTAAGTGAAAAAGGAAAGGTCACGACTGAAACATAAAAATTAGGAATCAAAACTTACTAAAGGAAAAACCTCATTGGTTAAGGCAAATATTCAACAAAGACAGTAAATCAACCACATACACAACTAATAGGAAGGATGAAAGAAAACAGTAATAAAATCATCTATATTCACAATAAGAAGTTAAGGGACACACAAAACAAGTAGATGTAAAATATAAGGTCAAATTCAGTAACTGTGGGGGAGGAGGGTAACAATGCAGGGTTGTTAGTGTCCATGTAAAATTAAGAGCACAGCAACTTAAATAATCACACAAACACACACACACACACACACACACACACATACACACACAAAAAACTGAAAGAAATCCAAACATAATATTAAAGCTAGTCCTCACATCACAGATGAAGGGAATAAAAGGGGAAGAAAGGAACACTGAAGAAATTAAAGAGGGATTCTAAAAATACCCAAGACAAATGAAAATGAACAATGATCCAAAATCTATGGGACACAGCCAACGCAGTTCACAGGGGGAAGTTAGAGTGATACAAGCTTATTCTTAGGAAACAAGAAAAAATATCAAATAAACAACCTAACATTACACCTGAAGGAATTAGAAAAAGAAGAAACCACAAAACTCAAAGCTGTCAGACAGACAAATTAAGAAAACTGTACCATATGTAATCACATCAAAAAGAATAAGATACCTAGGAATAAACACACCTAAGCAGGTACAGGACATGTGCTCAGAAATCGATCAGCCACTGGTGAAAGAAGTTGAAGGCAACCCCAAAAGATGGAAAAATATAGCATGTGCATGGACTGGAAGAATTAATACTATTAAAATAACCATACTACCAAAGACAATCTACAGATTTAATGCAATCCCTAGCAGAATACTAAAGCATTTTCACAGAACTTGAAAAAGTAATTTTAAAATTTGTATAGAAACACAAAGACCCCAAATAGCCAAACAATCTTGAGAAAGAACAGAGCTGGAGGCATCATACACCTTGACTTCAGACTATACTGCAAAGCAACAGTAATCAAAGAGAATCGTACCAGAGCAGAAACAGACACAAAGATCACTGGAATAGAATAGAGATCCCAGAAATAAGCCCACACAATTATATTTAATTGATTTATGACAAAGCAGGCAATATGGAGAAAAAACTGTCTCTTCAATAAGTGGTACAAGGAAAATTGGTCAGCTACATGGAAAAGAATAAAATTAGATTATTTTAGCACACCATATATAAAATAAATGCAAAACTGAATAAACACCTAAATGTAGGAACAGAAACCATAAAACCCCTTGAGGAAAATATAGAATATTCTTCAACATAAATTTAGGTTCGGTCTACTAAGGCAAATGAAACAAAAGCAAAAATAAACAAATGGGACTTCACTAAACTTAAAAGATTTTGCACAGCAAAGGAAACCATAGACAAAATGAAAAGACAACCTGCTGAAGGAGAGAAAATATTTTCACATGATAAGAGGTTAACACCAAAAAATGACCAAGCAAGGGTTCATACCTAAACTACAGAAACAGCACATATAACTCAATAGCAAAAAAAAAAAATCTTTTTGCAAAAATGAGAAGACCTAAATAGACATATTTCCAAGGAAAAATACAGATAGACAGCCAGAACTCACAAAGATGCTAAACATAGTTAATCGGCAGTAAAATGCAAATCAAAACTATGAGATATATCACCTCAGTCTTGTCAGAATGGCTGTCATCAAAAAGATCACAAATAACAAAGGTTAGTGAGGATGTGGAGAAAAGGAAACTCTTGTACACTCTTGATGTGAATGTGAATTAGTGCAGCTACTGTGGAAAGCAGAATGGAAGTTCCACAAAAAACTAAAAATAGAACTACCATAATATGCAGCAATTTCACTCTTGGGTATATCACAAGAAAACAAAAACACTATTTCAGAAAAAGGACTGCACACCAATGTTCATAACAGTGTTATTTGCCATAGCCAAGATATAGAGTCAAACTAAGTGTTCATCAATAGGTTAGTGGATAAAAAAGATTTTTCATGATGATTTCAGCAAAAAATGAAATTTTGCCATTTGCAAGAACATGGATGGACTTGGAGGGTATTATTATGCTTAGTAAAATGAGCCACAGAGAAAACAAGCATGGAATGTTATCACTTAGATAAATTGAATACAACAACAACAACAACAAAAACAGACTCACAGATTAAAGAACAGACTAGTGGTTACCAGCAGGGAGAGATAGGGTGGAAGAGCAAAATAGTGATAGGAGATTTTGAGGTATAATCCACTATGTATAAAATCAATAATCTATAATGATGTACTCTATAGCATGGGGAATATAGCCACTCTTTTAAAATAACTATAAATGGAGAAGAACCTAAACATTTATGAATCACCATGTTGTACCTCTGAAACTAATATAATAATGTAAATTAACTATAGATAAATAAAATATAAAGTAAGAAACAATAAAGGGGAGACAGATTATTAGATAGAATTCAATTAAATAAACACAAGTTTTGGAAATCAAGGAATTAAAAAAGAACATGTAAGACACAACTTTGGCATTTAAAGTGTACAATCTATTCATTTAAAAGAAATCATTTAAGTGGTAAAATATGGTACCCATTCTCACAATTTTGTATATCTAGGATAAATTATTATCTACAAAGATATGTTACAAATATTCACCCAAAAAGAAAGAGAAAATTTGGATTAACTGATTTTAGTATACAACTTTAATATCAAAGTCTCTATCTAAAATTGATTTGAATAGTTCTGTTAGCCACTTCTAGTTTTTTTGTGATGTAAAATCTTTTAAAGCATAAAAATCAGCCTTTCTATATTATTCCATTAGACATACATAGAAGTTAAAAGAAATGAGAAAACAGAACAATCAACCAGGAAGGTGAATTTACTGAGAAACAGTCATTCTTTCCCACTCCTCCTTTTCTTTTCCTCCTTTTCCAGGTCTCTTTTGGTTCCAGTCAAGAGAAGTCTTGAGAGTTCTGAGAATATTTCTTTAAGGGCTTCAAATCACCATACTTATATCCTCTGCCACAACTACACACACAGGAACAAAAACAAACCTCTGCTATCTACTCATGTAGGATGGATTCATGCAAAATTAACTCCTACATGGAGACCAACAGGTGAGTTTTCTACCTGTTCTTTATAATGTCCTTCCATTATAGTAAATCCCACACATGATGAGGCAGAAGCGGTTATGTGAGCTTTCCCTTGAAGTCAAAAAAGGGAGATTAGGGAGCTGATCTCCCTGTGCTATATGCAGCTGCTTCCCGCTAGCTATCTATTTCATCTTTGCTAGTGTATATATGTCCATGCCACTCTCTCACTTCATCCCAGCTTACCCTTCCTCCCCATGTCCCCAAGTCCATTCTCTACATCTGCATCTTTATTCCTCTGCAGCGACTCCTGCTAGGGATGGATACTTCCTTTTATGCTCAGGGGAAATCCCCTAGTTTGAATAGGATTTGAGTTTGACCCTGTGAAACCATCAGAACTTCCCACCAGAGATAAATGAGGAGATTCTGGCCTTTATTAGTATGCACAATGAACACGGGTGTCCTGGCTGTGCTTGCCAACCCTCCTATTTTATCCACCTATTTTTATCCACCTTCCTCCCTGTGAGTACCTTTGACCAACCCTGAGCTCAGACCCCTGACCTATTACAGTGACTTTGTCAGTCATGCTTTAAAAATGGACAGGTAATAAAATGAATTTAACCTAGAAGCAGCAGCTCAGTAAGGGAAATAAAATCATCAAAAGTTATCTGATCACAGCCACAGCCATCCAGGACTCTGTCTTATCTGCCCCATCATAAGAATGGGGCCTTCCTAAACTTGAAGGACATCCAATCAAATAAGTAAAGGTGTTGCTCACCTCTGGCTCTTGGAGGGATTGCCAGGCAGTCTACCCAGTGTATACTAACTGCAAAAAACTCTCATGGTTCTGAAACACCTATGTTCCAAGAAAGCTTTTTGGGGTGCATGGAGAAGGTTTCTTTTGACATCAAGCAAAAAATAAATCACCAAGCTCTTTGAGCACAGGGGTTCTGAAGAGGGCAGTAGAAGGAAAGAATGGACACAAAAGACGATCTCCTCTGAAGTGAAGGTCGTTTTTCCGAAAGAGTAGGATTTAGACTCAGTTAAAGGAGAACACTTTTAAATAGCTGGGACAGCTCCAAACTGCAGTTTAGGGAACAAGTGCTTCAGAAGAACAGTGCCTTAAAGTTCCTGGCAAGGCAGCAAGAGGATGAAGAGTTGGTTTTCCAGTTTTGAACACAGGAGTAAAGAAGCAGAGGCATGTCTGACTAAAAGGCCCTGAGATCCTATGGCATCAATGGGTCAGTTGCACGGGGCAGGGGGTGTGGGCAGCGATATTTCTCTCTCAAAGTCTCCCAGCGCAGCCACCCCTCCCAACCCCATCCCCCTACTCCCTTCACCCTTCCTCCCTCCACTGGTGGGTCCCCAGGGCCAGCACTTCTTAAGTTGGAGCATTCAGGCACCATCTCTGCACTCTGGATTCTTCCTGGAGCCTGGCAAGTTCTGGGACAGGAAACCAGGTCTACAAGGCTGCTGGGGTGCAGTCGGACCTGGAGGCCTGGAGGGGAAATGGAGCCCTGGAGCCCATCCACGTCCTTGAAGCCGAGGGAGGAACACATCCTCCTAACAGTACTTCTCAAGGGTCAGCGTGCTCCCCACCCGATGGCGACCATACTCACTTGAGGCAGCAAAGACTGCCTCTAACTGGCCCCCTTGACTCTGCCTTAAGGGTCCTCGCACATGTGTGATAGCTCAGGTCCCGGATCTCTTTGGTCAGCTGAGGCCACTCCTGCTGGGGTCCCTCCAGTCCCATCCCCCAGCCCTTCCCTCTGGGACTGTATCTAATAGAAGAAAGAGCACAGAGGAATTGACTGAATCAAGGAACCTGGGAGCCTGGGTATGAGTTTGAAGACCGAGAATCTAAGGCACAATTACATATTATTAGAAACTCTTGTGGGGTGTGTGGGGGGAGGTTAGGAGGCTGAGAGGCTGAGTCGACCTGGTGAGTCCAGCCCCAGGACACCACACAGCCCAGCCCCCCTTCCCTGCCATCAGACAAGGGGTGCCGCAAATCCAGCCGGGACTCTGCACTTCCCCCTCCCTGATTCTCTGCCAGAAGAGCAGGTGGACCCTCTCTGAGGGCAGGGGCAAGACAACGGACCAAGTCTCCCTGCACTAAGGTGCTACTGGATGCTCTTCCTGAACAGCAGTGCTGGCTTGGAGCAAACTCGTGCACCGCCAAAGTTGGTCTCATCCTGCAGCTGATGGACTCAGGCTTTAAGTCAGCTGCCTTGACTTTAAATCAATCAGCCCCCCCTTTAAGTTAGGTGAGCCGACTTTAAATCACTGTCTGCCCCTCAAGGCTGCAACTTCAAACGTTGGGAACTTCACGTTGATCCCAGCACCTAACATAGCAGAATGCACACTGTAGTCACCGCCAAGCCTGGCTTAGAGGCAGGATATAAGATAAGGGGATGGGTGTGCACACATGGTGATGAGGGTGTATTTCAAGTACCAGAAGGATCTAGGTACTCTGCGGTACAGCAAGCAGTGCACGATGCAGCAGCTCCCTGGCAAAGCTGGTGATGCACAGGGAGAGCAGGCACACCCAGGCATGCCGATGTTCCAGGACGGGAGCTGGGGCACAGCAGCTAGGAGGGTGTGAGAGCAGAGGATCTGAGCCGTCTTGAGAAAGGCAGACACAGAGGATGGATGAGAAACAAAGACCATATGAAACATGGATTTGAAAAACACACTCTGCTCTTGAAATTGGGGTGGGGGCACCCCAGATTTGAATCCTCCTCCTCCCCTGTAGCTAGTGCTTTGGCATTTGCCCAATTACTTATAAAATGTGACTGATAATATCTAACACATAGAATACTGCATTGGGAGTGGTTTGTGTGTTTATGTTTCTATAGGGGAATAAAATTTTCTACAAGAAAAATGTATATTTTCTGAAATAGATTGAAACCCCTTTTTAAAAAGTACTATAATCGGACTTCCCTGGTGGCACAGTGGTTAAGATTCTGCCTGCCAAGGCAGGGGATATGGGATCGAGCCCTGGTCAGGGAAGATCCCACATGCCGTGGAGCAGCTAGGCCAGGCCCATGCACTACAACTACTGAGCCTGCAGGCCACAACTACTGAGGTCCGGGCACCTAGAGCCGATGCTCTGCAACAAGAGAATCCACCGAAATGAGAAGCCCGTGCACCACAACAAAGAGTAAGCCCCGCTCACTGCAACTAGAGAAAGCTCACACACAGCAATGAAGACCCAACGCAGGAAAAAAATTAATTAATTTAAAAAAGCTACTATATCCATCTGTACATCTTTCTCTGGGAAGAACAGAGAGAAGGAGTGCAAGAGTGAGAAAGACCACACATCCCTGCACATCCCTGATGCAGGTGCTCTGATGGCTCAGATAGTTTTATCCCCACTTTAACAAAGGAGGAAACAAGCTCAGAGAGGTTTAGTAATTTTCCCAAAGCCAAACAGCTATTGAGTGGCAGAACCAAGATCTGAAACAAGTCTGTTACCTTCAAAGCCTAAGCCCTCATCACAACAAAACTCAATTAATATTTACATTTATCGAATTACATTGCAACCTGGGGAGATCTTGGAACAATCCTGAATAAGAGTGAGAAAGAAAGAAATACCATGGTTCCTACAGTCAACCAAAAATTTTGGACACCTGCTAGATGCCTGGCCTTTTTTGGGGTTCAGCAGTGATCAAGACAGGAAGAGTCCTGCTTTCAGGAACCATGTAGTGGGGAGGAGAGATGGGTGAAACTTGGGTGAGGGATTTCACCTTGTTGGACCTCTGTTTCCCATCTGGAAAATGGGATGGGTGTTCCTCATTTTCTGGGATTGTCCAGCCCTCACATTCTCTGATTCCATCAGAAGCATTTCTTTTCCTGTTTCTGTAAAATTCATTCAGGCCATGAGCTGTGATGAGTGTGGTTAGCTGCTCCCCAAATCACTCTGTTCCCACCCTTTTCCTGTGATCAGGTCTTTCCCGAAACATGACTCACAATCAATCAAGTCACAGAACCTAAGGGGCACCCTGCAGAAAAATTCCATCCCTTGCTTCTCAGGAGCTCTGCGGTCTACCTGCCAGGTAAACTTAACTCACCTGGCACAAGGTGGCCATCCCTGGTTTCACATCAACATGATCACAGGCACAAACCTCCTTGTTTTTCCATTTTGTCTTTCAGTTACTTGTTGAAACAACTGCACAAATATGACTAAGGTATAAAATCAGGCATCTTCTGCCCCCAGTGCCTACTAATAAATGATTTTCTGCCACTTGAATGATAAAGGTAGAACATTTCAACATTCTGTTGCCCTTATTATTTGTCATTTTTGTTGATATTTCTATTGAATGCATCTTGCAATATTTTAGCAATGGAACATTTATTTAGGTTGTTCCAGGCCAGGCCTTTAGTTATAAAGGTTTTGTTGTTATATTTTTATTATGTTTCCCTTAAAAATCATTATCCTAACTAAATGGATTAAGTCAATTCTATAGGCATTTATCTTATGATATTGATGAAACTAATACATAGAGGGCAGTAGTACAAGTTGATTGGACTTGAGAAACTCTATTAGCACAGTTAAGTATAAATATTGTCTATATGTAAACCAAAGTACATGCTGAGTGAGATTCTCCTACTCTTTTTCACTGTCTGCCCCTCAAGCCTGTGAGAAACGGAATATTTCTTGCCATCTCAGTAAACAAAGGATGTCACAGTCATCAGCACTTGCAGCCCTCCAATGTGAGCCAGCGGGCCCTGAGGAACTCAGGATATGCAAATACAGAATGCTGGCCCCAGAGAGCTGAGGTGCATATCAAAGGAAGGATTTCAGTGAGCCCAGACTCTGGCATCTTCCCATACAAAGAAAAGCGCTGCATTCCTCACCTTGGGAGAGCTGGTTTTCCTTAGTTAACAAACACCTTTTGATGTTCCCCATTACCTGCGCCAGTCCCCTGCCCTGTCCCCTTCCCCTGGTACTTTAGCTCAGGGAGGAAGGAGCGCAAAGGGGCTCGGCTGAATAAGGGGTCTGCGAGCCTCGGGAGGAGTTTTCGGTCGCTTTCTCCGCAGTCCGGATGAGGGGCGCTGACGCTGCAGCCGGACCCTGCACCTCGCTAGCCCCGTTTCCCCTCGGGACGCTCAGGCCGAGTCCCTCCCCACGCCCCCCAGGCCCCATGAGCCAAGCCGAGGGCAGGGGCGAGAGGAAGGACCGAAGTTCCCAGGGACCAGACGCTGGGGGCCGCTCTTTCTGCACAGCAGCGGCGGGTGGCAGCGAAAACCTGCCCCTCAGAAACTGGTCTTGCGCTGCAGCCCGGGCACCAGACAACACGGAGGGTTGGCGCCCACTTACCCTGCCCGCCATCCCCACGACTGTCGCGGCTTCATCCGCCGGGGCCCCTCCAGAGCCGGCTGCTTCAGTGAGGCCGCCTCAGGCTCCGGGGCAGTTCCGTGACGGCGGAGGGAAGAGACCCCGAGCAGGGAGTTCCAGCTCTGCGGAAACGCGGGCTCCGTTCTGGGCGCTGGGGGTGGGACCGCTCTGCCCGGAGGCCTTCTTGGAGGGAGGGGGCGCCGGGGCACGAGCCACCAGGAGCGCAGGGCCCCATCGGGGTTCCTGGAGGGGCGGCCCGGCCAGGGGCCCGGCCCACTGTGACTGCAGCCCAGGCCCTTTTCTGGAATCCTACACAAAAATGTTAGAAAGATACACAGTCTATAGTAAATATTCACAAATGATTCTTCCTGTTGTGCTTACTATCCTATTAAAGGTGTAAAATCCATAAACACTTTAAGTTCTCAGTTAAATATGAATTTTTACCTTTCTAATTATGTCTCTGCTCTTCACAATTGTCCTTCATGAATCAGAGACTGTGACATCACTAGTTTAAAATGAGCTTGTTAAAAAAATAAAACTCAGGCCCATCGGACCTACTGAATCACAATCTGCATTTTACAGTCTCTCTAGTGTACTTGTATACCCATAAATATTTGAAAGGTACATTTCTACCGCGGCATGTCTTCTCTGTCTGAGAAATACACACATTTTATCCAGTTTGATATAAATAAAACACTCAAAAATGCATATGCCTGGTTTGAAACCATCATTTTGTCATTTCTTTTCCAGATAAGTATAGTCTCTATACTGGTTTTGTGGATCACATGCCATACTCTTTTTTTGTAGTTAGAAATAAGGTAGAAAAAGTTACTTTGTAAATATTTATATATATATATATTTATTTATATAAACGTTATATATATATAACGTTTCAGGAAAGATTAGGAGTTTGTGGGTATAATTTATCTTATTCTTTTAAAATTGCAGCCTCCCTTTTAATATACTTTCTAACTTCTTGGGATGTTTCTAAATGAACTGTGTACTATATGCTTCTGTTACAGTCCGTACAATATTTTATTGTCTTATTTTCTGTAACACTTTTCCATGGATTCTTTGGGCGTAAGATATATTAAAAGGGAGACTGCGATTCTGCAACTTGCCTGGTGATGCAGTGGTTAAGAATTTGCCTGTCAATGCAGGGGACACGGGATTGAACCCTGGCCCGGGAAGATCCCACGTGCCACGGAGCAACTAAGCCAGTGGGACGAGGGGTCCTGAGTCCTAGATCCAGGCTCAGCCTTCCCTTAGAGCTCCCCAGAGAGCTGAGGGCCGCGAGGGCAAGCTGATGGCCTTCAGCGTATCTTCTCTTCAGTCAAGAGAACCCATCGCTTGGTGCTTTTCTCCTTTCTTTTCAGCTAAGGTTCATTCTCCCCTCCCTTGTCACACTTTCCAACTTCTCATCCTGAACTCACTGGTTTCTTGGCTAGATCACCTCCACCGGCTTTCCAGTCAGCTACCTCAATTCGGTAAATAGCAGCAAGGAGGGTCCTGCTACAGGTTTGTGGCTTGTCTCACAAAGCCAGGGTCAGGCAGAATATTCTACTTGAATTCAATTGTTCAGGTTGCCAAAAAGCCTTACACTACTGGTACTTCTTGAACAGATCCCGAAAATGTGTGTCAGATCATTTCTGTCATTACCAGTGCCTGGGGTAGGAGATAAGGTAAATGCGGATTAAGCACCTGGGAGGTTCTTAACATCTGGAGAAAGAGTATTCCTTTCATGTCAGGAGATACCATTATAGAGATAAATACTATTCAATTTCATAGAGCATTTTGATACAAGATAGACTTTCTGGAGAGTTACCTGTTAAGCCAGCAGAGAAGAGAGTTTTGAGTACTCATGGGTGAACAGTCATTGGATAGAGCAGTGGCTCTTAAGTGAGGCTGATTTTACCCTCACCCTTCCCCCAGGATGTTTGACAATGGCTGGAGACATTTTTGTTTGTCACATCTGGAGAAGGGGTGCTGCAGGCATCTAATGGGTAGAGGCCAGGATGCTACTACATATCATACAAGGCACAGGACAGCCTTTCCCCACCACCCCAAAAGAATGAGCTGGCCCAAAATATCAATAGTGTGCTATGGAGAAACCTTGGATAGAGACCGAGGACTGAAGAGAGGCTGAGGTTGTCCGATGTACTCTCACGTCAGGTAGTCAGTCACATTTGCCAGACTGTTGTGTGGCCCTGCCCCTTTCCCAGAATCTGTAGCAGGCACGTTGATGCCAATGCTTGTCATGTCCTTGGGGTGTGAAACCCTTGGGGGCTCCTGAAAGTCCTAAACACAGGAAGGAGTGATTTAGGAGGGTGACGTGGGAGCAGAGAACTTTAGGAAGAACAAAATTGTCCTCATGTGTTTGGGAAATGTGCCAGATGGAAAAGAGATGAGGTGTGCCCTGGGGTGTACCATTCCAGAAGGCAGACTGAGACTGATGCGTGCCAGGGAGTCAGATTCTGAATTTGGTATAGACTGCTGTAGCAACTAGCAATGCCTAGATCTGTCTAGAGACTGCTGGGTTGTCTGTCACTGCAAAGTTCCTGTATAGGCTGATGCCCACTGATTGGTGATATGATAGAGGGGGGCTGATATAAAGGATGCTCTAAGATATTGTGAATCTACACTATTTTACAATTCTCACCCAGGACTCAGAGCTCCTCGTTCGTGAGCTGCAGAGTTCCTTGGATGTCTGCTCTGACATGTTTCATCCTTTGACATGTACCACTCATTTTTCAGGTACAAAACAAAGAATAGTTTTGCACAAAGCCCAAAGGGATATACTGAAAGAGTTATCGGAAAAGAATAATACATAGGTATGTATTTGCATTGCCTTTCTCCAAATATTTGCGACAGGGTAGCTGGTTAGTGGCTGCTTTCTCGTGCTCCAGCCCTTATAATGTGATCACCTCAGAATATCACAGGGATTGGAGCCTGTCTGTCTCTGCCCATGGCCCCTAGTTTCTTCTTGTCATTGCTTTCGATACTTTGTAAGGCTCTTCTCTTTTCCTCCTGCTCACAGCAGACATTGAGTAACTTGTAGTTGTTACTGAGATACATATTTCACAGTATAGTCCTTTAGAAATGAGAAAGGTTTACTTATTGTGGAAAACAGTGTCGGCTCCTGGGAGTGTTAGTGTCACTTGGTAATGTTTTTCCTAGGGCTGCCATGGTAACTGTCGTTGCCTGGTGACTCCCTAAGGTTTGAAAAGAATACTTCCTTGGATCTCAGGTGATATTGGTACATTCCTTCATTCATTTATTCATTCAGGAAATATTTTCTGAGCACCATGTATGTGCCAGGTACTTTTAACATGGACAGTGAATGAAAGAGACAAAATTCCTACCCTAGTGAACTGTACATTCTGACTTAATTGGCTTGGGCGAGGCCTGGCCATTGGTAGCTTTTAAAACCCCTCCAGCTGGGTTTCAGAACCACAGGTATAAATGAAGCACTTTAGGAATTGCAAAGACATTGCAGAAATCAAAAGTGGCTATTGGTATGCCTTCACTATTCCTGAATTTTTCTGCCTGCATCAGGACTGTTGTGCAAGTGCTTATCATTTTCTTTTCAGCCCTTTTTGTTGTTTGTCTGGACCTGTTATCCCTCTTTCTAACCTAACACCCTACCTCCTTGTCTTTCAACCTCCAGTCCATCATCTCTTTGGGATTTATCATAAACTTGGTGGGAAGCCATTTCAGGGTACAAACAGAGAAGTGGTGTTAGCAGAGATGCCTTTTTCATACACCATGCAGGCTATTGTAAGAGAATGGCTAGGAGGGGACAGGTGTAGATTTGGGGAGACTCATTAGGAGACTGGCTTTGTGCACAGTGGTTGCCTTGGAGATGGAGTAAAGCAGGCAGGTTAGAGTCCTATTTGGAAGGTTAGTGATGGCTTAGAGGTGAATAGGAGTTAGTGATGAATTGGATGTGGGGAATGTGGTTAAGGATGTGTAACTGAGTAAATGGAGGTGCTACTTACTGAAATGCGAAAAATTTTCTGCCCACATATTGGCCTGATAAACACCTTCTCACCCTTTAGACCTTGAATCAGAGTTTACTTCTTGTTTAAGTATATTTTATTTTATTTCATTTTTATTTGGGCTGTGGTGCCAGCTTGCAGGATCTTAGTTCCCCAACCAGGGATTGAACCCAGGCCCGTGAATTGGAGGCACGGGGTCCTAACCACTGGACCACTGGGGAATTACAAGCAGAGAGTTTTTCTTTCTTTTTTAAATATAAGTTTAAATTAATTGCTTAATTAATTTATTTATTTATTGTTGGTTGTGGTGTGTCTTCGTTGCCATGCATGAGCTTTCTGTAGTTGCGGCAATTAGGGGCTACTCTCCATTGAGGTCACGGGTCTCTCACTCCAGTGGCTTCTCTTGTTGCGGAGCACGGGCTCTATTCACGCAGGCTTCAGGAGTTGTGGCGCGTGGGCTCAGTAATCGTGGCTCACGGGCTTACTTGCTCTGCGGCATGTGGGATCTTCCCGTACCAGGGAGCAAACCCGTGTCCCCTGCCTTGGCAGGCGGATTCTTTTTTTGTTTTGGGGTTTTGTCATTTAAATTAGATGTTTATTCATATACTAATTTACGTCACAAAAGAAATTTCTCATTTTATAAGCCATTATTGTGTCATTAAAATTAGAAAGTGTGACTCTTTAACTATGTTTCTGGAATGAATATTTCAACTATTTCTCAAGTCTGATTTAAGAATTTTATTTATTATTTTAGTCCAAAACAGAAAAGCTAGTTGTTGAGCTGATATATGATAATATTAGTAGCTTACAACTAGAGTCAATAAATCATTCTTCACATTAATAAATTATGTTTTGCATTACTTTTTTATTTTCAACTGTTTTTATTTTAAAAAACATCTTTATTGGAGTATAACTGTTTTACAATAGTGTGTTAGTTTTTCCTTTACAACAAAGTGAATCAATTATACATATACATATGTTCCCATATCTCTTCCCTCTTGCATCACCCTCTCTCCCACCCTCCCTATCTCACCCTTCTAGGTGGTCACAAAGCACAGAAGTGATCACCCTGTGCTATGTGGCAGCTTTCCACTAGCTATCTAATTTACATTTGATAGTGTATATATGTCCCTGCCACTCTCTCACTTCGTCACAGCTTACCCTTCCCCCTCCCCATATCCTCAAGTCCATGCTCTAGTAAGTCTGTGTTTTCTTCCCGTCCTACCACTAATCTCTTCATGACATGTTTTTTCCCTGGAGTCCATATATATGTGTTAGCATACGGTATTTGTTTTTCTCCTTCTGACTCACTTCACTCTGTATGACAGACTCCAGGTCCATCCACCTCATTATAAATAACTCAGTTTCATTTCTTTTTATGGCTGAGTAATATTCCATTGTATATATGTGCCACATCTTTTTTATCCATTCATCTGTTGATGGACACTTAGGTTGCTTCCATGTCCTGGCTATTGTAAATAGAGCTACAATGAACATCTTGGTACATGACTCTTTTTGAATTATGGTTTTCTCAGGGTATATGCCCAGTAGTGGGATTGCTGGGTCGTATGGTAGTTCTATTTGTAGTTTTTTAAGGAACCTCCATACTGTTCTCCATAGAGGTTGTATCAATTTACATTCCCACCAGCAGTGCAAGAGGGTTCCCTTTTCTCCACACCTTCTCCAGCATTTATTGTTTCTAGAGTTTTTGACGATGGCCAATCTGACCGGTGTGAGATGATATCTCATTGTAGTTTTGATTTGCATTTCTCTAATGATTAATGATGTTGAGCATTCTTTCATGTGTTTGTTGGCAATTTGTATATCTTCCATGGAGAAATGTCTATTTAGTTCTTCTGCCCATTTTTGGATTGGGTTGTTTGTTTTTTGTTATTGAGCTGCCTGAGTTGCTTATAAATTTTGGATATTAATCCTTTTTCAGTAGCTTCATTTGCAAATATTTTCTCCCATTCTGAGGGTTGTCTTTTGGTCTTGTTTATGGTATCCTTTGCTGTGCAAAAGCTTTTAAGTTTCATTAGGTCCCATTTTTTTTATTTTTGTTTTTATTTCCATTTCTCTAGGAGATGGGTCAAAAAGGATCTTGCTGTGATTTTTGTCATAGAGTGTTCTGCCTATGTTTTCCTCTAAGAGTTTGATAGTGTCTGGCCTTACATTTAGGTCTTTAACCCATTTTGAGTTTATTTTTGTGTGTGGTGTTAGGGAGTGTTCTAATTTCATACTTTTACATGTAGCTGTCCAGTTTTCCCAGCACCACTTATTGAAGAGGCTGTCTTTTCTCCACTGTGTATCCTTCCCTCCTTTATCAAAGATAAGGTGACCATATGTGTGTGGGTTTATCTCTGGGCTTTCTATCCTGTTCCATTGATCTATATTTCTGTTTTTGTGCCAGTACCATACTGTCTTGATTACTGTAGCCTTGTAGTATAGTCTGAAGTCAGGGAGCCTGATTCCTCCAGCTCCATTTTTCGTTCTCAAGATTGCTTTGGCTACTCGGGGTCTGTTGTGTTTCCATACAAATTGTGAATTTTTTTGTTCTAGTTCTGTAAAAAATGCCAGTGATAATTTGATAGGGATAGCATTGAATCTGTAGATTGCTTTGGGTCATAGAGTCATTTTCACAACGTTGATTCTTCCAGTCCAAGAACATGGTATATCTCTCCACCTATTTGTATCATCTTTAATGTCTTTCATCAGTGTCTTATAGTTTTCTGCGTACAAGTGTTTTGTCTCCTTAGGTAGGTTTATTCCTAGATATTTTATTCTTTTTGTTGCAATGGTAAATGGGAGTGTTTTCTTAATTTCACTCTCAGATTTTTCATCATTAGTGTATAAGGATGCCAGAGATTTCTGTGCATTAATTTTGTATCCTGAAACTTTACCAAATTCATTGATTAGCTCTAGTAGTTTTCTGGTAGCATCCTTAGGATTCTCTATGTATAGTATCATGTCATCTGCAAACAGTGACAGCTTTACTTCTTCTTTTCCTATTTGGATTCCTTGTATTTCTTTTTCTTCTCTGATTGCTGCGGCTAGAACTTCCAAAACTAGGTTGAATAATAGTGGTGAGAGTGGGCAACCTTGTCTTGTTCCTGATCTTAGTGAAAATGGTTTCAGTTTTTCACCATTGAGAACGATGCTAGCTGTGGGTTTGTCATATATGGCCTTTATTATGTTGAGGAAAGTTCCCTGTATGCCTACTTTCTGCAGGGTTTTTATCATAAATGAGTGTTGAATTTTGTCAATAGCTTTCTCTGCATCTATTGAGATGATCTTATGGTTTTTCTCCTTCAGTTAGTTGATATGGTGTATCACGTTGATTGATTTGCGTATATTGAAGAATCCTTGCATTCCTGGAATAAACCCCACTTGATCATGGTGTATGATCCTTTTAATGTGCTGTTGGATTCTGTTTGCTAATATTTTGTGGAGGATTTTTGCATCTATGTTCATCAGTGATATTGGCCTGTAGTTTTCTTTCTTTGTGACGTCTTTGTCTGGTTTTGGTATCAGGGTGATGGTGGCCTCATAGAATGAGTTTGGGAGTGTTCCTCCCTCTGCTATCTTTTGGAAGAGTTTGAGAAGGATAGGTGTTAGCTCTTCTCTAAATGTTTGATAGAATTCGCCTGTGAAGCCATCTGGTCCTGGGCTTTTGTTTGTTGGAAGATTTTTAATCACAGTTTCAATTTCAGTGCTTGTGATTGGTCTGTTCATATTTTCTCTTTCTTCCTGGTTCAGTCTCGGCAGGTTGTGCATTTCTAAGAATTTGTCCATTTCTTCCAGGTTGTCCATTTTATTGCCATACAGTTGCTTGTAGTAATCTCTAATAATCTTTTGTATTTCTGCAGTGTCAGTTGTTACTTCTCCTTTTTCATTTCTAATTCTATTGATTTGAGCCTTCTCCCTTTTTTTCTTGAAGAGTCTGGCTAATGGTTTATCAATTTTATTTATCTTCTCAAAGAACCAGCTTTTAGTTTTATTGATCTTTGCTATTGTTTCCTTCATTTCTTTTTCATTTATTTCTGATCTGATCTTTATGATTTCTTTCCATCTGCTAAAGTTGGGGTTTTTTTGTTCTTCCTTCTCTAATTGATTTAGGTGCAAAGTTAGGTTGTTTATTCGAGATGTTTCCTGTTTCTTAAGGTATGATTCTATTGCTATAAACTTGCCTCTTAGAACTGCTTTTGCTGTATCCCATAGGTTTTGGGTCGTCGTGTCTCCATTGTCATTTGTTTCTAAGTATTTTCTGATTTCCTCTTTGATTTCTTCAGTGATCACTTCATTATTAAGTAGTGTATTGTTTAGCCTCCATGTGTTTGTATTTTTTACAGATCTTTTCCTGTAATTGATATCTAGTCTCATAGCGTTGTGGTCAGAAAAGATACTTGATACGATTTCAATTTTCTTATATTTGCCAAGGCTAGATTTGTGGCCCAATATATGATCGATCCTGGAGAATGTTCCATGAGCACTTGAGAAAAAATGTGTATTCTGTTGTTTTTGGATGGAATGTCTTATCAATATCAATTAAGTCCATCTTGTGTAATGTATCATTTAAAGCTTGTGTTTCCTTATTTATTTTCATTTTGGATGATCTGTCCATTGGTGACAGTGGGGTGTTAAAGTCCCCTACTATAATTGTGTTACTGTCGATTTCCCCTTTTAAGGCTGTTAGTATTTAGCTTATGTATTGAAATGCTCCTATGTTGGGTGCATAAATATTTACAATTGTTATATCTTCTTCATGGATTGATCCCTTGATCATTATGTAGTGTCCTTCTTTGTCTCTTGTAATAGTTTTTATTTTAAAGTCTATTTTGTCTGATATGAGAATTGCTACTCCAGCTTTCTTCTGATTTCCATTTGCATGGAATATCTTTTTCCATCCCCTTACTTTCAGTCTGTAAGTGTCCGTAGGTTTGAAGTGGGTCTCTTGTAGACAGCATATATATGGGTCTTGTTTTTGTATCCATTCAGCCAGTCTGTGTCTTTTGGTGGAAGCATTTAATCCATTTACATTTAAGGTAATTATCGATATGTATGTTCCTATTACCATTTACTTAATTTTTTCGGGTTGTTCTTGTAGGTCTTTTCCTTCTCTTGTGTTTCTTGCTTAGAGAAGTTCCTTTAGCATTTGTTGTAAAGCTGGTTTGGTGGTGCTGAACTCTCTCAGCTTTTGCTTGTCTGTAAAGGTTTTAATTTCTCCATCAAATCTGAATGACATCCTTGCTGGGTAGAGTAATCTTGGTTCTAGGATTTTTTCCTTCATCACTTTAAATATGTCCTGCCACTCCCTTCTGGCTTGTAGAGTTTCTGCTGAAAGATCAGATGTTAACCTTATGGGGATTCCCTTGTGTGTTATTTGTTGTTTTTCCCTTGCTGCTTTTAATATGTTTTCTTTGTATTTAATTTTTGACAGTTTGATTATTATGTGTCATGGCGTGTTTATCCTTGGGTTTATCCTGTATGGGACTCTCTGTGCTTCTTGGACTTGATTGACTATTTCCTTTCCTATATTAGGGAAGTTTTCAACTATAATCCTTCAAATATTTTCTCAGTCCCTTTCTTTTTCTCTTCTTCTTCTGGGACCCCTATAATTCGAATGTTGGTGCGTTTAGTGTTGTCCAAGAGGTCTCTGAGAATGTCCTCAGTTCTTTTCGTTCTTTTTTCTTTCTTCTGCTCTGCAGTAGTTATTTCCACTATTTTATCTTCCAGGTCACTTATCCGTCCTTCTGCCTCAGTTATTCTGCTACTGATCCCATCTAGAGTATTTTTCATTTCATTTATTGTGTTGCTCATTGTTACTTGCTTCCTCTTTATTTCTTCTAGGTCCTTGTTAACTGTTTCTTGCAAGTTGTCTATTCTATTTCCAAGATTTTGAATCATCTTCACCATCATTATTCTGAATTCTTTTTCAGGTACACTGGCTACTACCTCTTCATTTGTTAGGTCTGGTGTGTTTTTATCTTGCTCCTTCATCTGCTGTGTGTTTTTCTGTCTTCTCATTTTGCTTATCTTACTGTATTTGGGGTCTCCTTTTTGCAGGCTGCAGGTTCGTAGTTCCCTCTGTCTTTGGTGGCTGTCCCCAGTGGCTGAGGTTGGTTCAGTGGGTTGAGTAGGATTCCTGGTTGGGGGGACTAGTGCCTCTGTGGATGAGGCTGGATCCCATCTCCCTGGTGGGCAGGTCCACGTCCGGTGGTGTGTATGGAGATGTTGGTAGCCTTATTATGATTTTAGGCAGCCTCTCTGCTAATGGATGGGGCTGTAGACCTGTCTTGCTCTTTGTTGGGCATAGGGTGTCCAGCACTGTTAGTTGCTGGTCCTTGAGTGAAGCTGGGTCTTGGTGTTGAGATGGAGATCTCTGGGAGATTTTTGCCATTTGATATTACGTGGAGCTGGGAGGTCTCTTGTGGACCAGTGTCCTGAGGTTGGTTCTCCCACCTCAGAGACACAACCTTGACACCTGACTGGAGTGCCAAGAGCCTTTAATCCACACGGCTCAAAATAAAAGGGAGAAAAAAATAGAAAGGAAAGAAAAGAAGGAAGGAAGGAAGGAGGAAGGGAGGGAAGGAAGGCAGGAAGAAAGGAAGGGAGGGAGGAAGAAAGGAAGGGAGGAAGGAAGAAAGGAAGGAAGGGAGGAAGGAAGGGAGGAAGGAAGGAAGGAAGGAGGGAAGGAGGAAAGAAAGGAGGCAAGAAAGGAAGAAAGAAAGGGAGAAGACAAAATAAAGTAGGATAAAATATAGTTATTAAAATAAAATTAATTATTAAGAAGAAAAATTTCTATTAAAGAAAAAAATAAAACCAAACAAACAAAAAAAAACACCAGGTCGGTCTAACCCTAGGACAGATGGTGAAAACAAAGCTATACAGACAAAATCTCACACAGCAGCACACACATACACACTCACAAAAAGAAAAAAGGGGAAAATAATAGTGTATCTTGCTCCCAAAGTCCTCCTCCTCAACTTGTGATATTTCACTGTCTATTCAGGTTTTCCACAGATGCAGGGCACTTCAAGTTGACTGTGGAGCTTTAATCCTCTGCTTCTGAGGCTGCTGGGAGAGACCTCCCCTCTCTTCTGTGTTCGCACAGCTCCTGGGGTTCAGCTTTGGACTTGGCCCCGCCTCTGCGTGTAGGTCGTCTGAGGGCGTCTGCCCTTCGCTCAGACAGGACGGGGTTAAAGAAGCAGCTGATTCGGGGGCTCTGGCACAGGCCAGGGGGGAGGGAGGGGCACGGATGAGGGGCGAGCCTGCGACATCAGAGGCCGTCGTGACGCTGCACTTGCCCGAGGTGCACCGTGCGTTTTCCCTGGGAAGCTGTCCCTGGATCCCGGGACCCCGGCAGTGGTGGGCTGCACACCTCCCGGGAGGGGCGGTGTGAAGAGTGACCTGTGCTCGCACACGGGCCTCTTGGTGGTGGCAGTAGCAAGCCTAGCGTCCCACACCCGTCTCTGTTGTCCGTGCCGACAGCCGCAGCTCGCGCCCATTTCTGGAACTCCTTTACACGGTGCCCGTAATCCCCTCTCCTCGCACCCCAGGAAGTGAAGAGGCAAGAAAACGTCTCTTTCATGAAGGATTTATCTGTAGTATGCAATGCTATAGATAAATCCTTCATGAAAGAGACTTTTTCTTGAAGGGTCCATCGATGTAGCACACTTCATTGTTGTCTTATTTTAAGAAATTGCCTCAGCTACCCCAGCCTTAGCAGCCACCACCCAGATCAGTTAGCAGCCATGGACATAGAGGCAAGACCCTCCACCAGGAAAAAGATTGTGACTCACTGAAGGCTCAGATGATGGTTAGCATTTTTTAGCAATAAAATATTTTCAATTAAAAAAAAGTCTCTTGTCTCTTCAGTAGCTCCGCGCCCGTTTCTGGAGCTCCTTTAAGCGGCGCACTTAAAGCCCTCTCCTCGTGCAGCAGGAGGCAAAGAGGGAAGAAAAGGTCTCTTGCCTCTTACGCAGCTCCAGACTTCAACTGGACTCCCTCCCGGCCAGTTGTGGTGCACTAACCCCTTCAGGCTGTTTTCACTCTGCCAACTCCAGACCTTTCCCTGGGATCCCACTGAAGCCTGAGGCTCAGCTCCCAGCCCCACCCACCCCGGGGGGTGAGCAAACAAGCCTCTCAGGCTGCTGAGTGCTGACCGGCACTGATCCTCTGTGTGAATCTCTCTGCTTTGCCCTCCGCACCCTGTTGCTGCGCTCTCCTCCGCAGCTCCGAAGTTTCCCTCTCTGCCACCTGCAGTCTCCGCCCACGAAGGGGCTTCTAGTGTGTGGAAACCTTTCCTCCTTCACGGCTCCCTCCCACTGGTGCAAGTCCCATCCCTATTCTTTTGTCTCTGTTTATTCTTTTTTTCTTTTGACCTACTCAGGTACGTGTGGAGTTTCTTGCCTTTTGGGAGGTCTCAGGTTTTCTGCCAGAGTTCGGTGCGTGTTCTATAGGAGAAGTTCCACGTGTAGATGTATTTCTGATGCATCTGTGAGGAGGAAAGTGATCCCCGCGTCTTACTTTTCTGCCATGTTCTCGCTCCCCTGAAGACACTCTTCTAAATCAAAACCAGTTCTCTTAACTTGCTGTTTCCTTCTTGGGTCACATTATGAACTCCTTCCGTGGCCACAGGGCATGTGTACTTTTAATTTCAGGGACTGCTGATATTCCAGGATGTGGCCATCGATTTCTCTCAAGAGGAGTGAGAAAGCCTGGGCCATGATCAGGGAGAATTGTACAGGGATGTGATATGAGAGAAATATAGGAACCTGCTCTCGTTGGGTGAGGATACCTTCCTTCCAGAATTCCTTATCCAACCAGAGGGATTAGAGTCCTTCATTTGCAGAATGTCTCCTGAAATCTTCTGCTTCCTACAATAGGGTTTCAGATTGCAACGTTTCAGGACAGATTGGGAGTTTGTGGGTATAATTCATCTTCTTTTAAAATTGCAGCCTCCATTTTAATATACTTTGGAACTGCTTGGGATGTGTCTATATGAACTGAGTACTATTGCTTCTGTTAGAATCCTTACAATATTTTATTGTCTTTTTATCTGTAACAATTTTCCATGGATTCTTTGGGATTAAGGTATATTAGAATAAAGACTGCGATTCTGGGACTTTCCTGGTGATGCAGTGGTTAAAAATCTGCCTGCCAAGGCAGGGGACATGGGTTCGAGCCCTGGTCCGGGAAGAGCCCACATGCCGTGGAGCAGCTAAGCCCATACGCCACAGCTACTGGGCCTGCAGGCCACAACTACTGAAGCCCACACGCCTAGAGCCAGTGCTCCACAACAAGCACAACAAGAGAATCCACCACAAAGAGAAACCCGTGCACCACAACAAGGAGTAGCCCCCACTCGTTGCAACTAGAGAAAGGCTGCACATAGCAACAAAGACACAACGCAGACAAAAATTAATTAATTAATTAATTAATTTTTAAAAGTACTAAATCCTTCTATACAACTTCTCTGGGAAGAACAGAGAGATGGCGTGGGAGAGTGAGAAAGACAAGTATTTAGTGCACATCTCTCATGCAGGTGCTCTGCTGGCTCAGGTAGATTTATCCCCACTTTACAAAGGAGGAATTTCAGAGAGGTTTAGTAATTTTCCCAAAGCCAAACAGCTCTTCAGTGACAGAACCAAGTTATGAACCAAGTCTGTTACCTTCAAAGCCTAAGTCGTCATCACAACAAAACTCAACTAATATCTACATTTATCCAACTACATTGCAACCTGGGGAGTTCTTGGCACAATCCTGAATAAGGGTGAGAAAGAAAGAAACAGCATTGTTCCTACAGGCAACCGAAATTTTTGGAGCAGCTGCTAGATGCCTGGCCGTTTTGGGGGTTCAGCAGTGATCAAGACAGGAAGAGTCCTGCTTTCAGGAACCATGTAGTGGGGAGGAGAGATGGGTGCAACTTGGGTGAGGGATTTCACCTTGCTGGACCTCTGTTTGCCCATCTGGAAAATGGGATGGGTGTTCCTCATTTTCTGGGATTGTCCAGCCCTCACATTCTCTGATTCCATAAGAAGCATTTCTTTTCCTGTTTCTGTAAAATTCATTCAGGCCATGAGCTGTGATGAGTGTGGTTAGCTGCTCCCCAAATCACTCTGTTCCCACCCTTTTCCTGTGATCAGGTCTTTCCCGAAACATGACTCACAATCAATCCAGTCACAGAACCTAAGCGGCACCTAGCAGAAAACTTCCAACCCTGGCTTCTCAGGAGCTCTGCGGCCTACCTGCCAGGTAAACTTAACTCACATGGCACAAGGTGGCCATCCCTGGTTTCACATCAACATGATCACAGGCACAAACCTCCTTGTTTTTCCATTTTGTCTTTCAGTTACTTGTTGAAACAACTGCACAAATATGCCTAGGATATAAATTCAGGCATCTTCTGCCCCAGTGCCTACTAATAAATGATTTTCTGCCACTTTAATGATAAAGGTAGAACATTTCAACATTCCGTTACCCTTATTATTTGTCATTTTTGTTGATATTTCTATTGAACGCATCTTGCAATATTTTAGCAATGGAACATTTATTTACGTTGTTCCAGACCCAGGCTTTAGTGGTAAAGCTTTCGTTGTTATATTTCTATTGGGTTTCCTATAAAAATTATTATCCTACTTAACTGGATTAAGTCAATTCTATAAGCGTTTATCTTAGGATATTGCTGTAATTAATACCTAGAGGGCAGGTGTACAAGGTGATTGGACTTCAGAACCTCTATTAGCACAATTAAGTATAAATATTACCTATATGTAAACCAAGGTACATGCCGAGTGAGACTCTCTGGCTCTTTTTCACTGTCTGCCACTCAAGTCTGTGACAAACGGAATATTTCTTGCCATCTCAGTAAACAAAGGACGTCACAGTCATCAGCACTTGCAGCCCTCCAATGTGAGCTGGTGGGCCCTGAGGAACTCACGATATGCAAATACAGAATACTGGCCCCAGAGAGCTGAGGTGCATATCAAAGGAAGGATTTCAGTGAGCCCAGACTCTGGCATCTTCCCAAACAAAGAAAAGCGCTGCATTCCTCACCTTGGGAGAGCTGGTTTTCCTTAGTTAACAATCACCTTTGGATGTTCCCCATTACCAATGCCAGTCCCTTGCCCTGTCCCCTCCCCATGGTACTTTAGCTCAGGGAGGAAGGAGCGCAGAGGGGCTCTGCTGGCCTGCAAGCCTCGGGAGGAGTTTTCGGCCGCAGCCGGAACCTGCACCTCCCTTGCCCAGTTTCCTCTCAGGACGCTCAGGCCGAGCCCCTCCCCACGCCACCAAGGCCCTGCGAGCCAGGCCGAGGGCAGGGGCGAGAGGAGGGACCAACGTTTCCCGCGACCAGACGCTGGGGGCAGCTCTTTCTGCACAGCAGCGGCAGGTGGCAGCGAAACCCTGCCCCACAGAAACTCGTCTTGTGCGGCAGCCCGGGCAGGGGACCAGGCCGAGAGTTCGCGCCCACTTGACCGGCCTGGCGTCCTCACGACGGTCATGACTTCATCCGCCAGGGCCCCTTCAGAGCCGGCAGCCTCAGTGAGGTCGCACTCCCTGCGGGCTCCGGGGCAGTTACCTGACACCAGAGGGAAGAGACCCCGAGCAGGGAGTTCCAGCTCTGCGGAAACGCGGGCGCCATTCTGGGCGTAGGGTTGGGGTCCCTCTGACCTGAGGCCTTCCGGGAGGGAGAGGGGCGCTCCGGGCAGGAGCAACCAGGACTGCAGGGCACCATCGAGGGTCCTGGAGGTGCGGCCTGGCCTGGGGTGCCGCCCAATGTGACAGAAATTTTGCTCATGGTCATTTTGACTGGTGTGAGCTGGTAGGTTTTTGTAATTTGGATTTGCATGTTTTTAATAATTCCTAATGTTCAGCATTTTCCATACCTTTATCTTTTTTATTCAACATAAAAGGAAAAAAGTGGGAGTACAATATACCTCTTGAAATGGTCTTCTCGGAAGCTTGTCCTCTTTGGAATTTCTTGGTCGATTTTCGACCCCAGGATTTTTTTTTGAGGGGAGGTGTCATTTACAGGCCTGCAATGATTATGAATATTTAGGGACCATTAGCACTGGGTTTAAAGCTGCTGTTGTGGGAAACGGCCACAAGGCGGCAGCATTTCTCCATTCCTAAATGTGGTTACTAGGGCAGCAGAGTCTCTCTGGAAGTCATGTTCCTAGGTTGTAAATTAGAATGGAATGTGCCAGGAGAAAAACCCCATGAGTTTATGTCTCATTCCTTCTTGTTCGTTGTTTTAATTTTTTTTAATCGGGGTAATGATTAGAATATGGTTTGTCCTAGGTGTACACAGTCTGGTTCATTTGTACATTATATATGTCTATTCATGTACAGAACCTCTTCCCATGTAAATTATTAGAGAGTGTTCCGTAGGCCTCCCTTGCTATATGGTCGTCCTTTTTGTTATATGTATTCAATAGGTATTTGTATACGTATGGTAACCCTAATCTTAATTTATCCATTCCCCCCACCTTTCCTTTTAGATGAGCATAGTTTGTTTTCTAAGTTGGTGCGTGTCTTTCTCTGTGGAAGTGTGATCATTTGTGTCAGTTGTTAGATAACACCTATAAGTGATATCATAGGATATATGTCTTTTGCTTTCCGACTTCCCTCATATTCTGGGAGTATCTCTAGGCTCATCTATGATGCCACAAAGAACAGTGTGTCATTGTTTTCCATGTCTAATATTCCACTGATTACATGGGCCACATTTTCTTTATCCTTTCACCTGTTGATGCACATTTTGGTGGATTCCATGGCTTGGCTATTGTGAATATGGCTGAAGTGCCACTGTCGCAGCCTGTGTCTTCTCGATTCTGGTCTTCTCGGGTGAGAGGCCCAACGGTGGGCCTGCTGGACCAAACGGTAGCTCAATTTTTACTTTTACATGCAGCTCCTTTCTGTTCTCACTATTGGCTCTTACCACTTTACATCTCACCAGAAGCTAGAGGGTATACAGTTCTCTAAAACCGCTTCAGCACTTATTGTTCGTAGACTTTTAGCTGATGGTCAGTGGACGGGTGTGAGTTGAAACCATTTTGTATATTAGATTTGCAGGAGTCTAATAATTCCTAACGTTGAGACTTTATCCATTTTCCTTTTGTTAAGAAAAGAGTGGATAAAATTTACCTCTTCATACTATCTTCTTGAAAAAAATTGCCTGTTTTGAATTATTTGTCCATTCCCTAGCTCAGGATATTTGTGGAGGGCAGGTATCCTTTACAGCCCTGAGTCGTTGTGAATGTTAAGTGACCATCAGCTGTGGGCTTAGAGCCCCTCTTGCTTGAAACGACCACAAGGCGGCAGCATTTCTACATTTCCGACTCTGGGTTTTTGGGCAACAAAGCCTCCCTGGAAATCATGTAAGTAGGCTGAAAATTAGAGTGGAATGCGCCAGGGCAAGTCCCCAAGAGCTTATGTGTCCTTACTTCCTGTTTGTTTTTTAAATTTAACTTTTATTTATTATCAGAGCCAATTTGATACAAATGTTGTGCTTGTTCTAGGTGTACAGAACCGGGTATAATACGTCTATGGATCCATCTATTCTTCTTTGGATCCTTTCCCATGTAGGTTATTACAGAGTGGTGAATAGACCTCACTTGGTATTCCATAGATATTTTGTGATTATATATTTCATATGTATTAGTACATGTCTCTTAACCACCATATCCTAATTCATAAATTCCTTACATCTTTCCGTTTCATTAAACATAATTTGTTTTGTTAATCCATGCATGTCCTTCTCTTGGAAATAAGTTCATGGATATCAAATTTTAGGTAACATCTAGAAGCGATGTCATAGGATATCTCCCCATATCCTAATGCATCCATTCCTTACACGTTTCCATTTCGTAAATAATTTTGTTTCCTTAACCCATGTGTGTCCTTCTCTTGGAAATAAGTTCATGGGTATCAATTTTTAGGTAACACCTAAAAGTGATGTCATAGGATATCTGTCTTTCTGTTTCGTTCTTCCTTCAAGTTGGCTGATGATCTTTAGGTCCTTCTATGGTGGTGCAAATGGCATTCTTTCATTCTTTTGCATGGTTGTGTACATGGACCACTTGATCTTTTCCCCCTGTTCTGTTGATGGACATTTTGGTTTCCTCGAAGTCTTGGCTATGGTAAATTCTGCTGCAGTGCAGTATTGCCAGCCTGTGTCTTTTTGATTCTGCTCTGCTTGGGGGATAGGCCCATCAAAGGGCCTACAAGATCACATGGTACCTCTATATTTATGTTTAAACGCACCTCCATTCTGTTCTCACTGCTGGCTCTTACCAGTTAACATCCCCCCAGCAGCTAGAGGGTACACAGTTCTCTGAAACTCCATCAGCATTTTTTCTTTGTAAACTTTTTGCTGATGATCATTCTGAGGGCTGTGAGGTGAACATTTCTGTAGATTGGATTTTCATTGCTTTATTAATTCCTGATGTTGAGCATTTTTCCATGCCATTATTATTAAAATTAATTAATTAATTTATTGATTTATTTTTGGCTGTGTTGGGTCTTCGTTTCTGTGCGAGGGCTTTCTCTAGTTGTGGCAAGCGGGGGCCACTGTTCATCGTGGTGTGCGGGCCTCTCACTATCGCGGCCTCTCTTGTTGCAGAGCACAGGCTCCAGACGCGCAGACTCAGTAGTTGTGGCTCATGGTCCTAGCTGCTCCGCGGCATGTGGGATCTTCCCAGACCAGGACTCGAACCCGTGTCCCCTATATTAGCAGGCAAATTCTCCACCACTGTGCCACCAGGGAAGCCCTCCTTGCCGTTTTTTTTATAAAAAAGAAAAAAAAGACAAATTGTTTGTAAAATATGCCTGTTGAAATTGTCTTCTTGAAATGTTGACGTCTTTTCAATTTTCTGATCGATTGACGACCCCAGGATTTTTTTGAGGGCAGGTGTCATTTATAGGCCTGCAATGATCGTGACTATTAAGTGACAAGTAGCGCAGGGTTTAATGCTGCTGTTGTGTGAAACGGCCACAAGGCGGCAGCATTTCTCCTCACCAAATCTGGCTTCCAGGGCAACATAGCCATAATGGAAGTTATGCTGTAGGTTGTAAATTAGAATGGAATGTGACAGGAAAATCCCCCATGAGTTTATGTCTCATTACTTCTTGTTTGTTTTTTTAATTTTATTTTTTATCACAGCAAATTTGATTATAATGTTTTGTTGGTTCTAGGTGTGCAAGATTTGGTTCTGTAAACACACATACATATATCTATTGTTCTTCTGATCCTTTTCCCATGAAGGTTATGACACAATGCTGAGTCGTGTTCTCTTGGTATGCCGTAGGTCTTGGGTGATTATATATTTCACACGTGTTTGTATATCTCTGTTTACCCCAATGTCGTGATGTTTCCAATCCTCACACCTTTCCATCTGGTGAACCATAAGTTTGTTTAATGAATCTGTGATTGCCTTTCTCTGTGGAAATATCTTCATTGGTACCAATTTTTAGGTAACACCTATAAGTGATATCATACCATATGTATCTTTCACTTTCTCTCTTACTACCAGTTGCGTGATTACCTCTAGGTGCAGCATCTAGGGTGCTGCAAATGGCATTGTTTCATTTTTTTGCCTTGGCTAATATTCCATCTCTACTCGAACCAGTTCTTCTTTATCCACTCATGTGTTCATGATCTTTTCGCTTGCTTCCATGTCTTGGCTATTGTAATACTCCTGCAGTGCAGATCTGCCTGCCTGTGTCTTTCCAATTTGGTCTTTTTAGGTTATAGACCCTGAGGTGGGCCTGCTGGATCATAGAGTAGCTCAATGTTTATCCTTTAAAGGCACGTCCGTTGTGTTCCCATCAGGGGCTCTCACCAGGTTACGTGCCACTTCAAATTAGGGTATGCATTGCTCCACAACCCCTTCAGCATTGATTATTTGTAGTTTCTTGCTGATGGTTATTCTGAGTGGTGTGAGCTGATACCTGTTTCTGGATGGATTTGCATATGTCTCATAATCCCATGAAATTGAGCTTTCAGGAATGTCTTTTTATTTTTCAAACTGTGAGTACAGCTTACTTCTTCAAATGGGTTTCTTGAAGTATGTGCCACATTTTGAAACTTTTTGGCCTTTACCTTCATCCAGTCATTTTGAGGGCAGGTTTCCTTTACAGCCCTGCAGTCCTTGTTCATACGAAGTGAACATTAGCACAGATTTCAAAGCTGTTGTTGCAGGTAACGGCCAGGGGGCAGCAGCATTTCTACGTCCCCCAATCTGGTACCAAGTGAAACAGACCTTCCTGCCAGTGATGTTCCTCAGTTATAAATTAGAGTGGAGTGTGCCCCGATAAACACCCCAAAGCTTATGTCTTCTTGCTTATGTTTTTTTACATCTAATTTATATTTTTATTGGAGTATTATTCCACTGTGTGTATGGACCACTTCTTCTTTGTGCATTCCTCTGTTGATGGACATGTTCGTTGCTTCTAAGTTTTGACTGTGCTAAATGTTGCTGGAGTGCATGATTGCCAGCCTGTGACTTGTGGATTCTCATTTTCTCAGGTGATAGTCCCAGCAGTGGGTATGCTTGATTGACTGGCAGCTCAATGTTTTACCTTTTCAAAGCACCTCCATTGTGTTTTCATTAGTGACTCTTACCACGTCCCACTTAGCACTGAGGGTACTCGTTTCTCCACAGCCCCTTCAGCATTCACTGTTGGCAGAATTCTTGCTCATGGCCATTTTGACTGGTGTGAGCTGGTAGGTTTTTGTAATTTGGATTTGCATGTTTTTAATAATTCCTAATGTTCAGCATTTTCCATACCTTTATCTTTTTTATTCAACATAAAAGGAAAACAGTGGGAGTACAATATACCTCTTGAAATTGTCTTCTCGGAAGCTTGTCCTCTTTGGAATTTCTTGGTCGATTTTCGACCCCAGGATTTTTTTTTGAGGGGAGGTGTCATTTACAGGCCTGCAATGATTATGAATATTTAGGGACCATTAGCACTGGGTTTAAAGCTGCTGTTGTGGGAAACGGCCACAAGGCGGCAGCATTTCTCCATTCCTAAATGTGGTTACTAGGGCAGCAGAGTCTCTCTGGAAGTCATGTTCCTAGGTTGTAAATTAGAATGGAATGTGCCAGGAGAAAAACCCCATGAGTTTATGTCTCATTCCTTCTTGTTCGTTGTTTTAATTTTTTTTAATCGGGGTAATGATTAGAATATGGTTTGTCCTAGGTGTACACAGTCTGGTTCATTTGTACATTATATATGTCTATTCATGTACAGAACCTCTTCCCATGTAAATTATTAGAGAGTGTTCCGTAGGCCTCCCTTGCTATATGGTCGTCCTTTTTGTTATATGTATTCAATAGGTATTTGTATACGTATGGTAACCCTAATCTTAATTTATCCATTCCCCCCACCTTTCCTTTTAGATGAGCATAGTTTGTTTTCTAAGTTGGTGCGTGTCTTTCTCTGTGGAAGTGTGATCATTTGTGTCAGTTGTTAGATAACACCTATAAGTGATATCATAGGATATATGTCTTTTGCTTTCCGACTTCCCTCATATTCTGGGAGTATCTCTAGGCTCATCTATGATGCCACAAAGAACAGTGTGTCATTGTTTTCCATGTCTAATATTCCACTGATTACATGGGCCACATTTTCTTTATCCTTTCACCTGTTGATGCACATTTTGGTGGATTCCATGGCTTGGCTATTGTGAATATGGCTGAAGTGCCACTGTCGCAGCCTGTGTCTTCTCGATTCTGGTCTTCTCGGGTGAGAGGCCCAACGGTGGGCCTGCTGGACCAAACGGTAGCTCAATTTTTACTTTTACATGCAGCTCCTTTCTGTTCTCACTATTGGCTCTTACCACTTTACATCTCACCAGAAGCTAGAGGGTATACAGTTCTCTAAAACCGCTTCAGCACTTATTGTTCGTAGACTTTTAGCTGATGGTCAGTGGACGGGTGTGAGTTGAAACCATTTTGTATATTAGATTTGCAGGAGTCTAATAATTCCTAACGTTGAGACTTTATCCATTTTCCTTTTGTTAAGAAAAGAGTGGATAAAATTTACCTCTTCATACTATCTTCTTGAAAAAAATTGCCTGTTTTGAATTATTTGTCCATTCCCTAGCTCAGGATATTTGTGGAGGGCAGGTATCCTTTACAGCCCTGAGTCGTTGTGAATGTTAAGTGACCATCAGCTGTGGGCTTAGAGCCCCTCTTGCTTGAAACGACCACAAGGCGGCAGCATTTCTACATTTCCGACTCTGGGTTTTTGGGCAACAAAGCCTCCCTGGAAATCATGTAAGTAGGCTGAAAATTAGAGTGGAATGCGCCAGGGCAAGTCCCCAAGAGCTTATGTGTCCTTACTTCCTGTTTGTTTTTTAAATTTAACTTTTATTTATTATCAGAGCCAATTTGATACAAATGTTGTGCTTGTTCTAGGTGTACAGAACCGGGTATAATACGTCTATGGATCCATCTATTCTTCTTTGGATCCTTTCCCATGTAGGTTATTACAGAGTGGTGAATAGACCTCACTTGGTATTCCATAGATATTTTGTGATTATATATTTCATATGTATTAGTACATGTCTCTTAACCACCATATCCTAATTCATAAATTCCTTACATCTTTCCGTTTCATTAAACATAATTTGTTTTGTTAATCCATGCATGTCCTTCTCTTGGAAATAAGTTCATGGATATCAAATTTTAGGTAACATCTAGAAGCGATGTCATAGGATATCTCCCCATATCCTAATGCATCCATTCCTTACACGTTTCCATTTCGTAAATAATTTTGTTTCCTTAACCCATGTGTGTCCTTCTCTTGGAAATAAGTTCATGGGTATCAATTTTTAGGTAACACCTAAAAGTGATGTCATAGGATATCTGTCTTTCTGTTTCGTTCTTCCTTCAAGTTGGCTGATGATCTTTAGGTCCTTCTATGGTGGTGCAAATGGCATTCTTTCATTCTTTTGCATGGTTGTGTACATGGACCACTTGATCTTTTCCCCCTGTTCTGTTGATGGACATTTTGGTTTCCTCGAAGTCTTGGCTATGGTAAATTCTGCTGCAGTGCAGTATTGCCAGCCTGTGTCTTTTTGATTCTGCTCTGCTTGGGGGATAGGCCCATCAAAGGGCCTACAAGATCACATGGTACCTCTATATTTATGTTTAAACGCACCTCCATTCTGTTCTCACTGCTGGCTCTTACCAGTTAACATCCCCCCAGCAGCTAGAGGGTACACAGTTCTCTGAAACTCCATCAGCATTTTTTCTTTGTAAACTTTTTGCTGATGATCATTCTGAGGGCTGTGAGGTGAACATTTCTGTAGATTGGATTTTCATTGCTTTATTAATTCCTGATGTTGAGCATTTTTCCATGCCATTATTATTAAAATTAATTAATTAATTTATTGATTTATTTTTGGCTGTGTTGGGTCTTCGTTTCTGTGCGAGGGCTTTCTCTAGTTGTGGCAAGCGGGGGCCACTGTTCATCGTGGTGTGCGGGCCTCTCACTATCGCGGCCTCTCTTGTTGCAGAGCACAGGCTCCAGACGCGCAGACTCAGTAGTTGTGGCTCATGGTCCTAGCTGCTCCGCGGCATGTGGGATCTTCCCAGACCAGGACTCGAACCCGTGTCCCCTATATTAGCAGGCAAATTCTCCACCACTGTGCCACCAGGGAAGCCCTCCTTGCCGTTTTTTTTATAAAAAAGAAAAAAAAGACAAATTGTTTGTAAAATATGCCTGTTGAAATTGTCTTCTTGAAATGTTGACGTCTTTTCAATTTTCTGATCGATTGACGACCCCAGGATTTTTTTGAGGGCAGGTGTCATTTATAGGCCTGCAATGATCGTGACTATTAAGTGACAAGTAGCGCAGGGTTTAATGCTGCTGTTGTGTGAAACGGCCACAAGGCGGCAGCATTTCTCCTCACCAAATCTGGCTTCCAGGGCAACATAGCCATAATGGAAGTTATGCTGTAGGTTGTAAATTAGAATGGAATGTGACAGGAAAATCCCCCATGAGTTTATGTCTCATTACTTCTTGTTTGTTTTTTTAATTTTATTTTTTATCACAGCAAATTTGATTATAATGTTTTGTTGGTTCTAGGTGTGCAAGATTTGGTTCTGTAAACACACATACATATATCTATTGTTCTTCTGATCCTTTTCCCATGAAGGTTATGACACAATGCTGAGTCGTGTTCTCTTGGTATGCCGTAGGTCTTGGGTGATTATATATTTCACACGTGTTTGTATATCTCTGTTTACCCCAATGTCGTGATGTTTCCAATCCTCACACCTTTCCATCTGGTGAACCATAAGTTTGTTTAATGAATCTGTGATTGCCTTTCTCTGTGGAAATATCTTCATTGGTACCAATTTTTAGGTAACACCTATAAGTGATATCATACCATATGTATCTTTCACTTTCTCTCTTACTACCAGTTGCGTGATTACCTCTAGGTGCAGCATCTAGGGTGCTGCAAATGGCATTGTTTCATTTTTTTGCCTTGGCTAATATTCCATCTCTACTCGAACCAGTTCTTCTTTATCCACTCATGTGTTCATGATCTTTTCGCTTGCTTCCATGTCTTGGCTATTGTAATACTCCTGCAGTGCAGATCTGCCTGCCTGTGTCTTTCCAATTTGGTCTTTTTAGGTTATAGACCCTGAGGTGGGCCTGCTGGATCATAGAGTAGCTCAATGTTTATCCTTTAAAGGCACGTCCGTTGTGTTCCCATCAGGGGCTCTCACCAGGTTACGTGCCACTTCAAATTAGGGTATGCATTGCTCCACAACCCCTTCAGCATTGATTATTTGTAGTTTCTTGCTGATGGTTATTCTGAGTGGTGTGAGCTGATACCTGTTTCTGGATGGATTTGCATATGTCTCATAATCCCATGAAATTGAGCTTTCAGGAATGTCTTTTTATTTTTCAAACTGTGAGTACAGCTTACTTCTTCAAATGGGTTTCTTGAAGTATGTGCCACATTTTGAAACTTTTTGGCCTTTACCTTCATCCAGTCATTTTGAGGGCAGGTTTCCTTTACAGCCCTGCAGTCCTTGTTCATACGAAGTGAACATTAGCACAGATTTCAAAGCTGTTGTTGCAGGTAACGGCCAGGGGGCAGCAGCATTTCTACGTCCCCCAATCTGGTACCAAGTGAAACAGACCTTCCTGCCAGTGATGTTCCTCAGTTATAAATTAGAGTGGAGTGTGCCCCGATAAACACCCCAAAGCTTATGTCTTCTTGCTTATGTTTTTTTACATCTAATTTATATTTTTATTGGAGTATTATTCCACTGTGTGTATGGACCACTTCTTCTTTGTGCATTCCTCTGTTGATGGACATGTTCGTTGCTTCTAAGTTTTGACTGTGCTAAATGTTGCTGGAGTGCATGATTGCCAGCCTGTGACTTGTGGATTCTCATTTTCTCAGGTGATAGTCCCAGCAGTGGGTATGCTTGATTGACTGGCAGCTCAATGTTTTACCTTTTCAAAGCACCTCCATTGTGTTTTCATTAGTGACTCTTACCACGTCCCACTTAGCACTGAGGGTACTCGTTTCTCCACAGCCCCTTCAGCATTCACTGTTGGCAGAATTCTTGCTCATGGCCATTTTGACTGGTGTGAGCTGGTAGGTTTTTGTAATTTGGATTTGCATGTTTTTAATAATTCCTAATGTTCAGCATTTTCCATACCTTTATCTTTTTTATTCAACATAAAAGGAAAACAGTGGGAGTACAATATACCTCTTGAAATTGTCTTCTCGGAAGCTTGTCCTCTTTGGAATTTCTTGGTCGATTTTCGACCCCAGGATGTTTTTTTGAGGGGAGGTGTCATTTACAGGCCTGCAATGATTATGAATATTTAGGGACCATTAGCACTGGGTTTAAAGCTGCTGTTGTGGGAAACGGCCACAAGGAGGCAGCATTTCTCCATTCCTAAATGTGGTTACTAGGGCAGCAGAGTCTCTCTGGAAGTCATGTTCCTAGGTTGTAAATTAGAATGGAATGTGCCAGGAGAAAAAACCCAGGAGTTTATGTCTCATTCCTTCTTGTTCGTTGTTTTAATTTTTTTTAATCGGGGTAATGATTAGAATATGGTTTGTCCTAGGTGTACACAGTCTGGTTCATTTGTACATTATACATGTCTATTCATGTACAGAACCTCTTCCCATGTAAATTATTAGAGAGTGTTCCGTAGGCCTCCCTTGCTATATGGTCGTCCTTTTTGTTATATGTATTCAATAGGTATTTGTATACGTATGGTAACCCTAATCTTAATTTATCCTTTCCCCCCACCTTTCCTTTTAGATGAGCATAGTTTGTTTTCTAAGTTGGTGCGTGTCTTTCTCTGTGGAAGTGTGATCATTTGTGTCAGTTGTTAGATAACACCTATAAGTGATATCATAGGATATATGTCTTTTGCTTTCCGACTTCCCTCATATTCTGGGAGTATCTCTAGGCTCATCTATGATGCCACAAAGAACAGTGTGTCATTGTTTTCCATGTCTAATATTCCACTGATTACATGGACCACATTTTCTTTATCCTTTCACCTGTCGATGCACATTTTGGTGGATTCCATGGCTTGGCTATTGTGAATATGGCTGAAGTGCCACTGTCGCAGCCTGTGTCTTCTCGATTCTGGTCTTCTCAGGTGAGAGGCCCAACGGTGGGCCTGCTGGACCAAGCGGTAGCTCAATTTTTACTTTTACATGCAGCTCCTTTCTGTTCTCACTATTGGCTCTTGCCACTTTACATCTCACCAGAAGCTAGAGGGTATACAGTTCTCTAAAACCACTTCAGCATTTATTGTTCGTAGACTTTTAGCTGATGGTCAGTGGACTGGTGTGAGTTGAAACCATTTTGTATATTAGATTTGCAGGAGTCTAATAATTCCTAACGTTGGGACTTTATCCATTTTCCTTTTGTTAAGAAAAGAGTGGATAAAATTTACCTCTTCATACTATCTTCTTGAAAAAAATTGCCTGTTTTGAATTACTTGTCCATTCCCTAGCTCAGGATATTTGTGGAGGGCAGGTATCCTTTACAGCCTTGAGTCCTTGTGAATGTTAAGTGACCATCAGCTGTGGGCGTAGAGCCCCTCTTGCTTGAAACGACCACATGGTGGCAGCATTTCTACATTTCCGACTCTGGGTTTTTGGGCAACAAAGCCTCCCTGGAAATCATGTAAGTAGGCTGAAAATTAGAGTGGAATGCGCCAGGGCAAGTCCCCAAGAGCTTATGTGTCCTTACTTCCTGTTTGTTTTTTAAATTTAACTTTTATTTATTATCAGAGCCAATTTGATACAAATGTTGTGCTTGTTCTAGGTGTACAGAACCGGGTATAATACGTCTATGGATCCATCTATTCTTCTTTGGATCCTTTCCCATGTAGGTTATTACAGAGTGGTGAATAGACCTCACTTGGTATTCCATAGGTATTTTCTGATTATATATTTCATATGTATTAGTACATGTCTCTTAACCCCCATATCCTAATTCATAAATTTCTTACACCTTTCCATTTCATTAAACATAATTTTGTTTTCTTAATGCATGCGTGTCCTTCTCTTGCAAATAAGTTCATGGGTATCAATTTTTAATTAACACCTAGAAGTGATGTCACAGGATATCTGTCTTTCAGTTTCTTTCTTCATGTTGGGTGATTATTTCTAGGTCCTTATATGCTGATGCAAACGGCACTATTTCATTGTCTTCCATGGCTAATATTCCATTGTTTAAATGGACCACTTCCCCTTTGTGCATTTTTCTGTTTCTTCCAAGTCTTGGCTATGTTAAATGTTCCTGCAGTGCAGGATTGCCAGCCTGTGCCTTTTCTATTCTGCTGTGCTCAGGTGATAGGCACATCAAAGGACCTCCCAGATCACGTGGTAGCTCAATTTTTACGTTTAATGCACCTCCATTATGTTCTCACTACTGGCTGTTACCAGTTTATATCTTCCAGCAGCTATAGGGTACACATTTCTCTGAAACCCCTTCAGCATTTATTTCTTGTAGACTTTTTGCTGAACATCGTTCTGATGGCTGTGAGGTGAGCATTTCTGTAGATTGGATTTGCATGGCTTTATTAATTGCTGATGTTGAGTGTTTTTCAATTTCCTTTTCTTTTAAAGAAAAAAGAATGAAATGACAAAACGTGCATAAAGTATGCCTGTTGAAACAGTCTTCGTGATATGTTGATGTCTTGAATTTTCTGGTCGATTTACGACCCCAGGATTTTTTTTTTTTTTAGGCAGGAGTCGTTTACAGGCCTGCAATTATTTTGAATATTAAGTGACATTTAGTGCTGTCGTGTGATATGGCCGCAAGGCTGCAGCACTTCTCCCTACCAAATGTGGTTACTAGGGCAACAGAACCTTAATGGAAGTCCTGTTATCGGTTGTAAATTAGAATGGATTCTGCCAGAAAAAAAGCCCCTTAAATTTATGTCTCATTACTTCTTGTTCGTTTTTTAATTTAATTTTTATTTTTTATCACAGCAAATTTGATTGCAATGTTTTGTTTATTCTAGGTGTGCAAGATGTGGTTTTTTCACACATATACATATGTCTATTCTTCTTCGGATCCTTTTTCTATGAGGTTATGACACAATGTTGAGTAGGCTTCTCGGTATTCCGTAGGTCTTTAGTGAATATATATTTCACATGTATTTCTCTCTATATTTTAACCCCAATATCCTAATGTATCCAATCCTCACACCTTTCAATTTGGTGAACCATAAGTTTGTTTAATGAATCTGTGATTGCATTTCTCTGTGGAAATATCTTCATTGGTATCAACTTTTAGCTAACACCTATAAGTGATATTATAGGATATGTGTTTTTTGCTTTCTGACTTAGTACAATTTGCCTGATTAACTCTAGAATCATCTATGTTGCTGCAAATGGCATTGTTTATTTTTTTCCCCAGCTAATATTCCATCTCTACATGTAGCACTTCCTCTTTGTCCACCCATCTGTTGGTGGACTTTTTGGTTACTTCTATATCTTGGTTATTGTAATACTGTGCAATGCAGATTTGCCTGCCTGTGTCTTTCCAATTGTGTCTTCTTAGGTTATAGGCCCAGGAATGGGCCTTCTGAATCATATCATAGCTCAATGTTTACCTTTTAAAGGCACATCCATTCTGTTCTCATTAGTGGCTCTTTCCAGGTTACGTCCCACTTAAAGTTGAGGATGTGCCTTTCTCCACAACAGCTTCAGCATGTATTGTTTGTAGTTTTCTTGCTGATGGTTATTCTGAGTGGTGTGAGCTGATATCTGTTTGTGGTTGGATTTGCATGTGAATCGTAATCCATTGAAATGGAGCTTTAAGGCATGTCCTTCTGTTTTTCAAACTGTTATTACAGCTTACTTCTTCAATTTTTTTTCTTGAAGTATGTGTCACATTTTGAAATTTTTTGGCCATTATCTCCCTCAAGACATTTTGAGGGAAGGTTTCATTTACAGCCCTATTAGCACAGGCTTCACAGCTGCTGTTGCAGGTAAGGGCCAGAGGGCAGCAGCCTTTCTATGTTCCCCATGCTGGTATTAGGGAAACAGACCTTCCGTCCAGTGGTGTTTCTCGGTTATAAATTAGAGTGCAGTATGCCTGGATAAACCCACAAAAGCTGATGTCTCCTTACTTTTGTTTGTTTGTTAAATTTAATTTTTATTTTTTAGTGAATAATATTCCATTGTGTACATGGACCACTTCTTCTTTGTGCATTCCTCTGTTGATGGACGTTTTTGTTGCTTCCAAGTGTTGGCTATGGTAAATATTGCTGGAGTGCAGGATTGCCAGCCTGTGACTTTTTGATTCTCATTTTCTCAGGTGATAGGCCCAGCAATGGGTATGCTTCATTAAATGGTAGCTCAATGTGTACCTTTTCAAAGCACCTCCGTTGTGTTTTCATTAGTGGCTCTTACCACGTCCTGTCCCCGTTAGAACAGAGTTTACGCATTTCTCCCCAATCCCTTCAGCATTTATTGTTTTCAGCATTTTTGCGGATGGCCATTCTGACGGGTGTGAGCTGATAGGGTTTTGTAATTTGGGTTTGCATGTCTTTAAAAATTCCTAACATTCAACATTTTTCCACGCCTCTTTCTTTCTCTAAAAAAAAGAAAAAAGTGTGAGTACAATATACCTCTTGAAATCGTCTTCTTGGGATGTTAACCTATTTTGAAGTTTTTGGTCGATTTTCGACCCCAGGATTTTTTTGGAGGGCAGGTGTCATTTACAGAGCTGCAAGTTTGGTGAATACTTAGTGACCTTTAGCAATGGCTTTAAAGCTGCTGTTGTGTGAAATGGCCACAAGGAGGCAGCATTTTTCCATTCCCCCATCTGGGTTCTAGGGCCGCAGAGACTTTCTGGACATCGTGTTCCTAATTTGTAAATTAGAATGGAATGTGCTAGGAGAAACGTCCATAAGTTTATATCTCATTACTACTTGTTAGTTGTTTTATTTTTTTAATCAGGGTAATGATTAGAATATTGTTAGTCCTAGGTGTACACAATCTGGTTCATTTGTACATTATATATGTCTATTCATGTACAGAGCCTCTTCCCATGTAAAATATTACAGAGTGTTCCATAGACCTCCCTTGCTATATGGTCGGTCTTTCTGATATATGTATATAATATGTCGTTGTATACATATAGTAACACTCACGAATCTTAATTTATCCATTACCCTCACCTTTCCTTTCAGATGAGCATAGTTTGCTTTCTAAGTCTGTGAGTGTCTTTCTCTGTGGAAATATGTTCATTTGTGTCAGTTAGTAGATAACGCCTATAAGTGATATCATAGTATATAGATCTTTTGCTTTCCGACTTACCTCATGTTTTGTGATTATCTTCAGGCTCACCTGTGGTGCCTCAAAGAGCAGTGTTTCATTGTTTTCCATGGCTAATATTCCATTGTGCTCATGGACCACTTCTTTATCCATTCACCTGTTGATGGCCATTTTGGTTGCTTCACTGTCTTGGCTATTGTGAATACATCTGCAGTGCAGTTTTGCAGCCTGTGTCTTCTCGATGCTTGTCTTCTCATGTGAGATTCTCAGTGGTGCACCTGCTGGATTGAATGGTACCTCCATTTTTACTTTTAAACGCAACTCCTTTCTGTTCTCATTATTGGCTATTACCACTTTACATCTCACCAGCAGCTAGAGGGTACAGAGTTCTCTAAAACCCCTTCAGCATTTATTATTTGTAGCCTTTTTGCTGATGGTCAGTCTACTGATATGAGTTGAAACCTTTTTGTATATTAGATTGCATGAGTCTAATAATTCCTGAGGTTGAGATTTTATCCATTTTCCTTGATTTTAACAGAGAGTAAGTCAAACTTACCTCTTCATACTATCTTCTTGAAAAATTTGCCTGTTTTGATTTTTTTTGTCCATTCCTTACCTCAGCACAATTTTTTTCGTGCAGGTGTCCTTTACAGCCCTGAGTCGTTGTGAATGTTAAGTGACCATTAGCTGTGGGCTTAACGCCGCTCTTGCGGGAAACGGCCACAAGGCTGCAGCATTTCTACATTTCCAACTCTGGGTTCTTGGGCAACACAGCTTTCCTGGAAATCATCTTAGTCGGCTGCAAATTAGAGTGGAATGTGCCAGAGCAAACCCCAAAGTGCTTATATTTCCTACTTCTTGTTTGTTTTTTAAATTTAATTTCTATTATTTATCAGAGTAAATGTGATAAAAGATGTTGTTTCTCCTAGATGTACAGAATCTGGTGCATCATATCAATGTATCTGTCTATTCATCTTTGGATCATTTCCTATGTAGGTTATTATAGAGTGTTGAGTAGATGTCTCTAGGTATTCCATAGGTATTTTGTGATTATATATTTCATATATATTAGTACATGTCTGTAAAGCACCATATCGTAATTCATCCATTCCTTACACCTTTCCATTTGGTTAAACATAATTTTGTTTTCTTAATCCATGCGTGTCCCTCTCTTGGAAATAAGCTCTTGGGTATCAATTTTTAGGTAACACCTAGAAGTGATGTCATAGGATATCTGTCTTTTGGTATCTTTCTTACTTCACGTTGGGTGATGATCTTTAGGTCCTTCTATGGTGGTGCAAACAGCACTTTTTCTTTTTCATGGCTAAGATGCCATTGCATACGTGGACCTCTTCTTCTTTGTGCGTTGTTCTGTTGATTTACATTTCGGTTTCTTCCACATCTTGGCAATGGTAAATGTTCCTGCAGTGCAGGATTGCCAGCCTATGTCTTTTTCATTCTACTCTGCTCAGGTGATAGGCCCATCAAAGGGCATACAAGATCACATAGAACTTCATGTTTTACATTTAAACAAACATCCATTCTGTTCTCACTACTGGCTGTTACTAGTTTACGTCCCCCCAGCAGCTGAAGGGTACACAGTTCTCTGAAACCTCTCCAGCATTTATTGTTTCTAAATTTTTTCTGATGATCATTCTGACAGCTGTGAGGTGAACATTTCTGTAGATTGGATTTTCATGGCTTTATTAATTCCTGATGTTGAGCTTTTTTCATGCTTCTTTTTTTACACAACAACAAAAAGACAAAGTGTACATAAAATATGCCTGTTGAAATTGTCTTCCTGAAATGTTGATGTCTTTTGAATTTTCTGGTCTATATACGATGCCAGGATTGTTTTTTGACGTCAGGTGTTATTTACAGGCTTGCAATTATTTTGAATATTACTTGACTATTTAGCACTGGGTTTAAAGCTGCTGTTGTGGGAAACTGCCACAAGGCGGCAGCATTTCTCCATTCTCAAATCTGGTTGCTAGGGCAGCAGAGCGTTTCTGGAAGTCTTGTTCCCAGGTTGTAAATTAGAATGGAATGTGCCAGGAAAAAGTCCCTTAAGTTTATGTCTCATTACTTCTTGTTCGTTTTTTTAATTTAATTTCTATTTTTCATCACAGCAAATTTTATTACAATGTTTCGTTTGTTCTAGGTGTGCAAGATGTGGTTGTTTTACACATATACATGTGTCTATTTTTCTTCGGATCCTTTTCCCATGTAGGTTATGACACAATGTTGAGTAGTCTTCTCTTGGTATGCGGTAGGACTTTGGTGATTATATATTTCACATTTGTTTGTATATCTCTGTTAACCCCAATATTGTAATGTATCTAATCCTCACAGCTTTCCATTTGGTGAACCATAGCTTGTTTAATGAATCTGTGATTGCCTTTCTCTGTGGAAATATCTTCATTTGTATCAATTTTAGCTAACACCTATAAGTGATATGATAGGATATGTGTCTTTCGCTTTCTCACTTACTACAAGTTGCGTGATTACCTCTAGACTCATCTATGGTGCTGCAAATGGCATTGTTTCACTTTTCTCATAACTAATATTCCATCTGTAAATGTACCAGTTCTTCTTTGTCCACCCATCTGTTGATGGAGTTTTTTGTTGCTTCCATATCTTGGCTATTGTAATATTGTGCAATGCACATTTCCCTGCCTGGATCTTTCCAATTCTCTCTTCTTAGGTTATAGGTCCAGGACTGGGCCTCTGGGTCATATCGTAGCTCAATGTTTACCATTTAAAGGCATCTCCATTCTGTTCCCATTACTGGCTCTTACCAGGTTATGTCCCACTTCAAATTTAGGGTATGCATTTCTCCACAACTCCTTCAGCATTGATCATTTGTAGTTTTTTTTTGCTGATGGTTATTCTGACTGATGTGAGCTGATACCTCTTTGTGGTTGGATTTGCATGTGTCTCATAATCCCTTGAAATTGAGCTTACAGGAATGTCTCTTTATTTTTCAAACTCTGAATACAGTTTACCTCTTCAAATTGTTTTCTTGAAGGATGTGCCATATTTTGAATGTTTTTGGCCATTACCTCCCTCAAGACATTTTGAGGGCAGGTTTCATTTACAGCATTGCAGTAGTTGTGCATATAAAGTCACCTTTAGCACAGGTTTTAAAGCTGCTCTTGCCATTAACGGCCAGAGGGTGACAGCATTTCTATGTTCCCCACTCTGGTAACTAGGGAAACATACCTTCCTCCCAGTGGTGTTACTCGGTCATAACTTAGAGTGGAATGTGCCTGGATAAATACTCAAAAGCTTATGTCTCCTTACGTATGTTTGTTTTTGAAATTTAATTTTTATTTTTTATTGGAGTAATATTCCATTGTGTACATGGACCACATCTTCTTGTTCATTCCTCTGGTGATGCACATTTTCGTTGCTTCCAAATGTTGGCTATGGTGAATATTACTGGAGTGCAGCATGGCCAACCTGTGTCTTTTTGATCCTCATCTCCTCAGGTGATAGCCCCAGTAGTGGGCATGGGAAAATGCTCAACATCATGAATTAATAAAGACATGCACATCCAATCTACAAAAACGTTCACCTCACAACAGTCAGAATGATCATCACCAAAACATCTACAAACGATAAATGCTGAACGGGTATTAGAGAACTGTGTACCCTCTAGCTTCTGGTGGGAAGTAAACTGGTAACAGCCAGTAGTGAGAACATAAGGTAAAAATTGAGCTACCATACGATCTGGAAGGCCCACTGCTGGGACTGTCACCTGAGAAGACCAGAATCAAAAAGACAATGGCTGGCAATCCTGCACTGCAGCCATATTTACCATAGCCAAGAGCTGGAAACAACCAAAATGTCCATCAGCAGATGAATGCACAAAGGAGAAGTGTTCCTTGTACACAATGGAATATTAGCCATGGAAAAGAATGAAACAGTGCCGTTTGCAACACCATAGAAGGAGCTAGAGATAATCACACAACTTGAAGTAACAAGGAAACTGAAAGACATATCCTATGATATCACTTTTAGGTTTTACCTAAAAATTGATACACATGAACTTATTTCCAAGAGAAGGACCCTCAAGGATGAAAAAAAAAAATTATGTTTAACCAAATGAAAAGGTGTGAGGAATGTATAAATCAGGATATGCGGGTTGACAGACCTATAGTGATACATATGAAAAATATAAATCACCAAAACCTAGGGAATACCAACAGAGGTCTACTCAACACTCTGTAATAACCTATGTGGGAAAGGATCCAAAGATCAATAGATACATATATATAATGAACCAGATTTTGTACACCTAGAACAAACACAACATTTGTATCGAATCTGCTCTAATAAAAAATAAATTTAAGAAACAAACAAGAGGTAAGGAGATATAAGCTGTTGGGGGGTTGCCTTGGCACATTCTACTCTAATTTTCAGCCTACTAACATGATTTCCAGGAAGGCTCTGCTGCCCAAGTACCCAGAGTTGGAAATGTAGAAATGCTGCCGCCTTGTGGCCATTGAACGCAAGAGCAGCTTTAACCCCACAGCTAATGGTCACTTAATATTCACAAGGACTCAGGGCTGTAAAGGTCACCTGCCCTCAAAAAAAGTCCTGAGGTAGGGAATGGTCAAAAAACTCAACACACATCAAATTTTTCAAGAAAATCAGGGGTAAGATTTACTCATTTTTAAAAAGGGGGTAAGTTTTACTCACTCTTTTTTTTTAAAAAGGAAATTATTAGAAATCAGGAATTATTAGACTAATGCAAATCTAATCTACAAAAGGTTTCAACTCACACCACTTGAATGACCATCGGCAAAACGTCTACAAATAATAAATGCTGAAGGGGTGTTAGAGAACTGTGTGCCCTGTAGCAGCTGGTGAGATGTAAAGTGGTAAGAGACAATAATGAAAACAGACAGAAGCTGTGTTTAAAAGTAAAAATTGAGCTACCATTTGATCCAGAAGGGCAACAGCTGGGCCTATCATCTGAGAAGACCAGAATCGAGAAGGCACAGGCTGGCAAAGCTGCACTGCAGCAATATTCACAATAGGCAAGATAAGGAAGCAACCAAAATGTCCATCAACATGAATAGACAAAGAAGAAGGGGTCAGGGTACACAATGGGATTTTTGCCATGGAAAACAATGAAACACTGCTCTTGGCAGCACCGTAGATGAGCCTAGATGTAATCACAGAACATGAGGTAAGTCAGAAAGCTAAAGAAAAATATACTGTGATATCACTTATAGCTGTTATCTAACAACTGACACAAATGAACATATTTCCACAGAGAAAAACACTCACAGAGTTAGAAGACAAGCTATGCTTATGTAAAGGAAAACGTGGAAGCAATGGATAAATTAAGATTACAGTGAGCATACGTATACAAATACATATTAAATACATATATCAAAAAGACCGACCATATAGAAATGGAGGTGTATCGAACACTCTGTAATAATTTACATGGGAAGTTGATCTCTACATCAAGAGATATATATAATGTACAAATGAAACGGAATGTGTACACCTAGACAAAATATTCTAATCATTACCCCAATTTTAAAAATTAAATGAAAAAATCGAAGAAGGAATGAGACATAAACTTCAGGGGCTTTTTCCTGGCACATCCCATTGTAATTTACAACCCAGGAACAAGACTTCCAGAAAGGCTCTGCTGCCCTAGTAACAAGTTTTGTGACTGGAGAAATGCTGCTGCCTTGTGGCCGTTTCCCACAATAGCAGCTTTGAACCCAGTGCTAATGGTCACTAAAGATTCACAGTCATTGCAGGCAAGTAACTGACACCTGCTCTCAAAAAAAAATCCTGGGGTTGAAACTAGAACACAAAATTCAAAACAGGGCAACCTTCCAAGGAGACAATTTCAAGAGGTATATTGAGAAGATGGCGGAAGAGTAAGACGTGGGGATCACCTTCCTCCTCACAGATACATCAGAAATACATCTACACGTGGAACTTCTCCTATAGAACACCCACCGAATGCTGGCAGAAGACCTCAGACCTCCCAAAAGGCAAGAAACTCCCCACGTACCTGGGTAGGGCAAAAGAAAAAAGAAAAAACAGAGACAAAAGAATAGGGACGGGACCTGCACCAGTGGGAGGGAGCCGTGAAGGAGGAAAGGTTCCCACACACTAGAAGCCCCTTTGCAGGCGGAGACTGCGGGTGGCGGAGGGGGAAGCTTCAGAGCCCCAGAGGAGAGCGCAGCAAAAGGGTGCGGAGGGCAAAGCGGAGAGATTCCGCAGAGGATCGGTGCCGACCAGCACTCGCCAGCCCGAGAGCCTTGTCTGCTCACCCGCCGCGGCGGGCGGGGCTGGGAACTGAGCCTCGGGTGGATCCCAGGGAAAGGTCTGGAGTTGGCAGAGCGAAAACAGCCTGAAGGGGTTAGTGCACCACAGCTGGCAGGGAGGGAGTTCGGGAGAAGTCTGGAGCTGCCAAAGAGGCAAGAGACCTTTTCTTCCCTCTTTACCTCCTGCTGCGTGAGGAGAGGGGTTTAAGCGCGCCACTTAAAGGAGCTCCAGAAATGGGCGCGGAGCTGCCGAAGAGACAAGAGACTTTTTCTTGCCTCTTCACTTCCTGGGGCGCAAGGAAAGGGAATTAAGGGCACCACATAAAGGAGCTCCAGAAACGGGCTCGAGCTGCGGCTGTCGGCACGGACAACAGAGACGGGTGTGGGACGCTAGGGTTGCTACTGCCGCCACCAAGAGGCCTGTGTGCAAGCACAGGTCACTCTCCACACCACCCCTCCCGGGAGCCTGTGCATCCCGCCACCGCCAGGGTCCCGGGATCCAGGGACTGCTTCCCCGGGAAAACGCGCGGTGCGCCTTGGGCCGGTGCAGCATCACGCCGGCCTCTGCCGCCGCGGACTCGCCCCACATCCGTGCCCTGCCCCCCGCCTGAGTGAGCCAGAGACCACGAATCAGCTGCACCGTTAATGCTGCTCCTTTGACCCCGCCCTGTCTGAGTGAAGGGCAGACGCCCTCGGATGACCTGCACACAGAGGCGGGGCCAGGTCCAGGGCTGAGCCCCAGGAGCTCTGCAAACAAAGAGAGGGGGAGGTCCCTCCCAGCAGCCTCAGAAACAGCAGGTTTAAAGCTCCACAGTCAGCTTGAAGTGCCCTGCATCTGTGGAAAACCTGAATAGACAGCGAAATATCCCAGGTTGAGGAGGTGGACTTTGGGAGCAAGATATATTATTATTTTCCCCTTTTTTCTTTTTGTGAGTGTGTATGTGGGTGCTGCTGTGTGAGATTTTGTCTGTGTAGCTTTGTTTTCACCATTTGTCCTGGGGTTAGACTGACCCTTTTTTGGGGGGGGGGGAGTTCTTCTTTGTCTTTAATAGAAATTTTTCTTCTTAATAATTATTTTTTTATTTTAATAACTGTATTTTACCCTACTTTATTTTGTCTTCTCCCCTTTCTTTTTTCCTTTCTTCCCTCCTTTCTTTCCTATTTCCCTCCTTCCTTCCTTCCTCCCTTCCTTCCTTTATTCCCTCCTTCCTTCCTCCCTTCCTTTCTTCCTCCCTCCCTTCCTTTCTTCCTTCCTTCCCTCCCTTCATCCTTCCTTCCTTCCTTCCTTTCTTGCCTTTCTATTTTTTTTCTCCCTTTTGTTTTGAGCTGTGTGGATTAAAGGCTCTTGGCACTCCAGCCAGGTGTGAAGGCTGTGTCTCTGAGGTGGGAGAACTAACCTCAGGACACTGGTCCACAAGAGCCCTCTCAGCTCCATGTAATATCAAATGGCGAAAATCTCCCAGAGATCTCCATCTCAACACCAAGACCCAGCTTCACTCAAGGACCAGCAACGAACAGTGCTGGACACCCTATACCCAACAAAGAGCGAGACATGTCTACAGCCCCATCCATTAGCAGAGAGGCTGCCTAGAATCATAGTAAGGCTACCGACATCCCCATACACAACACCAGATGTGGACCTGCCCGCCAGGGAGACGGGATCCAGCCTCATCCACCAGAACAGGGGCACTGGTCCCCCCAACCAGGAAACCTGCTCAACCCACTGAACCAAACTCAGCCACATATCAATAATTACCTTAAATGTAAATGGATTAAATGCTCCCACCAAAAGACACAGACTGGCTGAATGGATACAAAAACAGGACCCACCAAAAATAGATAGAACTACGAACCTGCAGCCTGCAAAAGGGAGACCCCAAGCATAGTAAGATAAGCAAAATGAGAAGACAAACACACAGCAGATGAAGGAGCAAGATAAAAACACACCAGACCTAACAAATGAAGAGGTAATAGCCAGTCTACCTGAAAGAGAATTCAGAATAATGATGGTGAAGAGGATTCAAAATCTTGGAAATAGAATGGACAACTTGCAAGAAACAGTTAACAAGGACCTAGAAGAAATAAAGAGGAAGCAAGTAACAATGAGCAACACAATAAATGAAATGAAAAATACTCTAGATGGGATCAGTAGCAGAATAACTGAGGCAGAAGGACGGATAAGTGACCTGGAAGATAAAATAGTGGAAATAACTACTGCAGAGCAGAAGAAAGAAAAAAGAATGAAAAGAACTGTGGACAGTCTCAGAGATCTCTGGGACAACATTAAACGCACCAACATTCGAATCATAGGGATCCCAGAAGAAGAAGAGAAAAAGAAAGGGACTAAGAAAATAGTTGAAGAGATTATAGTTGAAAACTTCCCTAATATAGGAAAAGGAAATAGTTAATCAATTCCAGAAAGCACAGAGAGTCCCATACAGGATAAACCCAAGGATAAACACGCCAAGATACATAATAATCAAACTGTCAAAAATTAAATACAAAGAAAACATATTAAAAGCAGTAAGGGAAAAACAACAAATAACACACAAGGGAATTCCCATAAGGCTAACATCTGATCTTTCAGCAGAAACTCTACAAGCCAGAAGGGAGTGGCAGGACATATTTAAAGTGATGAAGGAAAAAAACCTACAACCAAGATTACTCTACCTAGCAAGGTTCTCATTCAGATTTGATGGAAAATTAAAACCTTTACAGACAAGCAAAAGCTGAGAGAGTTCAGCACCACCAAACCAGCTTTACAACAAATGCTAAAGGAACTTCTCTAAGCAAGAAACATAAGAGAAGGAAAAGACCTACAAGAACAACCCGAAACAATTAAGTAAATGGTAATAGGAACACACATATCAATAATTACCTTAAATGTAAATGGATTAAATGCTCCCACCAAAGACACAGACTGGCTGAATGGATACAAAAACAGGACCCATATAAATGCTGTCTACAAGAGACCCACTTCAGACCTAGGGACACTTACAGGCTGAAAGTGAGGGGATGGAAAAAGATATTCCATGCAAATGGAAATCAGAAGAAAGCTGGAGTAGCAATTCTCATATCAGACAAAATAGACTTTAAAATAAAAACTATTACAAGAGACAAAGAAGGACACTACATAATGATCAAGGGATCGATCCATGAAGAAGATATAACAATTGTAAATATTTATGCACCCAACATAGGCGCACCTCAATACACAAGGCAAATACTAACAGCCATAAAAGGGGAAATCAACAGTAACACAATCATAGTAGGGGACTTTAACACCCCACTGTCACCAATGGACAGATCATCCAAAATGAAAATAAATAAGGAAACACAAGCTTTAAATGATACATTATACAAGATGGATTTACTTGATATTTATAGGACATTCCATCCAAAAACAACAGAATACACATTCTTCTCAAGTGCCCATGGAACATTCTCCAGGATAGATCATATATTGGGTCACAAATCTAGCCTTGGCAAATTTAAGAAAATTGAAATCGTATCAAGTATCTTTTCTGACCACAACGCTATGAGACTAGATATCAATTACAGGAAAAGATCTGTAAAAAATACAAACACATGGAGGCTAAACAATACACTACTTAATAACGAAATGATCACTGAAGAAATCAAAGAGGAAATCAAAAACTACTTAGAAACAAATGACAATGGAGAAACGACGACCCAAAACCTATGGGACACAGCAAAAGCAGTTCTAAGAGGGAAGTTTATAGCAATACAATCATACCTTAAGGAACAGGAAGCATCTCGAATAAACAACTTAACTTTGCACCTAAAGCAATTAGAGAAGGCAGAACAAAAAAACCCCCAAATTTAGCAGAAGGAAAGAAATCATAAAGATCAGATCAGAAATAAATGATAAAGAAATGAAGGAAACAATAGCAAAGATCAATAAAACTAAAAGCTGGTTCTTTGAGAAGATAAATAATATTGATAAACCATTAGCCAGACTCATCAAGAAAAAAAGGGAGGAGACTCAAATCAATAGAATTAGAAATGAAAAAGGAGATGTAACAACTGACTCTGCAGAAATACAAAAGATTATTAGAGATTACTACAAGCAACTGTATGGCAATAAAATGGACAACCTGGAAGAAATGGACAAATTCTTAGAAATGCACAACCTGCCGAGACTGAACCAGGAAGAAAGAGAAAATATGAACAGACCAATCACAAGCACTGAAATTGAAACTGTGATTAAAAATCTTCCAACAAACAAAAGCCCAGGACCAGATGGCTTCACAGGCGAATTCTATCAAACATTTAGAGAAGAGCTAACACCTATCCTTCTCAAACTCTTCCAAAAGATAGCAGAGGGAGGAACACTCCCAAACTCATTCTACGAGGCCACCATCACCCTGATACCAAAACCAGACAAAGACGTCACAAAGAAAGAAAACTATAGGCCAATATCACTGATGAACATAGATGCAAAAATCCTCAACAAAATACTAGCAAACAGAATCCAACAGCACATTAAAAGGATCATACACCATGATCAAGTGGGGTTTGTTCCAGGAATGCAAGGAGTCTTCAATATATGCAAATCAATCAACGTGATACACCATATCAACAAACTGAAGGAGAAAAACCATATGATCATCTCAATAGATGCAGAGAAAGCTATTGACAAAATTCAACACTCATTTATGATAAAAACCCTGCAGAAAATAGGCATACAGGGAACTTTCCTCAACATAATAAAGGCCATATATGACAAACCCACAGCCAGCATTGTTCTCAATGGTGAAGAACTGAAACCATTTCCACTAAGATCAGGAACAACACAAGGTTGCCCACTCTCACCACTATTATTCAAGCTAGTTTTGGAAGTTCTAGCCACAGCAATCAGAGAAAATAAAGAAATACAAGGAATCCAAATAGGAAAAGAAGAAGTAAAGCTGTCACTGTTTGCAGATGACATGATATTATACATAGAGAATACTAAGGATGCTACCAGAAAACTACTAGAACTAATCAATGAATTTGGTAAAGTTGCAGGATACAAAATTAATGCACAGAAATCTCTGGCATTCTTATACACTAATGATGAAAAACATGAGAGTGAAATTAAGAAAACACTCCCATTTACCATTGCAACAAAAAGAATAAAATATCTAGGAATAAACCTACCTAAGGAGACAAAAGACTTGTATGCAGAAAACTATAAGACACTGATGAAAGAAATTAAAGATGATACAAATAGGTGGAGAGATATACCATGTTCCTGGATTGGAAGAACCAACATTGTGAAAATGACTCTATTACCCAAAGCAATCTACAGATTCAATGCAATCCCTATCAAATTACCACTGGCATTTTTTACAGAACTAGAACAAAGAATTCCACAATTTGTATGGAAACACAAAAGACCCCGAATAGCCAAAGCAATCTTGAGAACGAAAAATGGAGCTGGAGGAATCAGGCTCCCTGACTTCAGACTATACTACAAGGCCACAGTAATCAAGACAGTATGGTACTGGCACAAAAACAGAAATATAGATCAATGGAACAGGATAGAAAGGCCAGAGATAAACCCACACACATGGTCACCTTATCTTTGATAAAGGAGGGAAGGAAACACAGTGGAGAAAAGACAGCCTCTTCAATAAGTTGTGCTGGGAAAACTGGACAGCTACCTGTAGAAGTATGAAATTAGAACACTCCCTAACACCATACACAAAAATAAACTCAAAATGGGTTAAAGACCTAAATGTAAGGCCAGAGACTATCAAACTCTTAGAGGAAAACATAGGCAGAACACTCTATGACAAAAATCACAGCAAGATCCTTTTTGACCCATCTCCTAGAGAAATGGAAATCAAAACAAAAATAAACAAATGGGATCTAATGAAACTTAAAAGCTTTTGCACAGCAAAGGATACCATAAACAAGACCAAAAGACAACCCTCAGAATGGGAGAAAATATTTGCAAATGAAGCAACTGACAAAGGATTAATATCCAAAATTTATAAGCAACTCAGGCAGCTCAATAACAAAACAACAAACAACCCAATCCAAAAATGGGCAGAAGAACTAAATAGACATTTCTCCAAAGAAGATATACAGGTCGCCAACAAACACATGAAAGAATGCTCAACATCATTAATCATTAGAGAAATGCAAATCAAAACTACAATGAGATATCATCTCACACCGATCAGATTGGCCATCGTCAAAAACTCTACAAACAATAAAGGCTGGAGAGGGTGTGGAGAAAAGGGAACACTCTTGCACTGTTGGTGGGAATGTAAAATGATACAGCCACTATGGAGAACAGTATGGAGGTTCCTTAAAAAACTACAAATAGAACTACCATATGACCCAGCAATCCCACTACTGGGCATATACCCTGAGAAAACCATAATTCAAAAAGAGTCATGTACCAAAATGTTTATTGCAGCTATATTTATGATAGCCAGGACATGGAAGCAACCTAACTGTCCATCAACAGATGAATGGATAAGGAAGATGTGGCACATATATATACAATGGAATATTACTCAGCCATAAAAAGAAATGAAACGGAGTTATTTGTAATGAGGTGGATAGACCTGGAGTCTGTCATACAGAGTGAAGTAAGTCAGAAGGATAAAAACAAATACCGTATGCTAACACATATATATGGAATCTAAAAAAAAAAATGTCATGAAGAGATTAGTGGTAGGATGGGAATAAAACACAGACCTACTAGAGCATGGACTTGAGGATATGGGGAGGGGGAAGGGTAAGCTGTGACGATGTGACAGAGTGGCAGGGACATATACACACTACCAATTGTAAATTAGATAGCTAGTGGGAAGCTGCAGCATAGCACAGGGAGTTCACCTCTGTGCTTTGTGACCACCTAGAGGGGTGGGATAGGGAGCGTGGGAGGGAGGGTGACACAAGAGGGAAGAGTTATGGGAACATATGTATATGTATAACTGATTCACTTTGTTGTAAAGGAGAAACTATCACACTATTGTAAAACAGTTATACTCAAATAAAGATGTTAAAATAAGAGGTATCTTGTATTCACACTTTTTTCCTTTTTTAAAGAAAAGAGAAAGGCATGGAAAAATGCTGAACATTAGGAATTTTAAAAGACACGCAAATCCAAATTACAAAAACCTCTCAGGTCACACCAGTCAGAAAGGCCATAAGCAAAAATTCCGCAAACAATAAAGGTTGAAGGGGTTGTGGAGAAGCGAGGTGGTAAGAGCCACTAATGAAAACACAATGGAGGTGCTTTGAAAAGGTAAACATTGAGCTACCAGTTAATAAAGCATACCCACTCCTGCACCTATCACCTGAGAAAATGAGAATCAGAAAGTCACAGGCTAGCAATCTGTCACTCCAGCAATATTTACCATAGCCAACACTTGGAAGCAATGAAAATGTCCATCAACAGAGGAATGTACAAAGAAGAAGTGGTCCATGTACCCAATGGAATATTACTCCAATAAAAAACATAAATTAAATTAAAAAAACAAACAAATGTAAGGAGATATAATTTTGGGGGAGTTTATCAGGGCACATTCCAGTCTAATTTATAACCGCGGCACACCACTGGCAGGAAGGTCTGTTTCCCTATGTACCAGGGGGGGAAGGTAGAAATGCTGTCGCCCTCTGGCTGTTACCTGCAACAGCAGCTTTACAATCTGTGCTAATGGTCACTTCATATGCACAAGTACTACAGGGCTGTAAATGAAACCTGCCCTCAAAATGTCTTGACGCAGGTAAAGGCCAAACATTTTCAAAATGTGGCACATAATTCAAGAAAACAATTTGAAGAACTAAGCTGTATTCAGAGTTTAAAAAATAAAAGGACATGCCTGAAAGCTCAGTTTCAAGGGCTTATGAGACACATGCAAATCCAACCACAAAATGGTATCAGTTCACACCACTCAGAATAACCATCAGCCAAAAAACTACAAACAATCAATGCTGATGGGGTTGTGGAGAAATCCATACCCTCAATTTGTCTGGTTTTTTTGTGTGTGTGTGGTACGCGGGCCTCTCACCGCTGTGGCCTCTCCCGTTGCAGAGCACAGGCTCCAGATGCGCAGGCTCAGTGGCCATGGCCTATGGGCCCAGCTGCTCCGCGGCATGTGGGATCCTCCCGGACCGGGGCTCGAACCCATGTCCCCTGCATTGGCAGGCAGGTTCTCAACCACTGTGCCACAAGGGAAGCCCCCATACCCTCAATTTGAAGTGGGACATAACCTGGTAAGAGCCACTAATGGGAACACAATGGAGGTGACTGTTAAAGGTAAACATTGAGCTACTATATGATCCAGCAGCCCCATCTCTGGGCCTATAACCTAAGAAGACAGAATTGGAAAGACCCAGGCAGGCAAATCTGCATTGCAGCAGTATTACAATAGCCAGGACATGGAAGCAACCAAAACGTCCATCAACAGATGAGTGGACAAAGAAGAATTGGTACATGTACAGATGGAGTATTAGCCAAAGAAAAAAATGAAACAATGCCATTTGCAGCACCACAGATGAGTCCAGAAGTAATCACGCAAATAGTAGAAAGTGAGAAAGCAAAAGACACCTATCCTATGATATCACTTATAGGCGTTATCTAATAACTGACACAAATGTACATATTTCCACAAAGAAAGACACTCACAGACTTAGAAAACAACTATGCTTATCTAGACAGAAAGGTGTGGGGAATGTTTATTGCAGCTCTATTTACGATAGCCAGGACATGGAAGCAACCTAAGTGTCCATCAACAGATGAATTGATAAGGAAGATGTGGCACATATATACAATGGAATATTACTCAGCCATAAAAAGAAATGAAACGGAGTTATTTGTAATGAGGTGGATAGACCTGGAGTCTGTCATACAGAGTGAAGTAAGTCAGAAGGATAAAAACAAATACCGTATGCTAACACATATATATGGAATCTAAAAAAAAATGTCATGAAGAGATTAGTGGCAGGATGGGAATAAAGCACAGACCTACTAGAGCATGGACTTGAGGATATGGGGAGGGGGAAGGGTAAGCTGTGACGATGTGACAGAGTGGCAGGGACATATACACACTACCAAATGTAAAATAGATAGCTAGTGGGAAGCTGCAGCATAGCACAGGGAGTTCACCTCTGTGCTTTGTGACCACCTAGAGGGGTGGGATAGGGAGGGTGACACAAGAGGGAAGAGTTATGGGAACATATGTTTATGTATAACTGATTCACTTTGTTGTAAAGGAGAAACTAACACACTATTGTAAAACAGTTATACTCAAATAAAGTTGTTAAAAAAATGGATAAATTAAGATTAGTGTTACTACACGTATACCAATACATATTTTATACATATATCAAAAAGACTGACCATACAGCAAGGGAGGTATACAGAACACTCTGTAATATTTTACATGGGAAGAGGATCTGTACATGCATAGACATATATAATGTACAAATGAACCAGGCTGTTTTCACCTAAGACAAACACTATTCTAATAATTAACCCAATTAAAAAAAAATTAAAAACCAAGAAGAAGTAATGAGACATAAACTTATGGGGGGTTTTCCTGGCACATTCCATTCCAATTTTCAAGCTAGGAACACGACGTCCAGAAAGGCTCTGTTGCCCTAGGACCCAGATTTGGGAATGGAGAAATGCTGCCTCCTTGGGGCCGTTTCCCACAACAGCAGGTTTAAACCTAGTGCTAAAGGTCACTAAATATTCACCAAACTTGCAGGCCTGTAAATCACACCTGCCCTCCAAAAAAATCCTGGGGTCGAAAATTGGACAAAAATTCAAAAGAGGGCAACCTTCCAAGAAGACAATTTCAAGAGGTATGTTGTACTCACACTTTTTTCTCTTTTTTTAGCAGAAAAGAGAAAAGCGTCTCAAACTGATGAATTTTAGGAATTTTGAAAGACATGCAAACCCAAATTACAAAATCCTATCAGCTCACACCAGTCAGAATGGCCTTCAGCAGAAATGCTTCAAACACTAAATGCTGAAGGGATTGTGGAGAAATGCGTAAACTCTGTTCTAAGGGGGACGTGGTAAGAGCCACTAATGAAAACACAACGGAGGTGCTTTGAAAAGGTACACATTGAGCTACCATTTAATGAAGCATACCCACTTCTGGGCCTATCACCTGAGAAAATGAGAATCAAAAAGTCACAGGCTACGGGCTTCCTTGGTGGCGCAGTGGTTGAGAGTCCGCCTGCCGATGCAGGAGACACGGGTTCGTGCCCTGGTCCGGGAAGATCCCACATGCCGCGGAGCAACTAAGCCCGTGAGCCATGGCCGCTGGGCCTGCGCGTCCAGAGCCTGTGCTCCGCAACGGGAGAGGCCACAACAGTGAGAGGCCCGCATACCACAAAAAAAAAAAAAAAAAAAGTCACAGGCTGGCAATCCTGCACTCCAGCAATATTTACCATAGCCAACACTTGGAAGCAACGAAAAAGTCCATCAACAGAGGAATGCACAAAGAAGAAGTGGTCCGTGTACACAATGGAATATTACTCCAATAAAAAATATAATTAAATTTAAGAAACAAACAAAAGTAAGGAAACATCAGCATTTGTGGGTTTATCCAGGCACATTCCACTCTAATTTATAACTGTGGAACACCACTGGCCAGAAGGTCTGTTTCCCTAGTACCAGTGTGGGGAACATAGAAAGGCTGCCGCCCTCTGGCCGTTAGCTGCAAAAGCAGCTTTAAAGCCTGTGTTAATGGTCACTTCATATGAACAAGAACTGCAGGGTTGTAAATGAAACCTACCCTCAATATGTCTTGAGGGAGGTAATGGCCAAAAAATTGCAAAATGTGACACATACTTTAAGGAAACACTTGGAAGAACTAAGCTGTAATCACAGTTTGAAAAAGAAAAAGGACATGCCTTAAAGCTCAATTTAAACAGAGTATGAGACACATGCAAATTCAAAGAGGTATCAGCTCACACCATTCAGAATAACCATCATCAAGAGAACTATAAACAATAAATGCTGGTGGTGTTGTGGAGAAATGCATACCCTCAAATTTAAGGGGGGTGTAACCTGGAAAGAGCTAATAATGAGAACAGAATGGAGGTGCATTTAAAAGGTAAACACTGACGTACCATATGATCCAGCAGGTCCATTCCTGGACCTATAATCTATGACAGAATTGGAAAGACACAGGCATGTAAATCTGCATTGCACAGTATTACAATAGTCCAGATATGGAAGTAACCAAAAAGTCCACCAACAGATGGGTGGACAGAGAAGAACTGCTACTTGTAGAGATGGAATATTAGCTAGGGAAAAAATGAAACAATGCCATTTGCAGCACCATAGATGAGTCTAGAAGTAATCACACAACTTGTAGTAAGTGACAAAGGGAAAGACACATACCCTATCATTTCACGTATAGGTGTTAGCTAAAAATTGGTACCGATGAAGACATTTCCACAGAGAAAAGCAATCACAGATTCATTAAACAAACTTATGGTTCACCAAATGGAAAGGTGTGAGGATTGGATACATTAAGATATTGGGATTAACAGAGATATACAGACAAATGTGAAATATATAATCACCAAAGACCAAGAGAAAACTACTCAACATTGTGTCATAACCTACATGGGAAAAGGATCTGAAGAAGAATAGATATATGTGTATGTGTGAAAGAACCACATCTTGCACACCAAGAACACACAAAACACTGTAATCAAATTTGCTGTCAATAAAAAATAAAAATTAAATTAAGAATACGAACAAGAAGTAATGAGACATAAACCTAAAGGGATTTTCCTGGCACTTTCCATTCTAATTTGCAACCTAGAACAGGACCTTATTAAGGCTCTATTGCCCTAGTAAACAGATTTGGTAATGGCGAAATGCTGCCTTCTTGTGGCCGTTTCACACAAATGCAGCTTTGAACCCAGCATTAAAGGTCACTGAATATTCAAAATATTTGCAGGACTGTAAAGGACACTGGGCCCCAGAAAAAATTCTGAGGTCAGATATCGACCAGAAAATTCAAATGACGTCAACATTTCAAAAAGACAATATGAAGTGGCATATTTTACGCACATTTTCTCTTTTTCTTTTTGTTTAAAAAAATGCATGGAAAAATGGTCAATATCAGGAACTAATAAAGCCATGCAAATCCAATCTATAAAAACGTTCACCTCACAGCTGTCAGAATGATCTTCAGCAAAATAGTCTACAAAGGATGAATGCTGAAAGGCTTTTAGAGAACTGTGAACCCTCTAGCTGCTGGTGTGACGTAAACTGATAAGAGCCAGTAGTGAGAAGAGAATGGCACTGCGTTTACAGTTAAAAATTGAGCTACCATACGATCTGGTAGCCCAACTGCTGGTCTTATCACCTGAGAGCACCTGAGTCAAAAAGACACAGGCTGGGAATCCTGCACTACAGCAATATTTCCCATAGCCGAGACTTGGAAGCAACCAAAATGTCCATCAACAAATGAATGCACAAAGAAGAAGTGGTCCATGTACACAATGGAATATTAGCCATGGAAAGAAGGAAACAGTGCCATTTGTACCACCATAGAAGGACCTAGACATAATCATCCAACTTGAAGTAAGAAAGAAACTGAAAGACAGATATCCTATGACATCACTTCTAGGTGTTACCTAAAAATTGATACCCACGGACATATTTCCAAGACAAGGACACGCATGGATTAAGAAAACAAAATTATGTTTAACCAAATGGAAAAGCATAAGGAATGAATGAATTAGGATATAGGGGTTAACAGACATGTACTAACACATGCAATATATAATCACAAAATGCCTATGGAATATCAAGAGAGGTCTACTAAACACTCTGTAATAGCCTACACAGGAAAGGAACCAAAGATGAATAGCTAGATACATAGATATAATGAACCAGATTCTGTATACCTAGAACAAACACAATATTTTTATCCAATTTGCTCTGAAAATATATAAAATTAAATTTAAAAAACAAACAAGAGATAAGGAGACATAAGCTCATGGGTGTGTGCCCTGGCACATTCCACTCTAATTTGCAGCCTACTAACAGAATTTCCAGGAAGGCTCTGTTGCCTAAAAACCCAGATTGGAAATGTAGACATGCTTCTGCCTTGTGGCTGTTTCCCACAAGAGCATCTTTAAGCCCACAGCTAATGGTCACCTAACATTCAGAAGGACTCAGGGCTGTAAAGGACACTAGCCCTAAAAAATTTTGCTGAGGTAGGGAATGGACCAAAAAATTCATAACAGGCCAATTTTTCAAGAAGATAGTTTGAAGAGGTAAGTTTTACTCACTCTCTTTAAAAAAAGGAAAATGGATAAAAGCTCGACCTCAGGAATTATTAGACTCATGCAAATCTAATCTACAAAAAGGTTTCAACTCATACCAGTCGACTGACCATCAGCAAAAAGGCTACAAACAATAAATGCTGAAGCGTTTTTAGAGAACTGTGTAACTTCTAGCTGCTGGTGAGATGTAAAGTGGTAACAGCCGATAATGAGAACACAAAGGAGCTGCGCTTAAAAGTAAAAATGGAGGTACCATTCGATCCAGCAGTCACACCACTGGGCCTCTCACTTGAGAAGAGCAGAATCGAGAAAACCCGGGTTGCAAAAGCTGTCCTGCAGCGTTATTCACAATAGCCAAGAGTGTGAAGCAGCGAAAAAGTCCATCAACAGATGAATGGATAAAGAAGTGGTCCATGTACACAATGAAATATTAGCCATGGAAAACAATGAAACAGTGCTCTTTGAGGCACCATAAGTGAGCTTGGAGATAATCACAGAACGTGAGTAAGTCAGAAAGCAAAGACCTATATCCTATGGTATCAGTTATAGGCATTATCTAATAACTGAAACAAATGAATATATTTCCACAGAGAAAGACACTCACAGACTTAGAAAATTCTATGCTTGTCTAAAAGGAAAGGGTGGGGGGAATGGATAAATTAAGATTAGTGTTACTATACATATAACAATAACTACTATATACATATGTCAAAAGACCAACCATCTAGCAAGGGAGGTCTACGGAACACTCTAATATTTTACATGGGAAGAGGATCTGTACGTGAATAGACATATAAAATGTACAAATGATTGTGTACACCTAGGACCAACAATATTCTAATCATTACCCCGATTACAAAAATTAATACAACCAACAAGTAATGAGTCATAAACTTATGGACGTTTCTCCTAGCACATTCCATTCTAATTTACAAATTAGGAACACGACTTTCAGAAAAACTCTGCTGCCCTAGTACCCAGATTTGGGAATGGAGAAATGCTGCCTCTTTTTGGCCGTTTCCCACAACAGCAGCTTTAAACCCAGTGCTAATGGTCACTAAATATTCACAATCATTGTAGGCCTGTAAATGACACCTTCCCTCCAAAAATCTCCTGAGGTCGAAAATCGACCAAAAATTCAAAACAGAGCAACCTTCCAAGAAGACAATTTCAAGAGGTATATTATACTCACACTTTTTTTTTTCTTAACAGAAAAGAAAAAGGCATGGAAAATGATGAATTTTAGGAATTTTTAAAGGCATGCAAACCCAAACTACAAAACATATCAGCTCACAGCAGTCAGAATGGCCATAAGCAAAAATGCTGCAAACAATAAATGTTAAAGGGATTGTGGAGAAATGCGTAACCTAGGTTCTGAGGGGGACGTGGCAAGAGCCACTAATGAAAACACAATGGAGGTGCTTTGAAAAGGTACACATGGAGCGATTAGTCAATCAGTCACACCCACTGCTGGACCTATCACCTCAGAAAATGAGAAACAAAAAGTCACAGGCTGGCAATACTGCACTCCAGCAATATTTAACATAGCCAACACTTGGAAGCAATGAATAAGTCCATCAACAGAGGAATGCACCAAGAAGAAATGGTCCATGTACACAATGGAATATTACTCCAATAAAAATATAAATTAAATTTAAAAAACAAACAGAAGTAAAGAGACATCAGCTTTTGTGGTTTTATCCGTGCACATTCCACTCTAATTTATAACCAAGGAACACCACTGGCCACAAGGTCTGTTTCCCTAGTAACAGCGTGGGGAATGGAGAAAGGCTGCCACCCTCTGGCCGTTACCTGCAAACGCAATTTAAAGCCTGTGCTAATGGTCACTTCATATGAATAAGCACTGCAGGGCTGTTAATGAAATCTGCCCTCAAAATATCTTGAGGGAGGTAATGGCCAAAGAATTTAAAATGTGACACATACTTTAAAAAAACACTTTGAAGAACTAAGCTGTAATCACACTTTGAAAAAGAAAAAGGACATTCCTTAAAGCTCAATTTCAACGGATTATGAGACACATGCAAATTCAACCACAAAGAGGTATCAACTCACACCAGGAAGAATAACCATCAGCAAGAAATCTACAAACAATAAACGCTGAAGGTGTTTTGGAGAAATGCATACCCTCAACTTTAAGTGGGATGTAACCTGGAACGAGCCACTAATGAGAACAGAATGGTGGTGCCTTTAAAAGGTAAACACTGAGCTACCATATGATACAGGAGGCCCACTCCTGGGCCTATAACATAAGAAGACAATATTGGAAAGACACAGGCAGGCAAATGTGCATCGCAGCGGTGTTACAATAGCTAAGACATGGAGGCAACCATAAAGTACATCAAGAGTTGAGTGGACAAAGAAGAACTGATACATGCACAGATGGAATATTCGCTAGGGAAAAAAGTGAAAAAATACCATTATCAGCACCGTAGATGATTCTAGAGGTAATCAGGCAAATTGTACCAAGTTAGACAGCAAAAGACACATATCCTATAATATCACTTATAGGTGTTAGCTAAAAATTGATACCAATGAAGATATTTCCACAGAGAAAGTCAATCACAGATTCATTAAACAAACTTATGGTTTACCCAATGGAAAGGTGTGAGGATTGGATATGTTAGGATATTGGGGTTAACATAGATATACAAACACATGTGAAATGTATAATCACCAAAGACCTACAGCATACCAAGAGAAGCCTACTCAACATTGTGTCATAACCTACATGAGAAAACGATCCGAAGTAGTATAGATATATGTATATGTGTAAAAGAACCACATCTTGCACACCTAGAACAAACAAAACATTTTAATCAAATTTGCTCTGATAAAAAATAAAAATTAGGGCTTCCCTGGTGGCACAGTGGTTGAGAATCTGCCTACTAATGCAGGGGACATGGGTTTGAGCCCTGGTCTGGGAGGATCCCACATGCAGCAGAGCAACTAGACCCGTGAGCCACAACTACTGAGCCTATGCATCTGGAGCCTGTGCTCTGCAGCAAGAGAGGCCACGATGTGAGAGGCCCACACACCGCGATGAGTGGTCCCCGCTTGCCGCAACTAGAGAAAACCCTTGCACAGAAACGAAGACCCAACACAACCAACATTTTTTTTCTTTTTTTAAAAAAGAGAGCCCAAATAAGTCAGAAATGAAACAGATGATGTTACAACAGACACCACGGAAATACAAAGTATCCTAAGATACACACAGGGTAACTCAGGGCTCAGACTGGACAGAGCCCACTCTCCATTCCCCTGTACATGACTTACAGGAGCCTCGGGAACTGAGGAGGGGGTCCCTGAGGAGACACACAGGATAGAATACATTAGGCATTAACGTGACTGCATTCATCTTAAACGTGCCTGAACTACATTGACACGAAATGATTTTGTCCTGTATGTACATCGGCACCTCTAGTCGGAAATTCAGGTCTTTGGCTTCACCACCTCTACTGACAGCATTAGCTTCACCTGCTGTGGACCTTCTCCTATAGGATTTCTAGAACCACAAAGCATCAAAGCTTTACAGGACCCAGAGTCTGTTCGACTCCACTCAGAGTCTCAGAGTCTCAACTGCACTCAGAGACTCCACTCTTGGAGGGCACACTCAAAATAGTGTGCACGTCAGGACCCAGGGGAAGGAGCAGTGACCCTGTAGGCGAATGACCAGACAATACAATAACTGAAATGAAAAATACACTAGAAGGAATGAGTAGCAGAATAACTGTGGGAAAAGAATGGATAAGTGACCTGGAAGACAGAAAGGTGGAAATCACTGCCATGGAACAGAATAAAGAAAAAGAATGAAAATAAAAGAAGACACCCTAAGAGACCTCTGGGACAATGTTAAACGCAACAACATTCGCATTATAGGGGTCCCAGAAGGAGAAGAGAGAGAGAAAGGATCCGATAAAATATTTGAAGAGATTATAGTCAAAACCTTCCCTAGCATGGGGAAAGAAATAGCCACCCAAGTCCAGGAAGCACAGAGAGTCCCAGGCAGGATAAACCAAAGGAGAAAAATGCCGAGACACATAGTAATCAAATTGACAAAAATTAAAGACAAAGAAAAATGATTGAAAATGATTGAAAGGGGAAAATGGCAAATAACATACAAGGGAACTCCCATAAGGTTAACAGCTGATTTCTCAGCGGAAACTCTAGAAGCCAGAAGGGAGTGGCATGATAAATTTAAAGTGATGAAAGGGAAGAACCTACAACCAAGAGTACTCCACCCAGCAAGGATCTCATTCAGATTTGACAGAGAAATCAAAAGTTTTACAGACAAGCAAAATCTAAGAGAATTCAGCACCACGAAACCAGCCCTACAACAAATGCTAAAGGAACTTCTCTAAGTGGGAAACACAAGAGAAGAAGATGACCCACAAAGACAAACCCATAATAATTAAGAAAATAGTAATAGGAACATACATATCGATAATTACTCTAAACGTGAATGGATTAAATGCTCCAACCAAAAGACACAGGCTCGCTGAATGGATACAAAAACAAGACCCATATATATTCTGTCTACAGGAGACCCATTTCAGACCTAGGGACACAAACAGACTGAAAGTGAGGGAATGAAAAAATATATTCCATGCAAATGAAAATCAAAAGAAAGCTGGAGTAGCAATACTCATATCAGATAAAATATACTTTAAAATAAGGAATGTTACAAGGGACAAGGAAGGACACTACAAAATGATCAAGGGATCAATCCAAGAAGAAGACGTAACAATTATAAATATATATGTACCCAACATAGGAGCACCTCAATATATAAGGCAACTGCTAACAGCTATAAAAGAGGAAATCGACAGTAACACAATAATAGCAGGGGACTTGAACACTTCACTTACATCAATGGAGATCATCCAGACAGAAAATTGATAAGGAAACACAAGCTTTAAATGACACAATAGACCAGATAGATTTAATTGATATTTATAGGACATTCCATCCCCAAACAGCAGATTATACGTTCTTCTCAACTGCACATGGAACATTCTCCAGGATAGATCACATCTTGGGTCACAAATAAAGCCTCAGTAAGTTTAAGGAAACTGAAATCATATCAATCAGCTGTTCCGACCACAATGCTATGAGATTAGAAATCAATTCCAGGGGGAAAAAAAAACGTAAAAACACACAAACACGTGGAGGCTAAATAATACGTCACTAAATAACCAAGAGATCACTGAAGAAATAAAAGAGGAAATCAAAAACTACCTAGGGACAAATGGCAACAAAAACACGATGATCCAAAACCTTTGGGATTCAGCAAAAGCAGTTCTAAGAGGAAAGTTTATAGCGATACACACCTACCTCAAGAAACAAGAAAAATCTCAAATAAACAATCTAAACTTACACCTAGAGGAAGTAGAGAAAGAAGAACAAAACCCTCAGTTAGTAGAAGGAGAGAACTCATAAAGATCAGAGCAGAAATAAATGAAATAGAAACAAAGAAAACCACAGGAAAGATCAGTAAAACTAAAAGCTGGTTCTTTGAGAAGATAAACAAAAATGATAAACCTTTAGCCAGACTCAAGAAAAAGAGGGAGAGGACTCAAATCAATAAAATTAGAAATGAAAAAGGAGAAGTTACAACAGACACCACAGAAATACAAAGCATCATGAGAGACTACTACATGCAACTTTATGCCACTAAAATGGACAACCTGGAAGACATGGCCACATTCTTCAAAAGGGATAACCTTCCAAGACTGAACCAGGAAGAAATAGAAAATAAGAACAAACTTATCCCAAGCAATGAAATTGAAACTGTGATTAAAAATCTTCCAACAAACAAAGGCCCAGAACCAGAGGGCATCACATGTGAATTCTACCAAACATTTAGAGAAGAGCTAACACTCAACCTTCTCAAACTCTTCCAAAAAATTGCAGGGGAAGGAACACTGCCAAACTCATTCTATGAGGCCATCATCACCCTGACACCAAAACCAGACAAAGATACTACAAGGAAAGAAAATTAGAAGCCAATATCACTGATGAATATAGATATAAAAATCCTCAATAAAATACTAGCAAACAGAATCGAACAACACTAAAAGGATCATACACCATGATCAAGTGGGGTTTATCCCAGAGATGCAAGGATTCTTCAATATACACAAATCCATCAATGTGATACACCATATTAACAAATTGTAGAATAAAAACCATATGATCATCTCAATAGATGCAGGAAAAGATTTTGAGAAAATTCAACACCCATTTATGATAAAAAAAAAAAAAATCTCTGCAGAGTGTGGGCATAGAGGGAAACTACCTCAACATAATAAAGGCCATATATGACAAACCCACAGCAAATATCATTCTCAATGGTGGAAAGCTGAAAGCATTTCCTCTAAGATCAGGAACCAGACGAGGATGTCCACTCTCATCACTATTATTCAACATAGTTTTGGAAGTCCTAACCACAGCAATCAGAGAAGAAAAAGAAATACAAATTGGAAAATAAGAAGTAAAATTGTCACTGTTTGCAGATGACATGATACCATAGGTAGAGAATCCTAAAGATGCCACCAGAAAACTACTAGAGCTAATCAATGAATTTGATAAAGTTGCAGGATACAAAATGAATGCACAGAAATCTCTTGCATTCCTATACACTAACAATGAAAGATCAGAAAAAGAAATTAAGGAAATATCCCATTACCACTGCAACAAGAAGAATAAAATACCTAGGAATAAACCTACCAAAGGAAGTAAAAGACCTGTACTCAGAAAACTATAAGACACTGATGAAAGAAATCAAAGATGATATAAACAAATGGAGACATATACCATGTTCTTGGATTAGAAGAATCAATATTGTGAGAATGACTATACTACCCAAAGCAATCTACAGATTCAATGCAATCCCTATCAAATTACCGGCGGCATCTTCTACAGAACTAGAACAAAAAATCTTAAAATTTGTAGGGAGACACAAAAGACCCTGGATAGCCAAAGCAATCTTTAGAGGAAAAAAAAAAAAAAGAGCTGGAGGATTGAGACTTCCAGACTTCAGACTATACTACAAAGCTACAGTAATCAAGACAATATGGTACTGACACAAAAACAGAAATATAGATCAATAGAACAGGATGGAAAGCACAGAGAAACACACGTACCTATGGTTAACTAATCTATGACAAAAGAGGCAAGGGTATACAATGGAGAAAAGACAGTGTCTTCAGTAAGTGATGCTGGGAAAACTGGACAGCTACATGTAAAAGAAGGAAATTAGAACACTCCCTAACACCATACACAAAAATAAACTCAAAATGGATTAGAGACTGAAATGTAAAACCAGACACTATAAAGCCCTTAGAGGAAAACTTAAGCAGAACACTCTATGACATAAATCACAGCAAGATCCTCTTAAACCCACCTCCTAGAGAAATGGAAATGAAAACAAAAATTAAAAAATGGGACCTATGGGGCTTCCCTGGTGGCGCAGTGGTTGTGAGCCTACCTGCCAATGCAGCAGACACAGGTTCGTGCCCCAGTCCGGGAACATCCCACATGCCCGGAGCGGCACGGCACGTGAGCCATGGCCACTGAGCCTGCGCGTCCGGAGCCTGTGCTCCACCACGGGAGAGGCCACAAGAGTGAGAGGCCCGTGTACTGCAAAAACAAAAACAAAAAAAGGGACCTAATGAAACAAAATCTTTTGCACAGCAAAGGAAAACATAAACAAGATGAAAAGACAACCATCAGAATGGGAGAAAATATTTTCAAATGAAGCAAATGGCAAAGGATTAATCTCCAAAAAGCAGCTCATGCAGCTCAATATCACAAAAACAAACAACCGAATCCAAAAATGGGTGGAAGACCTAAATAGACATTTCTCCAAAAAAGACATACAGGTTGCCAACAAACACATGAAAGGATGCTGAACATCACTAATCATTAGAGAAATGCAAAGGAAAACTACAGTGAGGTATCACCTCACAACAAGTCAGAATGGCCATCATCCAGAAATCTACAAACAATAAATACTGGAGAGACATTTATTGGATAAAAGGGAACCCTCTTGCACTGTTGGTGGGAATGTAAATTGATATAGCCACTAGGGAAAACGGTATGGACGTTCCTTAAAAACTAAAAATAGAACTACCACACGACCCAGCAATCCCACTACTGGACATTTACCCTGAGAAAACCATAATTCAAAAAGAGTCATGTACCACAATGTTCATTGTAGCTCTACTTACAATAGCCAGGACATAGAGGCAACCCAAGTGTTCATCGACAGATAAGTGGGTAAAGAAGTTGTGGCACATATATATAATGGAATATTACTCAGCCATAAAGAGAAACGAAATTGAGTTATTTGTAGCAAGGTGGATGGATCTAGAGTCTGTCCTACAGAGTGAAGTAAGTCAGAAAGAGGAAAACAAATACCATATGCTAACACATATATATGGAATCTAAAAAAAAGTTCATGAAGAACTTAGGGGCAGGAAAGGATTAAGGACACAAACGTAGAGAAAGGACTTGAGGATACGGGGAGGGGGAAGGGAAAGCTGGGACAAAGTGAGACAGTGGCATGGACATATATACACTACCAAATGTAAAATCGATAGCTACTGGGAAGCAGCCACATAGCACAGGAAGATCAGCTCGGCAATTTGTGTCCACCTAAAGGGGTGGGATAAGGGGGTGAGAGGGAGGTGCAAGAGGGAGGCGATATGGTGTTATATGTATACGTATCGCTGATTTTTTTATACAGCAGAAACTAACACAATTGTAAAGCAATTATACTCCAATAAAGATGTAAAAGAAAAAAAAAAGCCCAGAGATAAACCTACACACCTATGGTCCACTAAACTATGACAAAGGAGGCAAGGATATACAATGGAGAAAAGACAGTCTCTTTATAAGTGGTGCTAGGAAAAATGGACAGCTACATGTAAAAGAATGCAATTAGAACACTCCCTAACACCATACGCAAAAATAAACTCAAAATGGATTAGAGACTGAAATGTAAGACCAGACACTATAAAACTCTTAGAGGAAAACATAGGAAGAATACCCTTTGACATAAATCACAGCAAGATCTTTTTTGATCCACCTCCTAGAGTAATGGAATAAAAAACAAACAGATGGGACCAAATGAAACTTAAAAGCTTTTGCAAAGCAAAGCAAACTACAAACAAGATGAAAAGACAATCCTCAGAATGGGAGAAAATATTTGCAAACGAATCAACAGACAAAGGATTAATCTCCAATATATATAAACAGCTCATGGAACTCAACAGTAAAAAAAAGCAAGCAACCCAATCCCCAAATGGGCAGATGACTTAAACAGACATTTGTCCCAAGAAGACATACAGATGGCCAAGAAGCACATTAAAACCTGTTCTACATCACTAATTATTAGAGAAATATAAACCAGAACTACAATGAGGTATCACCTCACACCAGTTAGAACGGACATCATCAGAAAATCTACAAACAACAAATGCTGGAGGTGGTGTGGAGAAAAGGGAACCCTCTTGCACTATTTGTGGAAATGTAAATTGATACAGTCACTATGGAGAACAGTACGGAGGTTCCTTAAAAATCTAAAAATAGAATTCCCATATGACCCAGCAATCCCACTACTGGGCATATACCCAGAGAAAACCATAATTCAAAAAGACACATTCACCACAATGTTCATTGCAGCACTATTTACAATAGCCAGGTCATGGAAACAACCTAAACGCCCATAGACAGACGAATGGAAAAGATGTGGTACATATATAAAATGGAATATTACTCAGCCATATAAAGGAATGAAATTGGGTCATTTGTAGAGACGTGGATAGATCTACATACTCTCATACAGAGTGAAGTAAGTCAGAAACAGAAAAAACAAATATTAACAAATATTAACGCATACATGTGGAACCTAGAAAAACGATACAGATGAACCGGTTTGCAAGGCAGAAATAGAGACACAAATGTAGAGAACAAATGTATGGACACCAAGGGGGGAAAGTGGAGGGGTGGTAGTGGTGGGATGAATTGTGAGACTGGGATTGACATATACACACATATGTATAAAATAGATAACCAATAAGAACCTGATGTATAAAAAATAAATTAAATTAAATTCAAAAATTAAAACAATAATATTTTAAAAAGAGAAAAAAGCATTTTCCTTCCCATAGACATATTTATATGAATAAATTATTTCCATGTTTATATCTATAAATGCAAGAAGAGGAATAAAACCTACCTTGAACCAAAAAAGAAGAAATACATAACCCACTGGTCATACAGAGGAAAACCCTATCAGGGCACTTGCTCCAGTGGCGAACAATTCTGAAGTTGGTCAGAGGTGGGGAATCGTCTCCCATGCAGCCAGCAGCACCCCCACAAGGAGCGTCCTCATTGCAAAGCTGGGGGACGGTGCCGAGGCATCTCTGAGTAAACGTGAGCTGAGCCCCAGGCTAGCTGCTACTGAACTGTTCCCACTCTTCCCAGGTAAAAATGTGTGCAAGTACTTGAAAGCCTAGAGGAAGGGCCGTGGAGCCACAACAGCCACGGTACACAGGCCGACTTGGTGCCTGGAGGTCAGCCAGGCTGGTCCTGGCCCCAGGCACTCTTATGGAAGCTTTCTATTTCCCTGCCTGACGTACCCCTCCTGTCCCAGCCCTCACTGTTTTTTTTCCCTTCCTCACCTTTGCCCGGGGAGAAATTCCAGCGGCAGGTATGGGTAATACATCCTCTTCTTTAGCAGGTGGCAGCCTGGCAACTCCTTCAGAAAGTCCAGCAGAGCCCCACTCACACTGGGGCACCCACAGAGCCGCAGGCCCTACTCCCTCCCACAAGCCCAGCCCTGAGACTGCTGACAGGGCAGAGAATATGACGTCAGGTACAGCTGCAGGGACTCTTGCTACCTGGAGGGGTGTTTATATTGACCTCAGCCCAGGCACAGCTTAGAAGGGCTGGCTGGCCAGGTCAGGCTGCCCAGGTCAGCCAATCCTCGCCTCTCAGGGGCTCACAGTTGCAGAAAATGGGCCTTGCTGCACCAGCCAGGTCCAAGGAACAGGTGTGGCGTCCTGAGGGTCAGGATAGACAAGGGGCTGCAGCTCTAGCTTGTTTTCTAATCATTTTATCTGGTCCATGAGTGGGAGACAACTTCAAGAAGACCCTCTCTTAATGAGAGGAACCCAGGAGTCAGGGAGAGGAGGGGTGGTGGGTGGAGACAAAGGCCTGGTGCCCCGGTTGCAGTGGAAGCTTCTGGAAGACCTGGCAGAGGGAGGCCGCACAGAGTGAAGGTCAGGGTCACAGACCTGTCGGAGCCGCTGTTTGTTAGTTCAAGTTCTGCTCTGAGGTGCTCTGGGGCAGCTCTGACCAACAGGTGAGCTGGGGGTGCTCTGCAATGAGGGCTATGGGCACAGTTCCTGTGTGCCCAGCCCTGCCGGTGTACCTGCCCAGGTGAGCTCCGTATCCTGGGAGGGTCCTGACCACAAGAGCCCCGTGGGCTGCAGGGTACCTGCCCAGGTGAGCTCCATATCCTGAGATTGGCCTGACCACGAGAGCCCCATGGGCTGCTGGCGACCTGGTAAAGGATGTCAGGACAGTCAGTGAAGCCACCGAGGATATATATCCAGTAGTTCCTAATTCCTACACACTGCTGGTCATTCTACCATCCACCAGAACATGCTATTCTGTATTAGACTTCAATATGCCTTCTTCTGTATTCCATTATCCCAGAGTCACAAGAAGTTTTGGCTTGTGAGTGGCAGGACTCAACATACAACAGAAACAATACCGCTGAGGCGTCCTGCCCCAAGGGTTCAAAAATTCCCACACCATCTTTGGGGAAACGTTAGCTAAAGACCTAAAAGTTCTACCTCTGGAAAAGGGAACCCTCCTTCAATAGGCAGATGACATTCTGATCGTCAGCCCTACTAAGGAGGTCTCTGAACTACTTAGCCAATAAAGGATAGAAGGTGTCCAAGAAAAAGGCTAAAATATCACAGACTAAGGTGACCTGCCTGGGCTTCACTCTCACAGAAGGTCAGAGAAGGCCATCCCAGGAAAGGGAAGAAGCCATTTGCAGCCGTACCCCTTCTAAAACTAGAAGACAGCTTAGGGGTTCCTGGGGAGGCCAGGGTTTACTGCATCTGGATCCTAACTACAGTCTAATAGCTGGGCCTCGATATGAAACACTGAAAGGAAAAGATGATGATCCTTTTGAATAGAATCCAGAAGTGGCCATTGAAGAATGGAAAGAGCAGTCAATTCAGACCCTTGCCCTGGAACTCCCTAATTTAACTAAACCTTTTGACCTTTACATTCCCAGTCGAAGGTGAATTGCCCTTGGAGTATCAGTGCAAAAGCTGGGACCACTTGAAATGGAACAACGCAAGAATGCCCTCCAGGTAGGAGAAACTACGGTCACCAAGGGCTTGGCCCGCCACCTCATCCGGCCAGGATACTGGGGGTATCGAAAAACCTGGAAATCAGCAGCCTGCAAGGCCAGGTCCCTCCCAAGAGAAAAGGACCCCACGTGGTGATCCTAACCACCCACCAGGCCCTGAAGTTGCAGGGATTGCTCTGTGGGCACACTGACCTCGAGTGAGGAGGCCCTCCAACTCCAGCCTCCAGAGAGACAACCGGGGGCAACAGACCCCCATGACGACTCGTGTGACCATCACTTGACCTGGAGCTTCTCTCAGAAAACAACAAGAGTGTGCCCCAAAAGAGCAGACTACTGCTTGCAGGACTTACTGCACCCAGAGCAGAGCTAATAAGCTTGGCGGGGAAACCGTAAATAACGCTGTCACCATAGAAAAGCCTACAGACACCGCGGTGACGGCAGCCAATGAGACCGGCTGGACTCCTGGCTACTTCAAAAGGCCGTTGACTCAGTGGGCGTCATGGTCCTGGATCATCACCGGCCCTGGACTGTCTGGGAGTTGAGCAGGCAGGGCTCTGACACCTGGTGCTGTTTGTACGTTAATTCAGGGGCCTAATTGAAGAAAGCGCAGACTGCTGGTCAGAGCATCTAGGCTGGCAGAAACCCTCAGCCTAATGTGGCCAAACAAATGTGGGGTGGGGTAAAGCTGCCACCCCCCAGCAACTCTGCACATCTCTTTCCTGGACCCTCAAAAATCATTAGAATCTAAGCACTTCCAATGCTGGTGCTCAGGCAGACAAGCAGTGAGAGAGGAGGCCTGGGGACAATCAACCTCACCTGGAGGCTGCCAGGGAGCAGTTCTGCCCCTCCCCCACAGGTATGAGGACTCCCAACTCAGCACGAAGCAGTTGCAGAAGAGGGGTCTGCACCCTCAGCCCCCCAAGAATGAGGAACGGGACAAAAGGCAGAGGAGGGGTTTGTCGCCGGCAAAGCCCATTAAAAATTCCTGGGAGATAAAAATAGAATCTGGGCAATAAAATAAAATCTAACCTTTTTTTTCCTTTGTGCTTTGTCTAATTTCACATGCTCCTAGGTTTCCACATGCAGAGGTCCCACACCCGGCACTTCAGACCCGATTTCCTACTGCAAAATGGCTGGGCCGACACCTCAGCTCTCGGGGCCCCGTGCAGACTCAGCGACATAGAGCCTGAGCTCCAGCCAACCCGGGCCATGGAGAGCTCTGCCCCCTCCCTCCCGCTGACGCTGCTGGGATCCCTACCCAGCAGCCTGTCCCACAGCCCACGGGGGAGTGCACGCTCTCACCTCTCCATTCTCTGATCAAAATATAAAGTTTCCTTTGCTTCTGAAGCAAACTCAGTCTCGTTCTTTTGGCTCCAGTGACCCTGGGCAGGGGGACCCTTGTTGGGACCACTCTGTAGGATCAGTAACAGAAATTGAGAACATTGTACCTTCAATGAACAGATGTGTGAGCCAAACTGTAATTAACATAGAGCAGTGTGTAAGGCTCGTGTAAAATAAGATGTTTCTAACACTTCCATTTGATATTTCCATCACTTTATTATAAGCAAGTTCAGTGGAGGGCTTTGTCTTATTTGTCAGGTCAACATTAGAGAAATGACGTGATTTCTTTCCAACGATGTACAATACATCTAATAATCTTGGCTGAAGCTTCAATCTTGTTTTGATTGCTTTTCCATTGAAAATGATACCTCTCCTTCAACTCCCCCATGTCTGAGAAGTATAAAATCTTAGAACATATTATTACCAAAGGGGAAACGCGGGAGGAGGGATAAATTAAGAGTTTAGGATTAACACATACAAACTGTGATGTATAAAATAGATCGTCAACAAGGAACTTCTGTATAACACGGGGAACAACATTCAATATTGTGTAATAACCTATAAGGGGAAAAATCTGCAAAAGAATACATAACTATATCTACATCATCTATCAACGATAGATAAAATGTAACCTAAAGGAGGTCGATGGTGAGCTCTTCTGCCCTGAAGATTTCAATCATCTAAAGCTCGGACTCTGCCTACTGCCCAAGGCCCTTAATGATCATACATGTACCCGTAGCTTAAAAATTTCCCAATTTGGGGTTCGGGGAGACACTGATTTGGAAAAATCCCTGGTGTTCTCCTTACATGAAAGGGGCTCTACCTACAGCTAAAACATGCCTGACACCCAGAAGATGGTACACCGTTTGATCGGGAAGAGTTTGGAAATGACACGTCATCTCCTCAGCTCCTGGTAGTCGGGTTCACCCCTGCAGCCTTTTTTCTAACAAGCTCCCCACTTGCAGAATCAGCACATTTAACCTCCTGTTTTGTACAGTTAGGAATTTGTAAGGAGGATGAACGGGAAGAGGGGGAACTAATGAGAGACCAGCTCTAGGTGTTTGGACAGGCACATGCCATTCTAATTTCCAATCAGGAAGAAGAATTAACCAAAGGCTCAGCCTGCCCCCTGGAACCACAATAGGGCCTGTAGCAATCCTGTGGTTTTGTGGCCAGTTCCCAAAAGAGGACTTAAAAATGGAGCTCAGGAGCACTGCAATTCACAAACCTGCAGGGTTATAAATGATAATGATCTTCCAAAAATACACTGAGGTAAGGCAACGAAAAAGATTCGAAAGCAAGGCAAAATTTCAGGAAAAAGTTTTCAAGAGGTATGTTGGAGTCGCCTTTAAAGCACATGAAAAGTGGCAGAACTTCGCAAATGATGCAGTTGGCCAAAACATGTATTTTTCCTAAATATATTTAGCAAAAATGCATACACTCTTTTTGGCCAACTAAACAAGCAGGACATGCAAATCAGCACTACAAAGAAGTCTCACTTCCCATCTGTCAAAAGGGCCATCCTGGAAAAGTGTAAAAACCAGAAATGCAGGACAGGCCATGGAGAAAAGGGAGTCTTGTGACACTGATGAGCGGGATGTAAATTGCCAACGGCCACTCTGGAGTAGTGTATGGTGTTTCCTAAAACATCTAAAAAACAGAACTACAATGCATAGGGCACTTCCACTCATTGGCGTATATATTCAGAGAACCAAAAATCGACAGAACACGGGCACCTCAAAGTTTAGGGCTGCTTGGTTTGCAAGGACCTCGGCTTGGGTACACTGAAAATATCCTAGGAAAGAGAAAAATGGGTAAACAAGTTGTGGTACTTATGTACAATGGAATATAACTCAGCCATGAAATCAATATCATAAGGCTACTAACAGCATAATGAGTATATTTAGGAACGATGATGTTAAGTAAAATAAGTCAGACAGAAAAAGAAACTTATGATAACATATCACTTACCGGGGTTTTCGAAAAATTGCTACACATGAACTGAATTACAAAACAGAACACAGAGTCACACATTTAGAAAACACACTTATGGCTGCTTAAGGGGAAAGGTGAGGTGGGGTGATGCATAAAACGAGAGTTTCAAATGAGCACAGATACCGTTCCATAAACCAAATATGTAATAGACATGACCTACTCATTGCTCAATGAACTGGACTCAACACATCCTATTCACTGCAGAAGAATACATCTGCCTAGTAAGAATCTTAAAAAGTATTTATTGGGCTTCCCTGGTGGCGCAGTGGTTGAGAGTCTGCCTGCCGATGCAGGGGACATGGGTTCGTGCCCTGGTCCGGGAAGATCCCACATGACATGGAGCGGCTGGGCCTGTGAGCCATGGCCGCTGAGCCTGCGCGTCTGGAGCCTGTGCTCCGCTACGGGAGAGGCCACAACAGTGAGAGGCCTGCGTAACGAAAAAAAAAAGTATTTATTGATATCTCTCTGTAAGTGAATCAGCTGGGTGTAAAACGGCATAAACACAGCATTGAAAATCAGCTGAACCCCATTAAAAATAAATTATAAAAAAAAAAAATTAAAAAAACAAACAGTGAAAGAGAGAAACATTCTTACAAAATTCTTTCAGGGGCTGTGATGAAACCCTGATTGACCACATCTAGACACACAACTGGATGAGACATAAGGCTGGACACTCTTGGGGCCAAGAGGATTGGTGAGGTTGGGTGAGCAAATGCAGACCCTTTAAAGTAATACTGCGTGGTACCCATTCCATGGGTCCCAACTCTCCAGGTTCAAGGGAATCTTCCTACAGCTAAAACATGCATGGGAAACTCATAGGATGGTACATTGTGTGATCGGGAAATGTTTCTAAAACACATCTCATTTTTCATCCCTGGTGCTCGGGTTTGCCATTCCAGCCGCTTTATTAACAATCTCCGCACTTGGAGAATCAGCACCTTTATTTAACCTCCTGTTTCGTACAGTTTGCAATTTGTCCAGAGGATGAACGGGAAGAGGGGGAACCAATGAGAGACCAGCTCTAGGTGTTTGGACAGGCACATGTCACTCTAATTTCCAATCAGGAAGAAGAATTAACCAAAGGCTCAGCCTGCCCCCTGGAACCAGAAAAGGGCCTGAAGCAATCCTGTGGTTTTGCGGCCAACTCCAAAAAGGCGAGTTGAAAAATGGAGCTCAGGGGCACTGCAATTCACAAACCTGCAGTGTTATAAATGATAACAATTGTCCAAAAATATACTGAGGTAAGGAAATGAAGAGGATTTGAGATCAAGGCAGTATTGGAGGAAACAGTTTTCAAGAGGTAGATTGGAGTCGCCTTTAAAGCACCTGAAAAGCGGCAGAATTTCAACAATGATGCAGTTGGCCCAAAAGGGCGTATGCGGTTTTTTCCTGAATATATTCAGGGAAAAAACGCATAAGCCCTTTTTGGCCAACGAAACAAGCGGGCAATGCACATCAGTACTACGAAGAAGTCTCACTTCGCATCGGTCAAACGGCCATCGTGAAAAAGTGTAAAACCCAGAAATGCAGGATAAGCCATGGAGAAAAGGGAGCCTTGTTATGCTGGTGGAAGGGATGTAAATTGCAAACGGCCACTCTGGAGAAGTGTATGGTGTTTCCTAAGACATCTAAAAAACAGAGCTACAGCGCAAAAGGCACTTCCACTCATGGGCGTGTATCTTAGCCCCGACCCTGCGGCGGAGTCTGGATCCGGGCCAGCCACCGCCAGAGCGTCTGGTGTGCCGCTGCCTTCCAGAGCCGCCTTCTGGCCGCCCTAGCCCCGGCCAGGCCGGCGGGGAGCGCCCCCTCTGGCGCGCGCTGTGGTGGGAGGGGCCTGAGGAGGTGGGGGCCTGCAGCGGTGCCCGGCCGGGGCGGAGGCGGCCTCAGCCCCGGGCGACTAAAGGAGAAGGCGGGGCGGGAGGCAAAAAGCGTACAGCACCCAGTATTCTCAGGTGGTCTCCCATCCAAGTACTAACCAAGCCCGACCCTGCTTAGCTTCCGAGATCAGGCGCGTTCAGGGTGGTATGGCCGTACGCAGGGTTGGGGACCGCGGGCTGCCTCTTGAGGCCCAGCTTCTCTGGCGCGTGCGCCTTACCGCCAGCCCCGCGGCCAGCCCGCCCTGGCAGGGCCCCGCTGCCCGCCCAGCCAGGGGAATGGAGGTCTCGGGTACCGCGGGGTGGTGGAGGGGTTGGCGACCTCCCAGCCCAGGGCGGGAGGGACCCAGCAAACCCTTTGGCGCTTGGCGCCCCGCCCCAGATCCCGCTCGTCTCTCACAGGGATGTGGCCCGGGAACATGTCCGGGGACGTGACAGGAATCATCTTAGCCAACTCAACCCCAGACATTGTGCTCCAGGATACATGCTATGTAGTAGCACACTTCCATGACCTAATGTCCATGGGAGCAGTCTTCACTATTATGGGAGGGTCCTACACGGATTCCCACTATTCTCAGGTTTTACAGTTAACTCAGCATGAGCAAAAATTCACTTCACAAGTATATTTGTAGTAGTAAATATGACTTCCTGCAGCACTTTCTTGGCCTCTCAGGGATGTCACTACATTAGTCTGTGTGCCCTGAGGCACACAGAACATGAAATATGTTGTCTTTAGGCTCATTCATCTCAGTAGCAGCAGTAATGCTAATACTCTTCATATTTTGAAAAGCATTTGCATCTAAACAAGAAGTCTTAGCAGTGGAAACTCCTACTCATAACCTAGAATGGTTACACAAATGCTCTCCACCATATCCTATGTTTCAAGAATCCTATCTATGTAAGTGTAAAATAAGGAAGGACTCAAGTCCTTTTCAACCAGTTTCAAGCCAACACCATAACAATTATGCCTTTCTCAATAAATGAGATAAAAGTAAAAAGTAATGTAGATTGGTCAAAGTTAAATCATAGGCTAAAATCCTGTATATCACTATGGCATATAAATTTCATCTAGGTTCTCAAGATACAACATCACCGATTATGGAAGAACTTTTACATTTTCATCATCACACATTAATAGTGATTTTTAAAATAAGTTCTCTAGTCCTCTATATTATTTCACTAATATTGACATCTAAACTAACTCATATACATACAATAGATGCACAGGTAGAGAAAATGTGAACAATTTACTAGCCATTATTGTAATCTTAATTGCCCTATCATCATTGTAAATCCTCTACATGATACATGAAATGAATAACTCTTTCAAACCATAAAAAACTATGGGTCAGTAATGATACTGAAGCTACAAATACACAGATAATGAAGATTTAAATGTTGACTTCTCTGTAATCCCCACATCGGAGCTAAAACCAGGAGAATAAATACTGATAGAAGTCAACAACTGAGTAGTTAGAGATAGTCATTGAATATTAGTTTCATCTGAAATTGTTGTACGCTCCTGAGCTGTTCCTTCTCAGGCCTAAAAAGAGCTGCTATCCCAGGACGCCTAAATTAAAGAATCCTAATACCAACAGGACCAGGCCTATGTTGTGGACAAGGGAGCTCGTTTTTGTGAGTTCAAGACTGGACAGAGTGATATGGCTGAGATATGGAGTGAATCTAGAGCCCATGGGGATGCACTTTGCAAGCTCCAGGATAGGAATGGGGCCTCTAGGGTGCCACGCCACCCACCATGCCCTCCCAAGCAGGATCTTGGCAACATTCTCTGTCAGTGATGAGGCAGCCCTAGCACTTGTCACGCCCTGATGTTGTGTCCTATGTGGGCCCCATGCTCCTGGGACCACACCCCACACTCTTCAGGTCCATGCTACAGGGTCCTTCGTGCCTCAGGAGTAGAGACCACAGAGCAAGCAGTTCCCGCCCCAACCAGCAGGAGGAGGGGAGGAGAGCAAGGGCACCAGGGGAATCTCACTCAGACAACAACAGCCCAGCGGTGCCAGTGGGGGCAGTGATGATGCAGATGAGGCACAGACCAAGAGATGGGACCAGAGGACCCAAAAGGCAGCTGGTCAGGTCCTGGCTCATCTGCACCCCGGACACCTTTGTCCCTCATACACCCCCTTCCTCATACACCCTCTCCTTAAATGCAAATTCTTCAGATGCAAACAGGCAGAGCTTCAGACTGAAAGTCAGCTCTTCCAAAATGACCCGTGAGCAAACACTGCAGGATTCCACTCCAGTGGGTGCCCTGGAGTCGACAACTCAGGGACTGAAGTGGATATGGGGGCCAGGGCAGCGGGAGGGAATGGAGAGGGAGACTCTCATGGTTGTGGAATTTGGGTTTTGCAAGATGAAAAGTTCTAGGGGTGGTGGTGATGGCTCCACGAGAAAGTGAATAGATCTGATGCCTCAGAAACGTGCACTTAAAATGGTGATGATGGTAAAGGGTACGTGACGTGTTTAATTTCACTTAAAATAAATTCTTAAAATTATGTCTTGTTAATTGAGATTCCATTTTGACTCCTCTTCATCACAGATGTTGGAGGCCCAGACACAGTCTCCTACCTTAGGGGCCATCACGGTACCCTCACAGAGCATGTGGGAGACCATTCTTAGGGGGGGGGCGCTAGTCTGTGCTCAGCTGACCTCTGTCCAGGGGGACCCAGGCCGTGGTGACCCCCATAGATTAGGCATATGATATGCTATGATATTAATAGGATACCACCAAGTGTTGTCACTCACCAGAACACAGAGTAGCAGCACACTCAAACATGACTGACCTCATATGATTGTGACCAGATTAAGAGAAGTAAAGGAACCACAGGTTAACTAGGGCAACACCGTTAATGCAGTTTGGAAATCTCAAAGGGGACAGGACGCAGTGCAGGCAAAGAGCACATATGCAGTCTCCCCGTACATGTGATCCTGACCCATGAAGATGTGGTAAGACGCACACAGTCCCCGCACCCTATACCTGGGGTCACACATCCACACTCACCAGGGTGACACACCTCCCCAGACCCTGCACCTAAAGTCACACCTTCTCTCTCAACAGGTGACCCCTCCTCCCCAGACACCTCCACCTGGGTCACATGTCCATAGTCCCAGGGTGACCTCACCTCCGCAGACCCTGCACCTGGGGTCACACGTCCCCTTGGTCAGGACACCATGGCTCTGCTGGTGGCTCCCCTAATGTGGAAACAAGCTGGGTTCCTGGGACCTCCTGGGATGGGAAAAAGTGTCAGGTGGGTCTCCTCTCACCACACTTGTCCCAGAGAACTCCTCTTTTCCCTTTGGTTCTGTGTGATTTTAACTGTTTTTAAAGCTTTCATGCTAGAGTTGAACACACGACCTTGGTGCTGGCAGGCTCAGTCCTTTCTCGTCTCACCTACATATTGAGAAAACTCACAGGGCAGCAGGGCTGAAAGCCAAGGGGCAGCTCTGGACACTGCTGAGTAGGGACAGTAGACTGGAAGGAGAGGTCAGCAGCAGCCTCAGCTGTTACCCATCGGCCTTTTGCCCACTCTGAGGTATCCGGCAATCAATTCACCAGCTAAACCTGCCTCTCTATGCACCATGTACATGCTGGTGAATTGGAATTATTGCCAGGTAGCCCTTCTGAGGATTCTCCATGAGCCCCAGGGAAGGTGAGCCTTGCAGGGATTAAGACGAAGGCCCTGACCATAGCACTGACCCTTGGGAGGACCAGGTCACCACACTCAGAAGAGAAGCTGTTATGTAGACAAGCCCACCTCAGCTCCAGACCCCAGACATCTAAGCACTGACCTTCAGATGCAGGCATGGAGCTTCCCAGTGCTGAGGCCAGGCCGGGTCTCTACCCAGGTCCCTATAGTCCTAGCACAGACATGGTCAGGTCGAAATGTTCTTATCATAGACAACACATGGTTAGCTCTAAACATAATCAGTAGACGGGACATGCAGAGGTCTAAATGTACCACATAGACAAAACTTGATCATGTTTAAACTAGCTTAGGGCTGATCTCATAGGAGGTACAGATCATACACATGGGTCTCTCATCTTTGGACACCCACATCAGGAAACTGAACAAAATCTTTGTCATTAATCATTTCAACAGGCAAAACAGAAATGTTACCAATTTCTCTGGCCACCTGATGGTCAGGATCCACGGGTGAGCCGTGAACTTCTTCTTATAGTGCAGCCCAGTCTGCTGCAAGGACAGACAACAAGTGGCCTGATTCCAGACTCCCAGGCTTCCAGAAGGAGGTGGCCACACTGGAAGCCCAGGCAGGACAGTCCTGCATGTTCCGGGCCGGGAGATCCGGTCTGTCCATTCCGCTGGCCGATTCCAGGCAGGGCGCTCAGGGCCGCTGAGAGCCCTGCACTCAGGTCCTGCTTCCCTGCAGCGTGTGTGTCTGTGTGTGTGTGTAGAGGGGGCGGTGGCTGATGGCTCCCATGGCTTCCGGTCAGGTGACCTCATGCCCTGGGGCTGACAGCCAGCATGGACACTGAGCTGTCTTCGAGGGGAGGCACGGGGAGAAGTAGGGACACAGAAGCCATTGGAGAGGAGAACCCACCGTGGAACTCCTTGCACACTGGCTCGCCCCACCCGGGGACCCGCCTGCCCATCGTGGGCAGCAGGTCACACCCCAGCCCCCCACTCCTGAGGGCAGGGCACCTGCTCTTCCCACAGCACAGGGTCTCACATGAAGGAGACCCAGTGGGGACTGTCACTGTCACTGACCCACTCCTGATACTGTGTTTGGGGAGAATGAACCCCTTTGACTGGGCGATGGGACCCTGTGAGGAAAGAGGTGGTGGCCCCATCCAAGTCGGGGCCTGGCTAAGAGATGGGAACACAGGAGCCAACTGCAGGGCCTGGAGGCCAGGCTAACTGGAGGGGCACCCCCAGCCTTGGCTGGGCTCTCCAACTGTGACATTGTAGCTTTAGGGGACCTGGAGCAAGTGAGTGAATGTAATGGGGGTCTAAACTGGACCCTGAATGGGGCTTAAAGAAGGTATGAAGGATGTTACTGAGGTAGTGACAGTCATTGGAAGACTAACTCTGTGTCAGGCCATCCTGCTCCATCCATTTAAATCCCTGAGATCTGTGACCTTTACGTGGCTATGCAGGATTGTTAGAGCAGGTACGTGTGGACATATCTGGAGCACAATTCAGTCTGCAACCAACTTGCAAGTGGTTCCAGCAAACACAAAGTTGTGCACCCAGGCAAGCGCAACACACAAACATATGCATGTGCACAGCACAAATATATTCACACACTAGCATATGAACACACATGCATGCATATGCCCATACACACACTAATGTGTGCAAGTGCACATAACTATGCACATGCACAGCATATATATGCAAACAGTCACATGCACACGCATAGCACACACACAGGGAATAAAGTGAATCGGTAAAGCATTCATTCCTGGACACAAGTGAAGCTGACATGTATTTTTGCCTTTTCTTAGCTTTGATGTTTTTCACAATAAAAAGTTTATGAAAGGGGCTTCCCTGGTGGTGCAGTGGTTGAGAATCCGCCTGCTGATGCAGGGGACATGGGTTCGTGCCCCAGTCCGGGAACAGCCATATGCCACGGAGCAGCTGGGCCTGTGTGCCATGGCCACTGAGCCTGTGCGTCCAGAGCCTGTGCTCTGCAACAGGAGAGGCCACAACAGTGACAGGCCCACGTACCACAAAAAAAAATGTTTAAGAAAAAAGTTAATGGCAAATGACTTTTTTTTGCGGTACACGGGCCTCTCACTGCCGTGGCCTCTCCGTTTCAGAGCACAGGCTCCGGATGCGCAGGCTCAGTGGCCATTGTTCACAGGTCCAGCCACTCCGTGGCATGTGGGATCTTCCCAGACCGGGGCACAAACTCGTGTCCTCTGCATCCACAGGCAGACTCCCAACCACTGCGTCACCAAGGAAGCCCACAAATGACTTTTGATTCATAGGACTTTCTGACGTTATTCCACAAATATTATGACAGGAGAAATGAATATAGATATTACATGTGTCCACTAATGGATGAATGGAGAAGAAAAACATGGTCTATCAATACAAGGGAATGTTATTCATCCTAAAAAGGAAGGCAATTCTGACACAGGCTGCAGCAGGGATGAGCCTTGCAGGCATTATGCTCAGTGATGGAAGATAGACACACACAAAAAGAAACAGTGCTTGATCCACTCATACAAGGCCCCTAGAGCAGTTGGAAACATAGAGACAGAAAGTAGGGTGTTGAGTTCTAGGGGCTGAGGGAGGGATGATGGGGAGTGTGTGTTTAAGGGGGACTGTTTCAATTTTGCCAAATGAAAAAGCTGGAGGACGAGGCGGTCAGGTTTGCACAACAGTGCGAATTACTTCTTGACCCTGAAATGTGCACGTAAAAATGGTTGAGATAGTAAAGTTTACGTTATGTGTATTGGACCACAATTTTTAAAACTTTTATAAAACTACATGAAATAGTCCATGAATACTACAAGATGCACAACTTCTCTAACACCTGAGGGATTAAAACCATAAGAAAAATACTGTGCATACACCTACCAGAATGGCAGACATGAAAGACATAGTATCAAATATCAGCAGGATGTGGACCAATGGAAAGCCTGGTACGCAGCGGGGGAACGCAACCACTTCTGAGACAATCGGGCCTCAGATAGCGAAGTCCCTGCACAACACAGACCCGCAGTGCTCCTCCCAGCTGAACACAAACCCACCAGCCCTGCACCAGAACACATGGACATGGACTCCGCAGCCACAGGAGCCAAACCTGAAAGAACCTGAAGGCCACCACAAGCGGATGCAGAAATGAACCATGCACGCCCCTATGAAGGGATACTCCACAGCAATGGAGTACATTTTGTTTAAAGGTAGTAAAACTATAAAAATTATTTTTGAAAAAAAACTATAGTCACAGATGAAAGAATCTATAGTTCTGGCACCTAGGGATTGTCAAATGCTCCTAAAAATGGATTGTTGTGGAAATGTTTATTATAAGGAAATTGACATATTCTCTAGGAAGGATGGCGTGAATGGGCCTGCTACATTTTCTACATTGAAGACATATACAGGTTTTGATTCTACTTCTGTTAAATCAAGTGGGGCTTCATTGGATTTCTGCTACTGCGGAGATAATCAAATTCTGGGTAGGGGTCAGGATAAAATTAGCTATAGGTGTTCTTGTGTAATAATTACTGTTGAAAGTGTAAATGATCCATTTATTAGAAAGACTGAGAATAGGATAACTGCTACATTACTTCGTATGAGATTGTCTGTGCTATTGTCCCTAGAGCTCCAGTGAGCGAGTATTTTGAATGTGAAGCTCATCCAGATCTGAGGATGGAATAAATGGCTAGGTGTGATATGACTAATATAAATAATATGACTACATTCATATTAATTAGTGGATAAAATATGGGAAGAGGAATTCATTTTGTGAGAGCCAGGGTTAAGGCTAGCATTGGAGCAATAATATATAAATAGATGATGTTGATGGACCTAGTGGTTCTTTAAAAAGTAATTTGAATACCTCAGCAATGGGTTGTAATAATCCATGGGGGCTGATGATTTTTGGCCCTTTCTGGATCTGTATATAGCCAAGGATTTTCCATTTAGTTAATATGAGTAATGCTATGGTGAATTAAATTGGGTAATTTGTGAAAGAATGTTGATTATACACATATTCTTAAGAAGAGGACTTGAACCAGTGCACATAAAGGTTTCCGTATTACATAAGTGTCGGGCTCTGCCACCATAACAAACCCTGATCTACAGTAAGGTATGTATAAATTAATTGAATGTAGATTATATCATCATTTAGTTTGAAGACATTTTGTAAAGTAAGCCGAATTGCTCTTGTCCTTTCATACTGGAAGAAATCTGCAATAGACAGAAACCAACAAGGATGACTCCAGTGTGAACTCAGATCACGTGAGAATTTAATCGTTGAACAAAGAGAAAATTAATAGCAGTTATACAATTGAAATGTCGTGATCCAGCATCAAGGACATAAACCATATTGCCGATAAGAACTCCAGAATACAATTCCACTGTTATCCCTAGTACAACTTGTTCCATTGATCAGCGTTTTAGAAGAACAGGTGATAAACCATTTTGACTAGTTGGTCTACATTTTAATCACTCAGAGGTGGGTTTATTCTCCAAAAAATAAATGGCGCACGGGCTCAAGACACACCGGGTTCAGTAGTTGTGGCACTCTGGCTAAGTAGTTGTGGCCCACAGGCTTAGTAGCTCGGTGGCACGTGGGATCTTCCCGGACTGGCGATCGAACTCGAGTGCCCTGCACTGGCAGATGAATTCTTAACAACTGCAAGACCAGGGAAGTACCAGAATCGCAGTCACCCTTCTAATATACCTTAAGCCCAAAGAATCCATGGAAAACTGTTACAGAAAATAAGACAATAAAATATTTTAAGGACTCTAACAGAAGCAATAGTACTCAGTTCATATAGACACATCCCAAGCAGTTCCGAAGTATATTAAAATGGAGGCTGCAATTTAAAAGGAAGATGAATTATACCCACAAACTCCCAATCTGTCCTGAAACGTTGCAATCTGAAACCCTATTGTAGGAAGCAGAAGATTCCAGGAGACATTCTGCCAATGAAGGACTCTAAACCCTCTGGTTGGAGAAGGAATTCTGGAAGGAAGGTATCCTCACCCAAGGAGAGCAGGTTGCTATACTTCTCTCACATCATATCCCTGTAAAATTCCTCCTGATCTTGGTCCAGGCTTTCTCACTCCTCTTGAGAGAAATCGATGGCCACATCCTGGAATATCAGCAGTCCTTGAAATTAAAAGTACACATGCCCTGTGGCCACGGAAAGAGTTCATAATGTGACCCAAGAAGAAAACAGCAAGTTAAGAGAACTGGTTTTGATTTAGAAGAGTGTCTTCCATTATTCAATTATATATATATATATATATATATATATATATGTATACATATATAATATATATATATATTTTTACAAAGTAACTTTCTCTACCTTATTTCTAAGTACAAGAAAAGAGTATGGCATGTGATCCACAAAACCAGTATAGAGACTATACTTATCTGGAAAAGAAATGATAAAATGATGGTTTCAAAAGAGGCATATGCATTTTTGAGTCTTTTATTTATATCAAAGTGGATAAAATGTGTGTATTTCTCAGACAGAGAACACATGTCGAGGTAGAAATGTACCTTTCAACTCTTCAGGGGTATACAAGTTCACTGGAGAGATTGTAAAAGTGCAGATTGTGTTTCAGTAGGTTCAGTGGGCCTGAGTTTTATTTTTTTAACAAGCTCAATTTAAACTAGTGATGTCACAGTCTCTGATTCATTAAGGACAATTGTGAAGAGCAGAGACATAATTAGAAACGTAAAAATTCATATTTAACTTTGAACTGAAAGAGTTTTATGGATTTTACACATTTAATAGGATAGTAAGCACAGCAACAACAATCATTTGTGAATATTTACTATAGACTGTATCTTTCTAACATTTTTGTGTAGGATTCCAGGAAAAAGGCCTGGGCTGTGGCCACAGTGGGCGGGGCCCCAGGCCGGGCACCTCCAGGACCCCGGATGGGGCCCCGCAGTCCTGGTGGCTCCTGCCCTGGGCGCCCCCCTCCCTCCCGGAAGGCATCAGGTCGGAGGGCCCCATCCCCTGCGCCCAGAACAGAGCCCGCGTTTTCGCAGAGCTGGAACTCCCTGCTCGGGGTGTCTTCCCTCAGCCGTCAGGGAACTGCCCTGGAGCCTGAGGGGAGTGCGGCCTCACTGAGGCTGCTGGCTCTGAAGGGGCCCTGGCAGATGAAGTCGCGACAGTCGTGGGGACGGCGGGCCGGGTAAGTGGGCACGGACCCTCTGCCTGGTCCAGTGCCCGGGATGCCGCGCAAGACCAGTTTCTGAGGGTCAGTGTTTTGCTGCCACCCACCGCTGCTGTGCAGAAAGAGCTGACCCCAGCGTCTGGTCCCAGGAAACTTTGGTCCCTCCTCTCGCCCCCACCCTCGGCCTGGCTCACGGGGTCTTGGGGACGTGGGGAGGGGCTCGGCCTGAGTGTCCTGAGGGGAAACGGGGTAAGGGAGGTGCAGGTTCCGGCTGCGGCCGAAAACTCCTCCCGAGGCTCACAGGCCCCTTATTCAGCGGAGCCCCTCTGCACTCCTTCCTCCCTGAGCTAAAGTACCCTGGAGAGCAGGCAGGGCGGGGGACTGGCACAAGTAATGGGGAACATCCAAAGGTGATTGTTAACTAAGGAAAACCAGCTCTCCCAAGGTGAGGAATGCAGCGCTTTTCTTTGTATGGGAAGATGCCAGAGTCTGGGCTCACTGAAATCCTTCCTTTGATATGCACCTCAGCTCTCTGGGGCCAGTATTCTGTATTTGCATATGCTGAGTTCCTCAGGGCCCGCCAGCTCCCATTGGAGGGCTGCAAGTGCTGATGACTGTGAGGTCCTTTGTTTACTGAGATGGCAGGGAATATTCCCTTTCTCACAGGCTTGAGGGGCAGACAGTAAAAAAGAGTCAGAGAGTCTCACTCGGCATGTACTTTGGTTTACATATAGGTAATATTTATACTTAATTGTGCTAATAGAGTTTCTCAAGTCCAATCACCTTGTACGCCTGCCCTCTAGGTATTAATTTCAGCAATATCCTAAGATAAACGCTTATAGAATTGACTTAATCCAGTTAGATAAGATAATAATTTTTAAAGGAAACCCAATAGAAATATAACAACGAAAGCTTTACCACTAAAGGCTGGGTCTGGAACAATGTAAATAAATGTTCCATTGTTAAAATAGTGAAAGATGTATTCAATAGAAATATCAACAAAAATGACAAATAGTAAGGGTAGCAGAATGATAAAATGTTCTATCTTTATCATTCAAGTGGCAGAAAATCATTTATTAGTAGGCACTGGGGCCAGAAGATGCCTGAATTTATATCCTAGGCATATTTGTGCAGTTGTTTCAACAAGTAACTGAAAGACAAAATGGAGAAACAAGGAGGTTTGTGCCTGTGATCATGTTGATGTGAAACCAAGGATGGCCACCTTGTGCCAGGTGAGTTAAGTTTACCTGGCAGGTAGGCTGCAGAGCTCCTGAGAAGTCAGGGTTGGAAGTTTTCTGCTGGGTGCCCCTTAGGTTCTGTGACTCGATTGATTGTGAGTCATGTTTCGGGAAAGACCTGATCACAGGAAAAGGGTGGGAACAGAGTGATTTGGGGAGCAGCTAACCACATTCATCACAGCTCATGGCCTGAATGAATTTTACAGAAACAGGAAAAGAAATGCTTCTTATGGAATCAGAGAATGTGAGCGCTGGACAATCCCAGGAAATGAGGAACACCCATCCCATTTTCCAGATGGGCAAACAGAGGTCCAGCAAGGTGAAATCCCTCACCCAAGTTTCACCCGTCTCTCCTCCCCACTACCTGGTTCATGAAAGCAGGACTCTTCCTGTCTTGATCACTGCTGAACCTCCAAATGGGCCAGGCATCTAGCGGCTGCTCCAAAAATTTCTGTTGACTGTAGGAACATTGCTGTTTCTTTCTTTCTCACTCTTATTCAGGATTGGGCCAAGAACTCCCCAGGTTGCAATGTAATTGGATAAATGTAGATATTAGTTGAGTTTTGTTGTGATGAGGACTTAGGCTATGAAGGTAACAGACTTGGTTCATAACTCGGTTCTGTCACTGAAGAGCTGTTTGGCTGTGGGAAAATTACTAAACCTCTCTGAGCTTATTTCCTCATTTGTAAGGTGGGGATAAATCTACCTGAGCCAGCAGAGCACCTGCATGAGAGATGTGCACGAAATATCGGTCTTTCTCACTCTCCCACGGCATCTCTCTGTTCTTCCCAGAGAAGTTGTATAGAAGGATATAATTCTTTTAAAAAATAATTAATTAATAAATTAATTTTTGTCTGCGTTGGGTCTTCGTTGCTACGTACGGGATTTCTCTAGTTGCAGCGAGTGGGGGCTACTCCTTGTTGTGGTGTGCGGGTTTCTCACTGCGGTGGATTCTCTTGTTGCACTTGTTTTAGAACACTGGTTTTAGAGGTGTGGGCTTCAGGAGTTGTGGTCTGCAGGCTCAGTACTTGTGGCGAATGGGCTTAGCTGCTCTGCGGCATGTGGGATCTTCCCAGACCAGGGCTCGAACCCATGTCCCCTGCCTTGGCAGGCAGGTTCTTAACCACTGCATCACCAGGAAATTCCCAGAATCGAAGTTTCCCTTCTAATATACCTTAAACCGAAAGAATCCATGGAAAACTGTTACAGAAAATGAGAAGCAATAGTACTCAGCTCATAGAGACACATCCCAAGCAGTTCCAAAGTATATTAAAATGGAGGCTGCAATTTAAAAGGAAGATGAATTATACCCACAAACTCCCAAACTGTCCTAAAACGTTGCAATCTGAAACCCTATTGTAGGAAGCAGAAGATTCCAGGAGACATTCTGCCAATGAAGGACTCTAAACCCTCTGGTTGGAGAAGGAATTCTGGAAGGAAGGTATCCTCACCCAAGGAGAGAAGGTTCTTATACTTCTCTCACATCACATCCCTGTATAATTCCTCCTGATCTTGGTCCAGGCTTTCTCACCTCTCTTGAAAGAAATCAATGGCCACGTCCTGGAATATCAGCAGTCCTTGAAATTAAAAGTACACGTGCCCTGTGGCCACGGAAAGAGTTCATAATGTGACCTAAGAAGAAAACAGCAAGTTAAGAGAACTGGTTTTGATTTAGAAGAGTGTCTTCCATTATTCAATAATATATATATATAGATATGTATACATATATATAATATATATATATTTTTTACAAAGTAACTTTCTCTACCTTATTTCTAAGTACAAGAAAAGAGTATGGCATGTGATCCACAAAACCAGTATAGAGACTATACTTATCTGGAAAAGAAATGATAAAATGATGGTTTCAAAAGAGGCATATGCATTTTTGAGTCTTTTATTTATATCAAAGTGGATAAAATGTGTGTATTTCTCAGACAGAGAACACATGTCGAGGTAGAAATGTAACTTTCAACTCCTCATGGGTATACAAGTACACCAGGGAGGTTGAAAAAGTGCAGATTGTGTTTCAGTAGGTTCGGTGGGCGTGAGTTTTATTTTTTTAACAAGCTCAATTTTAACTAGTGATGTCACAGTCTGATTCATTAAGGACAATTGTGAAGAGCAGACACATAATTAGAAACGTAAAAATTCATATTTAACTGTGAATGAAAAGTTTTTTATGGATTTTACACGTTTAATAGGATAGTAAGCAAGCAACAACAATCATTTGTGAATATTTACAATAGACTGTGTATCTTTCTAACAATTTTGTGTAGGATTCCAGGAAAAGGGCCTGGGCAGTGGCCACAGTGGCCGGGGCCCCAGGCCGGGCTGCACCTCGAGGACCCCCGATGGGGCCCTGCAGTCTTTGCCCAAACTAATGAACAGTTGAAAGTCAAATGTAATACTTCATCAGACGACGTAAAAATGCTTGCTCGCTGGCAAGGATTGTAGAGAACACAAATAGACCCAGAGCAACATTTGCCAAAAGAGAATATTGTGCTCAATGTACAGCCATAGCTCTTTTCCATATGAGCAAACAGTCAGGAGGATAAAAGAACTTGGTCAAACTCACACAAGTAAGTAGGACAGAATCTGGTCTGTCTGTCCTAAGCGTTGTGTTCTTTAACCACCAGGCTAGCTTTTCTCAGATCTGATTCATGCATACTGTAACCATATAGCTCTGTTTGCCTTGAATCTTCCCTGTTTATACGTATGCCTGCTGCCGTTTTAAATACGGCCCACTCTGACTCCCTAAAGCAACCGAGAAGGCACAATCATTTGGTCACGATATACATGGACCACTGTGCTGGGACTACCCAGGAAGCTTATTTAAATAGTGCAACTTAGGGCTTCCCTGGTGGCGCAGTGGTTGAGAGTCCGCCTGCCGATGCAGGGGACACGGGTTCATGCCCCGGTCCTGAAGATCCCACATGCCGCGGAGCGGCTGGCTCTGTAGGCCATGGCCGCTGAGCCTGCACTCCGCAACAGGAAAGGCCACAAGAGTGAGAGGCCCACGCACCACACACACACACACACACACACACACACACATACAAAAGTGGCAACTTCCTGAGCCCTACTCCAAATCTAGATAAGTTTTCTGAGGGTTGTCTCAAGAATCCAGGTACAAGTCTTTTTAAGTGCTTTTGTGGAAGTCCCCAGGTGAGTCTCTCACTCTCCTAAGTTAAGAAACTGTTTATTGGGCCTTCCCCAGATGCCCAGCCAGGTCCTGTTAAGGTTGGAGTCCCCGCACCACATCAGAGGAATGCTCCCGGACAAGTCATCTCTGGAGCCTTGGAGAATCTGAATGGTCTCATGTTGGCCCACCTGCCACGACAAACCTCCTCCAGAGCATTCCCCTTCACACTTCACCTTCTACCACTCCCAAAGGCAGTCTGCTCCAATGAGGCCTGACTTTGTCTGTCCTAAGGGGCACCCGCTGATTCAAGCACTTTAGGAGAACAAGGTGCTGTGCTTCTCAACCAGGGTGGCCCAACCTCTAAAATGGTAGTCCAAGCAGTCTCTACCTCCTGGGCACATCCCCTCTGCAACAGCCCAAGTACACGAATGTCCCATCTTTGCTTTTTCAAGGTCGGCAACAGGGAGTCCCCGCCTAAAGAAGGTTCTCTCTCATTTCCACACTATCCAAGGCTGCCCCAAATGTGCTTCTTTCCTGTTGGCCTGCTCAGGCTAAGGGCAGAATCGTCTCTTTCCTTCTCTGAGACGGACCAAATCGTCTTAGTAACACTTCTTCACGGTGTTGACCATGTCTTTCACGGGGGCTGCTGCTGAGCCTTTCTCTCATCCTTTCATGGTGGAGAGAGAGAGAGAGGATTCTAATGATTTTTACCTCTGGGGAGAGGGCGATTGTTATGATTATGTGATCATTCTGTATTATGTCTTTTCGACAGGAATTTGTTTGGACTTTCACGTTAAAGTGGGCCCACCATTCCCGCTTTGTGGGGTCATTCAGCACCCTCATTTTGCACCTTTAACATCTCTCTCAGTATCACCTTGGAAATGTTTGAAACGGCATGAGTTTGTCCTCACGTTCCTATCAGCTGGGAATCCGGGGCCCCAACATGAACCTAACCATTGAGCGCAACACCTCTCCACGACCTGTGTAACACTGGGTAGGCCCCTTCACCTCTCGGGTTTTTGAAGCCCTCGGGTGTAAAAATGGGAGGGTTCTATGAATCTATATTTGGGGCAGGACAAGGTCGAGAAGAGTGTGTCTCTGCTATTCTTCTTCCAAAGTGGAATGTCTGCACTCTCTTCCCCATGGGTCCACATGTCACTTGTCCTTCAGGCCCACTGCCAAGGAGCCTTCCCTGATTCCCCAGTCCACACAAATCTCTGCCTCTTAGGGTCAGGGCCGTACAACATAGCTGCCTCCTAACGTTCATCTTGCCTCTCAAGCCGATATCACGATATGGGTCTCTCTTGCCCTCCTGTGGCCCCTGGGGCTGTGCCAGCCCACCGGCACGCCCCACGTGGGGTGTCTACTAGACTAGGGCATGGGTGGGGAGGCCCCGGTGTGAGGGCCCAGGCAGAGTACCTCTGCCTCCACCCTGCTCTCCTCCACAGAACTGCCCCTCCTCCTCAAGCCTGACCCCCAAGTCACAGGTTCCATACGATGACCTCACTGGCTAGTGAGCACCTCACCGGCATTCCACAGTTTCCATGGCAGTGTAACTGTGCAAACAAAGTTTGCTGCCCTCAGAGAAACTTCCCTACTGGTTCTCCACCAGAGACCAGTCTCTTTGGTTGTCTGAGACAGAATGTGTGACCGGATCCTCTACACATATTCCAACCTGTGCTCTGTTCCCTGGCTGGGCGGTGCAGGAGGAACAGCGAGACCGGGCATCTGCGGAACAGGTGTGGGGTACACACAACCTCACCTGGCTGCCACGTGTTTCTGTGGCTCTTGCCCACTACGTACACCCGAGTGCTTTCCCAGATGTAAGTAATACCAGTGACCTGGGACACCTTCAGGGTCCCACAGTGCTCACTGCTGAGGACAAGTGAAAGGTCAACCCCGGACTACTGTGCAGGAAGCTTGTGATCTTTATAAATATAGCCTTCCGCTTTGGGCTACAGGATGCTTCCATTCAGACCCTTTCCTGATGGGCCTCTTAGCAAAAGACAAGTGCGTTGTTGTGGGCAAGTGGTAAATGGAGCAGTTTGAGGAAGAGGGCCACTCTTGAACCACACCTTCAAACCCAGGCACCTCTGTGCTGGCACGGAGACATCGAGATCGGTCCCCTCAGACACATCCCATACTGAGCTGCTGAGTACTAGGGGAGACGGTGGTGCCATAGTCATGGGAAGGACGGAAGAACCAAGGGGCAGGGGGTGATGAAGTGCTAGTGAGACCGGAGGGCTGAGGAGATGGTGCCCCAGGAGGCTGGGTTGATGTGAGCCTAGATATGGTACCCAGAAGCCGGGTTCTGAGTCTCCTGTTCACTCTGCCTCAGTAGTGGACCTCGTGCTACTCTAGATACACGGATCCCAGGGCGAGAGTTCAGTGTGTTTCAAACAGGCAGTATACATGGGGCCCAAGAGGGGTGGCCAAGGTGGGAGTGGTCCTGAACCAAGTTATATTAGATGATTGTTTTCGAAATCTTGAAAGGCATTTCCATGAAAGCCTCAGAAATGACAGACAGCAAGAAATGGTTGGTTTCTCTGTTGTGGAAGGGACAGATGGAGAGGATCATGAGTGCAATGACTTTCGGGTTCTACTGTTTTCCCTGGAAACGGTGAAGAGACTTCCTCATGTGCTGCAGCCGTAGGCTCCAGGAATTGCCTTTGCAGCCAGTTTCCCTTCTCCAGGGACTCAGAGAGGTGATGGGCCAAGGCTGTGTTTTGGATGTCCAGGAGATGAAAGGTCTTCGGCCAGAAACTGGGAGAGACTTGAGACAGGGAAATCCTTCCAGAAGACTGTGTACAGCCGAAGGGACTGATCACTTCTGATTTTCTTTGCAGCAGCAGCGGCTCCCGTTTCTCCTCCGACACCTGGTCACTACCACGTCCTCTACCGGGGATGTGAAGAAACGCAGGTGGGCTGGCATGGGGAGACCTACTGCCTGGCTGGTGGCTACCGGACCTACGGGGACGTTCCTTTGGCCACACCAGCAAAGGTGCAAGCCGAGAAGCCAGTCGCCAGACGAGCTCTGAAGAGAAAGTGTGCTCCGGAGGAGTTGGACAAAGATCTCCGCTGCTCCAGACCAAAAATCCGGCGATTGCAGGAGTCAAGCAGCTTACTAGGATTACAAGGTGCTGTGAATCTCAAGCAGAGTGGCCCCACCTCTGGGCACATCCCCTCTGCAACAGCCCAAGTACACGAATGTCCCATTTTGGCTTTTGCAAGGTCGGCAACAGGGAGTCCCTTCCTAAAGAAGGTTCTCTCTCATTGCCACACTATCCAAGGCTGCCCCTAATGTGCTTCCTTCCTGTGGGCCTGCTCAGGCTAAGGGCAGTGTCATCTCTTTCCTTCTCTGAGTCGGACCAAATCGTCTTAGTAACACCTCTTCACGGTGTGGACCATGTCTTCACGGGGGATACTATGGAGCCTTTCTCTCATCCTTTCATGGTGGAGAGAGAGAGATAGAGGATTCTAATGAATTTTACCTCTAGGAGAGAGGGCGAGTGTCATGATTATGTGATCATTCGGTATGATGTCCTTTAGGCAGGAATCTGTTTGGACTTTCACGTTAAAGTGGGCCCACCATTCCCGCTTTGTGGGGTCATTCAGCACCCTCATTTTGCACCTTTAACATCTCTCTCAGTATCACCTTGGAAATGTTTGAAACGGCATGAGCTCGTCCTCACGTACCTATCAGCTGTGAATCCGGGGGCCCAACATGAACGTAACCATTGAGTGCAACACCTCTCCACGACCTGTGTTAACACTGGGGAGGCCCCTTCACCTCTAGGGTTTTTGAAGCCCTTGGGTGTTAAAATGGGAGAGTTCTATGAATTTATATTTGGGGCAGGACAAGGTCGAGAAGAGTGTGTCTCTGCTATTCTTCTTCCAAAATGGAATGTCTGCCCTCTCTTCCCCATGGGTTCACATGTCACTTGTCCTTCAGGCCCACTGCCAAGGAGCCTTCCCTGATTCCCCAGTCCACACAAATCTCTGCCTCTTAGGGTCAGGGCCCTACAACCTAGCTGCCTCCTCACGTTCATCTTGCCTCTCAAGCCGATCTCAGGATGTGGGTCTCTCTTGCCCTCCTGTGGCCCCTGGGGCTGTGCCAGCCCACCGGCACGACCCACGTGGGGTGTCTACTAGACTAGGGCATGGGTGGGGAGGCCCCGGCGTGAGGGCCCAGGCAGAGTACCACTGCCTCCACCCTGCTCTCCTCCACAGAACTGCCCCTCCTCCTGAAGCCTGCCCCTCAACTCACACGTTCCTTATAGGACCTCAGTGGCTAGTGATGACCTCACAGGCCTTCTCACAGTTTCCATGGCAGGGTAACGATGCAAACGTGCTGCTGCCCTCAGAGATACTTCCCTACCGGTTCTCCACCAGAGACCAATCTCTTTGGTTGTCTGAGAGAGAATCCCTCACCAGACCTTCTGCATTTACTCTAACCTGTCCTACGTTCCCTGAGAGGGCAGTGCACGAGGTACACCGACACCGGGCATCTGTCCAAGAGGCATGGTGTACGCACAACTTCCCCTGGCTGCCACATGTTCCCTGGGGCTTGCCCAGCACATACACCTGAGCACTTTCCCAGCTGCAACGAATACCAGTGACCCGGGACACCTTCAAGGACCCACAGTGCTCACTGCTGAGGACAAGTGAAAGGTCATCCCTGGACAAGTGTGCAAGAAGGTTCTGATCTTTATCAAAGGAGC